>NC_139218.1:400551654-401014398 GCF_055691185.1 Crinia signifera | reverse complement strand
CACAAGCTGGTGTAACCAGTGGCAGATACAGAACAGAGTACGTATCGCTGCCAGCAGGCACAGGTGTAATACAGCCAGTGGTATACACGCACTAAGTAGACGGCTCGTACACTGGGGAGAGTGCTACCCGCAGAGTGAGGACACAGCACCGTCCAGCCTCCACCCAGACTCAGGTGCACAATGAGGGCTGATTGGCTCCCTGCAGGAAACACTCACCCAGATATAGTTATCTGTATACAGCAATGGTACTGGGCAAAAGGCGAAGACAGGAAACCACCAGAGGAAGCTCCTCCAGCAACGCACCCCCCCCCCCCCTTCTTACACACACCCTGTATGTATCTGGCTGCACAGTGTGTGTGTGTGTGTGTTATACACAGGGGGCATCAGCCAGTGTCCAGGGTATACTTCCTGCAAAACACAATGCCGGTACTCCCACTGCAGAGCGGCACCATACATCCCGTATTACACAATGCCGGTACTCCCACCGCAAAGCGGCACCATACGTCCCGTATTACACAATGCCGGTACTCCCACTGCAGAGCGGCACCATACGTCCCGTATTACACAATGCCGGTACTCCACCGCAGAGCGGCACCATACGTCCCCGTATTACACAATGCCGGTACTCCCACCGCAGAGCGGCACCATACGTCCCGTATTACACAATGCCGGTACTCCCACTGCAGAGCGACACCATACGTCCCGTATTACACAATGCCGGTACTCCCACCGCAGAGCGGCACCATACGTCCCGTATTACACAATGCGGTACTCCCACTGCAGAGCGACACCATACGTCCCATATTACACAATGCCGGTACTCCCACCGCAGAGCAGCACCATACGTCCCGTATTACACAATGCCGGTACTCCCACTGCAGAGCGACACCATACGTCCCATATTACACAATGCCGGTACTCCCACCGCAGAGCAGCACCATACGTCCCGTATTACACAATGCCGGTACTCCCACCGCAGAGCGGCACCATACGTCCCGTATTACACAATGCCGGTACTCCCACTGCAGAGCGGCACCATGCGTCCCGTATTACACAATGCCGGTACTCCCACTGCAGAGCGGCACCGTACGTCCCGTATTACACAATGCCGGTACTCCCACCGCAGAGCGGCACCATACGTCCCGTATTACACAAATGCCGTTACTCCCACTGCAGAGCGGTACCATACGTCCCGTATTATACAATGCCGGTACTCCCACTGCAGAGCGGCACCATGCGTCCCGTATTATACAATGCCGGTACTCCCACTGCAGAGCGGCACCATGCGTCCCGTATTATACAATGCCGGTACTCCCACTGCAGAGCGGCACCATACGTTCTGTATTACACAATGCCGGTGCTCCCACTGCAGAGCGACACCATGCGTCCTGTATTACACAATGCCGGTACTCCCACTGCAGAGCGGCACCATACGTCCCGTATTACACAATGCCGGTACTCCCCCTGAGCGACACCATACATCCCGTATTACACAATGCCGGTACTCCCACTGCAGAGCGGCACCATGCGTCCCGTATTACACAATGCCGGTACTCCCACCGCAGAGCTCAGGCCCAGAGCTTACAAGGACATAGATGAGCCGCCCTGACTATTGGCAGAGCAGTCACCAGGGTGAGTGCGGAATGAGGCCGTCCCGATACCCGGCCGGCAGGTGTAGGCAGGCTCCCCAGCTCAGCATTACACATACTCTCAGTACTCTACCTGTGGCTGTAGAAGTTACAGGAACTTCTCTCCCAATCCAGGTCACCTACTTACCAGCAGGACAGGGACAGCTAATTATTACAGCTAATTAGCAGTGGGTCCCATGGGTCCACCTGCCTGCGGTATTGGCCTATTAAAATCCAGCGCAGGGCATGGTGCCAGGTGCTGGCATAGTGGGCGGACACCATTACAGAAGGACCCTACACATACTGGACCCAATAGAAGACCCAGATGTGTGTTCTCCTAGTCTGGTCTCACCAATGATATATGGTACACAGCGATGGTGGGACGCAGGTGAGTGGCACAGCACCGCACCCCCCAATACTGCTCCACCTGTATCATTACAGACCAGCCCCATTGGGTGTCCCTGGCTGATCATGTGTCAGGCTGGTTCCTATAGAGTAGTGGGATAGAATTATTTGCTGTCGGGACTGCGGACATTCTGCACGTATCCCCTTACACTACGGCATGTGCAGCGGTGGATGGATGACATCACAGGTGGGTGGGGAGAGGTACAGTAGTGCAGAGGTCACCAGCACCCAGTTATCTGCAATGCCCAGTAGGTGTGCGCACCGGAACACATCGCACAGAGACGAGCACACAATAAGGGACCAATCCGTGATTTGTCACACGCACCACCCTTCCAATGACATCACCACCTGCCCCCAAACCCTGAATACACAGGGGTATAGTGTTTAGAACAAGAGGAGTCCGGATCTCACGTGGGACGAGAGGAGACGCCTGGAGGGAATCTATTTCACTAAATGAGCCATGTCTTAACAGATCCTTGTGATCCTTTTTTTTTAAACATTTCCGCCGCGCTGCCGCCGAGAGGAGAGGTGAGGTGGGGGTGGCGATGGGGGATGGGTGCTACTGCTGATGGGGGAGGGGGGTCAGGGGTGGCGGCGGCGGCGGGTTCTGCGGCGTGGGGTGCGGCGGGTCTGCGGCGTCCGCAGTCGCTCGGCCCTGCTCATCTGCCCGCAGCCACACATGCGGGAGATGAGCAGGAGCTTTCTGAGCGACTGCTCTGAATTGAACAGCCCGTCCTTTCTGAATCTATGACAGATTCAGAACGGCGGGTGCGCGCATGTAAATCGCTGTGTGGGCTATATACACAGCGATTTACATGCATCTTCAGGCATTTTCTGAGCGATTTGTTAGAATCGCTCAGAAAATGCCTGAATATCGTGCTGTATGTGGGGCCCTTGACACTACTTTACATTTCCATTATTCAACGATTAGCGGGCGGTTACCGGCTCAGTATTTACACCAGGGGCCTAATTCAGACCTGTCAGCAAGGCTGTGACTTCTGCAGATGGATAAAACCATGCTGCACTGCATTGGGGTAGATGGAACATGCGCAGAGAGTGTTATGGGCCCTACATAGAAGCATGATCTAAGCGGTCTCACTAGATTATAATAACAATGTACAGCCCCTGCAATGCACCGCCCCTGTGTGCCGCTACACTCCTGCGATGCACCGCCCCTGCGCACCGCTACCCTCCTGCGATGCACCGCCCCTTGTGCACCGCTACCCTCCTGCGATGCACCGCCCCTGCGATGCACCGCTACCCTCCTGCGATGCACCGCCTCTGCGCGCCGCTACCCTCCTGTGATGCACCGCCCCTGCGCGCCGCTACCCTCCTGCGATGCACCGCTACCCTCCTGCGATGCACCGCCCCTGCACGCCGCTACCCTCCTGTGATGCACCGCCGCTGCGCGCCGCTACCCTCCTGCGATGCACCGCCCCTGCGCGCCGCTACCCTCCTGCAATTCATATCCAGCATACTGCATATTAATCTCTTCATTGCTGGGCAGAGGGCGTGTTCTCTCCGGAGAACATTGGCCCAGACAGATCGCTCAGCACACAGCGCTGACACATCGCAGGGAACGCCCAGCAGCATCTCCCCATGTGTAGGCCCCATTAGATTTGGGTGGGGTGTGTCCAAACCGAAATCTAAATGGCAGTGTAAAAATAATGCAGCCAGTATTTACTCTGCACAGAAACAACATAACTCCTCCAAATCTAACTCTGAACCGGTTACATCTGCCCCACCTGCAGTGCAGCATGGTTTTGTCCATCTGTCCTGTACTACATGGCTGAATATAGTCCTAACTGTGTGTGTGCGTATGGCCACCATACACGGTGCGATTGACGTGCGCGATACGCGTTCCTGTGGACATCCCATCCCAGTATGTGCTGCACATACTTACTGAACTAGCTTTAGATGCGACGTAGTCCAAAACGCATGCAATTAACACAGCGTGTATGGGCACCTTTAGTCACACTAGCTATAACTCAAGCATCTGTGCATAAAGAGGCATATCCTTAACACCTGCACTGTTAGAAGGTACATAAAACAAGACCGGTTTTCCTCAGCAAGCTAATGAATAGGCGATGCGCAATTCCTCTCGTGTGGTTCTCGTGTGAGGCGCGGCCGAGCAGCCGGAGCTGGGCAGCGCTGAGGGTGAGTCCAGCGATCAGCTCAGACTGGGCACTGAAGCGTAGCCTGGAAAATTCTCAGGATCACCACTGAAGGGGTTAAACCATCTAAATAAGTGGTCACGTCACTGAGAATGTGAGAGAAGCCCAACTCCGTGCATGTTCCTTCAAATCAAGCAGCAATTGCTCCGACAAGAGTAGGGTGCTGGGCGCTGAGTGCAGGGTGCTGGGCGCTGAGTGCAGGGCGCTGAGTGCTGAGTGAAAAATTAGAAAATTACAAAACCAATGTATGAAGTGACAGTTATTGTAGTGTCCCCGGCAGCGCGGTGCCCCGCAGGAGTTACTGGTATTAGGAGAGAGCGCGTTCTGAGGCTGAGGACAGAGTTATGCAGAGCACACAGACAGGCAGGAGGTGAGAACCCACAAGCGTGACCGTGCACTGCATAGCAGACATTCTGCACTCAGGAAAACATTGTACATGTCTGTCATTACTGCAGTGTATCCAGGCCTCTGCTCAAGAACCACAGCCGGCACCGCAGCCTCTGCAGCCCTTGCCCCGGCCAACGAGCATCAAAAGCCCCGGCACTGCGGCCACCGAGCGTCATAGCCTCCTCTCCAGCGTCATAGCCCCCTCCTCCTCTCCAGCGTCATATCCCCCTCCTCCTCTCCAGCTACCCAGCGTCATAGCCCCCTCCTGCTCTCCAGCTACCCAGCGTCATAGCCCCCTCCTGCTCTCCAGCTACCCAGAGTCATAGCCCCCTCCTCCTCTCCAGCTACCCAGCCCCCTCCTCCTCTCCAGCTACCCAACGTCATAGCCCCCTCCTCCTCTCCAGCTACCCAGCGTCATAGCCCCCTCCTCCTCTCCAGCTACCCAGCGTCATAGCCCCCTCCTCCTCTCCAGCTACCCAGCATCATAGGCGCCTCCTCTCCAGCGTCATAGCCGCCTCCTCCTCCTCTCCAGCTACACAGCCCCCTCCTCCTCTCCAGCTATCCAGCATCACAGCCTCCTCCTCTCCGGGTCATAGCCCCCTCCTAAGCTACCCAGCAACATAGGCGCCTCCACTCCAGCGTCATAGCCCCCTCCTCCTCTCCAGCTACCCAGCCCCCTCCTCCTCTCCAGCTACCCAGCATCACAGCCTCCTCCTCCTCTCCGGGTCATAGCCCCCTCCTCAGCTACCCAGCATCACAGCCTCCTCCTCCTCTCCGGGTCATAGCCCCCTCCTCAGCTACCCAGCATCATAGGTGCCTCCTCTCCAGCGTCATAGCCCCCTCCTCCTCTCCAGCTACCCAGCCCCCTCCTCCTCTCCAGCTACCCAGCATCACAGCCTCCTCCTCTCCGGGTCATAGCCCCCTCCTCAGCTACCCGGCGTCATAGCCTCCAGACCACCACTAGGCATAGACAGTATTAGGAGCTCCTCGCTGCATTAAACAGGTCTCCTAGGCGTTTGTTACTGTATATGTTGTGTACACTGTAGCTACGGTAATCCAAGCCCCATGACTGTATGGTATGTGAGAGAACAGAAGCCATTATAAGCTTCTCAGGGCCTTCTCTGTCATACAAGCCTGGGGGGGGGGGGGGTCCTGACACTGTGGCGGCGAGTGCATCATGCAGTAGGAGCCATATGTTATACCATATATAATATAGGTTAGCTGGAGCTATAATCCATGCCTAATGCCATGTACATGTCTGATACAGGTGTACACCAGTGACTGTGCACAGAGAGGCACTCTACACCCACCACAGCCGCTGCTCGGGAAGCTGATCAGTGCCCGGCTTCGCTGTCGGACAGAGTGGGGACTTTGGGGAAGTGGAGGTGTCCCCTGTGTTGGTCCTGATGCCCAGTCACCTCTTTCTCAGTGACAGGGGTGTGCGTCCCTGTGACTGAGGCACTGCTATAATGGCCCTAAAGACGCCCCGCCCCCTGACTGCCCCCTCTAACCCCCTGTTGCAGGTCCTTTACTATTGGCAACGGGGGGCACCGCTCTTGGGCCTCTGAAACCCTCCAAAATAATGGATTAATATTGATTAAATTAATATAAATCACACTTATGACAGAATACGTGTTCTAAGTATTTTCTTTGTATTACTTAGTTATTTATGACAGGGGAGGCTCTGCCTACATGTCCCCGGGGCAGACTCCCATGTGCAGGACACTGCGCTGCTCATCACATTTAGGGTCCATTACAATCACTGCATGCTGTGGAAATAGGGGGGGGAACACATTGGGCTATAATACAGTGAAGGCACCTGGGATATAAATGAATGACACACCCCTGCAGCAGTCCGTGCCCCGAATGACTAGGGATTCCAATCCTGGGGCATATTCTCAATCCCAGAATTCAGGATTGAAAAATGCCCAATCCCAGGAATCCTTCCCTAAGAAAAACATAAACCATAACCTTTACGGCAGGGTGCGAGCGGGAGCAGCTGGGATCTGTGCGGGTGGGTGGCGGGGAGCTGGAGGCATGCAGTGCGGCTGTGGGTGGGCAGCGTCAGCTCCAATGCCGGGATTGTAATCCTGATGTTTTATGCGGCCAAATCCCGGGATTGCTCACCCTACGGGCGGTTTCACGCTCTCCAGCTAACGCTGAGCGGCGTAACAACACACGGACAAAAGCAGTGCCGTACACAGTAGGTAATAATGGACAGGAGTGTTTTCAGTCACACGGGGTGGTCACGGCCCGGCCACCCGGATGTCACCACTGGAAAGGACGGCTGCTGGGCTGTGGCCATCCTGACCATTGCAAACTTCTGTGCACGGCTACTTGGCCGTTTGGGGTTCCTCCGCACAGCGTCAGCTGGAGCGTGTGGGACAGCCCTAACCATGACCAAGTCACATGACCGTTTGTCAGTTTTCCAAGAAAGTGGTCAGCTGCCATTTGCTCCCATACGGTACCAGATTTTTGTTCCAACCAGCCAGATCAGACAATAAATCTTTAGGTATATGGCCGGCTTACCACCACGTCATTGGCGGTTACTTATAGTGTCCGTTACGCTGTAATAAAAGACAGGGTAATCACAGGCAGAGAGGGAAGAGGGCCCTGCTCGCAGCCTTCATAGTCTATGGGGCATATTGTGGACATTAGTAAACAGCACTATGACCGCAACAGCATATCTGTAGCACTTCAAGTATTTACTGGTATTGGATTACAACAGAAACCAGAAGCACCCCTAGGCCAAACGTTTCTTATGGTGAAATTCAGAAGAAAAAAAAATGCAGCAATCAAAGGACAAGGTTTGGGGGGGGGGGGGGGGGGGGGAACAGTTTACAAGACAAAAAGGTTTTGGGTTTAAACCAAATTTTCTTGTGCATGAATGTTTAATGAAAAATAAATGTAATCGTATTTGTTATATTAGTACTGTGAAACATTGCCTTAATCATCCAGGTTATAATGCTTTCTAGCAATAACAATCCAGTTATTGGGCTATGATATCATATGAAATCTTTCAACAAAACCAATTTTAGACTAAACAGAATTAAAACATGCAAAAGTACTTTTCAGGGAAACGCACATACACAAAAACAGAAGTTCAGCATCAGCACTGGATGTGTCACTGGCATTAAACATTCTCAATAAAAACACTAGTTTAGATGCCTCCTCAGTTCCCTGTATTGCTGCTTTCCCACTGCCTAAATGGGTAATGACCCGGTATTTGTAAACGGGTCTTTAAACGGGTAAGAGCCATAAAGACCCTTTCCCACTGCAGCTGCTAAACGGTAAATTGCAGTTTAAATACCATTTGTCACATTCACATTGTACCAGTTTAAACCACAAAGCAACCCATTTAAAGCCATTGTAAACATGGGCTGTTATATAAATGGACTTTTCTTGCCCCACCGTACAGTCATCACA
The DNA here is from genome assembly GCF_055691185.1 of Crinia signifera. Classification (NCBI taxonomy): domain Eukaryota; kingdom Metazoa; phylum Chordata; class Amphibia; order Anura; family Myobatrachidae; genus Crinia; species Crinia signifera. Next base: position 401,006,378 of record NC_139218.1, on the reverse strand, counting down.
TGCAGGGAGCCAATCATGTTCTTAATCTTTATTATTATTACTAAATACCATTTAAGAGCCTTTCCTACTGGCGAAAAAAACAGCTCTTAAATGGGTAAAACACTGCTTTTTACCCAATTAACAAATACCTGGAACTTTCCCACTGCAGCTCTACCCGTTTAAAAAGGCCAAAAAACTGCAATTTACCGTTTAAGCGCTGCAGTGGGAAAGGGGTATAAGTTTTGAAGATTTGAATGAACTCAACCAAAAGAAGAAAAAAATATTATGAGTTGAAGTAAAGCTGTAGATTAGACAATGAGGGGTTTCTCTGCGTACTTCCGGTTTATTGTGTTGGTCTTGTATACAATTTAAGATTGTGAGTGTTCACTGTGATTTATTCCTGTCCTATGGGAATGTTGGGAGAGAAGCTTGATGCTAGGCAGATTTAACACCACTCTTATGTGTTATATACTCATTGACTATGAGGTGAAGTACTGCCAGTGATCACTAAAGGCCACTTGATGGCTCAAAGTGAAAGCAATTTTTGCAGGGACACTGATGTGCTTCAAACTTGCTGGATATGGAGATTGGAAGCTGTGAAGACAGAGATTGGAGGTAGGAGCAGGTAGGGACTGGGGGTGGAGAGTTTGTGGGCTAAAAACTGTCACAGCTCAAAGTGAAAGTAAAAACTGTCACAGCTCAAACATTTTGATGGGCTTTTAACTAGTAACTGAAAATAAACCTCTGATCCACGAGCGCAGATAGAACGGCAGCACTGACCCAGAAAGGCGAGATGTGCCCAAGGGACAGTATATCCGCTGTGTAATTACGGGAGATATTTATAGTGTCCAGGTAATCCGTCCTGGGGCTGCGAGTATCTGAAGAATGCAGGACACGCTGGCCTCACACACTGCGTTAACCTGAGGTAACCTGCAGGGGGACTGCCGGAATTCGGGCTCATGGTTTCATAAAATCCCAGACTAACCCAAGTGTGAAGGCGGCAGAGAGCCCCAGGAAGATGGGCACAGCGACATGCGGGCACGGACAGCGCTGAATGCTAGGGATGAGAGTTAATGTGGCGTTGGGAAATCGGATGTTGGTGACATGATCACCTGTCATCGCACTACACAGAAATAACCCCGGACACATTAATAGCAGCTGAAGGAATTTTCCTGTCCCGCGGATTACTAGATGACTTGCAATAGGTCCCGTCCCATGGTTCTGCAGCAGAGCATGTTAGGACAGTCATGGTGAGTGCAGAGCCTGTGTGTCAGTCATCTGCACAGCCTCCCTGCGGAGCACTGACAAGCGTCTCAGACCTTGGTAAGGGGGGATGAAAATAGACTGGAGATGGAACCAGGCCAGCTGGCGACATGTGTGCCTCAGCGTGGTCTGTACCTGTGACAGCTACCGGGCAAGTCCGACACCACCGGCCTTTCCCACAGACAACGTCATGGAAATACTCACAAGATATAAAGCCATGTTATCTAATGCATTATCTAAGCTACAATCAGCACTTTCTGTATATGCCCTGATGTTTTATAGTAGCAATATCACTGGGTTGTTAAAGCAGACAGTTACGCTCCTAAGCTTTCCCCCAGCAAATACCATTACCTCCTTTTCAAAACTTATCTGGAGGGAAAATAAACATGGTCGCCAGACTCCAAGCATGTCAATGCGATAGCAGAGGATGAGGATGTCTCACTGTAGGGGTGGTTCAAAGCGTACTCTGATCACTAAAGCATGTGCTATCTGACAGTGGTTGCTATGGTGGTCACATAACAGTACACTGGGCTAGAAGTCATTAAAAGCAGTCTGAAGAAACAAATGAAAAAGGCAAGGGGCGATTTCTTATGCCCCTTTCAGACCACACAAATTAAATGGTATATTGTCGTTTCTTTACCGTTTCAAAACGGTAATATGTGCGGTCTGAATGGTCCAGAGTGAATTTACCATTTTACAATAACCGGTATTTTAAAACTGTAAAAAAGCAGGGTCCTACCCGTTTCAGATCCGTTTATTTTGCAGTCTGAACGAGTCTGAAACGGTACCCAGGCTGCAGCGAGCACTATTGGTCCCCAGTGCCTGCATATTTAATGAGCCGCTCATTATTATGCTCGGCCGGCTCGTTAAATATGAACTGCGCTGGCTCAGAGGGACCAGCGCAGAGGGGGCCTGGCGCAGAGGGGACCCCCCCAATGTGTTTAAGAAAACCCCCATGCACCGGTACCTCGTGCCTTACGATCCCGGCTGTCGGCTCCTGATGCTTATTAAAAAAGTGACTTTCGGAAAATGGCTGCCCCATAGGAAAGACTGTTTTAAAAAAGCCACTTTTTATAAGCGGCAGGAGCCGACAGCCGGGATCCGCAAGGCATGAGGTACCGTCTGCACGGGGGGCTTTCTTAACCACATTGGGGGGTGTTAAAACTAACACGCTGCCACAGGAAGGGGGGGGGGGGGTTGCTGAAGACCGCACTGGCTTTGATCGGGTCTGCCAGTGTCAAAAAACAGCACTTAAACGGTAATATCCAGTTTAAGAGATGAGGTGTGAAAGGGGTCTTACCTGGCAGACCCGTTTTGAGAAACGTTTCAAAATACCTGGTCAAAGCCAGTTTTGCGGTCTGAAAGCAGCATAAGTTGGTCCCTAAAGCTGGGCGCTGTGCTACAGTACAATGACGTCCAATCCGTGAGCACAGGTACAGGGACCAGCATGTTAGGAATCCATGATCAGACACAAGAATGGTTTGCATTAAACAGGGTCCAAGAAGAAACCGATAACGTTTCAGAGAACTTTCAACACTGAAGTAAACTTTTCCCTCCTCTACAAAATAAATAACTGCACCTCTACCAGCCCCCCTCCCCATGAGAACCTGACACCTGGAGGAGGCTGTGACCACTAATTATCTGTACGCAGCCACATGAAGCGCAGACATGAGACAGACGGGATAGGAAGGGTCTGTGTGGGAGCTGATATTTCCAGCTCTTCCAGCCAGGCATGCAGAATAATGGGGAGATGTGTATCTATGCACAGTGCATCTTACAGCACCCACACAAACCACAGCTACAGGCACTGCCTGATATAAGCCGCTCCGCAATACGAGGAGTGCGAGCCCAGTGTAAGCTGCTCCGATCCGCAATACGAGGAGTGCGAGCCCAGTGTAAGCCGATCCGCAATACGAGGAGTGCGAGCCCGGTGTAAGCCGCTCCGATCCGCAATACGAGGAGTGCGAGCCCGGTGTAAGCCGATCCGCAATACGAGGAGTGCGAGCCCGGTGTAAGCCGCTCCGATCCGCAATACGAGGAGTGCGAGCCCAGTGTAAGCCGCTCCGATCCGCAATACGAGGAGTGCGAGCCCAGTGTAAGCCGCTCCGATCCGCAATACGAGGAGTGCGAGCCCAGTGTAAGCCGCTCCGATCCGCAATACGAGGAGTGCGAGCCCAGTGTAAGCCGCTCCGATCCGCAATACGAGGAGTGCGAGCCCAGTGTAAGCCGCTCCGATCCGCAATACGAGGAGTGCGAGCCCGGTGTAAGCCGCTCCGATCCGCAATACGAGGAGTGCGAGCCCGGTATAAGCCGCTCCGATCCGCGATACGAGGAGCGCGAGCCCAGTGTAAGCCGCTCCAATCCGCGATGCGAGGAGCGCGAGCCCGGTGTAAGAAGCTCCGATCCGCAATACGAGGAGCGCGAGCCCAGTGTAAGCCGCTCCGATCCGCAATACGAGGAGCGCGAGCCCGGTATAAGCCGCTCCGATCCGCAATACGAGGAGTGCGAGCCCAGTGTAAGCCGCACCGATCCGCAATACGAGGAGTGCGAGCCCGGTGTAAGCCGCTCCGATCAGCAATACGAGGAGTGCGAGCCCGGTATAAGCCGCTCCGATCAGCAATACGAGGAGTGCGAGCCTGATATAAGCCGCTCCGATCAGCAATACGAGGAGCGCAAGCCTGGTGTAAGCCGCTCCGATCAGCAACACAAGGAGTGCGAGCCCGGTGTAAGCCGCTCCGATCAGCAATACGAGGAGTGCGAGCCCGGTGTAAGCCGCTCCGATCAGCAATACGAGGAGTGCAAGCCTGGTGTAAGCCGCTCCGATCAGCAATACGAGGAGTGCAAGCCGCTCCGATCCGCAATACGAGGAGTGCAAGCCGCTCCGATCCGCAATACGAGGAGTGCAGCCTGGTGTAAGCCACTCCGATCAGCAATACGAGGAGTGCAGCCTGGTGTAAGCCACTCCGATCCACGATACGAGGAGTGCGAGCCCGGTGTAAGCCGCTCCGATCAGCAATACGAGGAGTGCGAGCCCGGTGTAAGCCGCTCCGATCAGCAATACGAGGAGCGCAAGCCACTCGTATCAGCAATACGAGGAGTGCGAGCCCGGGGTAAGCCGCTCCGATCATCAATACGAGGAGTGCGAGCCCGGTGTAAGCCGATCCGCAATACGAGGAGTGCAAGCCTGGTGTAAGCCACTCCGATCAGCAATACGAGGAGTGCGAGCCCGGTGTAAGCCGCTCCGATCAGCAATACGAGGAGCGCAAGCCCGGTGTAAGCCGATCCGCAATACGAGGAGTGCAAGCCTGGTGTAAGCCACTCCGATCAGCAATACGAGGAGTGCGAGCCCGGTGTAAGCCGCTCCGATCAGCAATACGAGGAGCGCGAGCCCGGTGTAAGCCGCTCCGATCCGCAATACGAGGAGCGCGAGCCCGGTGTAAGCCGCTCCGATCCACGATACGAGGAGCGCGAGCCCGGTGTAAGCCGCTCCGATCCACGATACGAGGAGCGCGAGCCCGGTGTAAGCCGCTCCGATCCACGATACGAGGAGCGCGAGCCCGGTGTAAGCCGCTCCGATCCACGATACGAGGAGCGCGAGCCCGGTGTAAGCCGCTCCGATCCACGATACGAGGAGCGCGAGCCCGGTGTAAGCCGCTCCGATCCACGATACGAGGAGCGCGAGCCCGGTGTAAGCCGCTCCGATCCACGATACGAGGAGTGCGAGCCCGGTGTAAGCCGCTCCGATCCACGATACGAGGAGTGCGAGCCCGGTGTAAGCCGCTCCGATCCACGATACGAGGAGTGCGAGCCCGGTGTAAGCCGCTCCGATCCGCAATACGAGGAGCGCGAGCCTGATATAAGCCGATCCGATATACGAGGAGTGCAAGCCTGGTGTAAGCTGCTCCGATCCGCAATACGAGGAGTGCGAGCCCGGTGTAAGCCACTCCGATCCACGATACGAGGAGTGCGAGCCCGGTGTAAGCCACTCCGATCCACGATACGAGGAGTGCGAGCCCGGTGTAAGCCGCTCCGATCCACGATACGAGGAGTGCGAGCCCGGTGTAAGCCGCTCCGATCCACGATACGAGGAGTGCGAGCCCGGTGTAAGCCGCTCCGATCCACGATACGAGGAGTGCGAGCCCGGTGTAAGCCGCTCCGATCCACGATACGAGGAGTGCGAGCCCGGTGTAAGCCGCTCCGATCAGCAATACGAGGAGCGCGAGCCTGGTATAGGCCGCTCCGATCAGCAATACAACAAGTGTGAGCTTTCTGTAAAAGCCCAGAATGACTAAATGGAAGAGTCCTGGGACAATTATTCCTCTTCTAGGAGAAGATGTCTCAGATCACAGCCAGAGATCACCTCGATCACTGGAGCAGAGAGGGACCATCTCAGATGGGAGCTTCACTGTCACAGGCCAAACTGCACAGCTCAGGTCACCGACGGGCCAACGCCAACAGTTCAGGTCACCGACGGGCCAACGCCAAAAGCTCAGGTCACCGACGGGCCAACGCCAACCGCTCAAGTCACCGACCGGCCAACACCAACAGTTCAGGTCACCGACCGGCCAACGCCAACAGGTGTCCCAACAGCAGAGGGTATGGGTCACCTGCATTAAGGTCGTCAGGGTTTTGGTCAACAATGGGAAGGTCAACAGCCAAGAGGTCAACATGAGTTCTCCACTTTAAAGGGTTGACCTAATAACCGTATACCACAGGGGTATGGGCCATAGGGTCGACCACTGAAGGTCGACATAGCTTAGGTTGACACATTAATATGTTGACATGGTTGGAAGGTCAACAATGGGAATGTGGACAGTCAGAAGGTGGACAGGCAGCTGCAGTAGTGAGGACTTCCCATAGAATGATTGGCTGATGTTGTGAGCGGTCAGGGGACACAGCAGATGATTGGGAGCCGGACATCACATGTGCAGTACATTGGCCAATAGCAGCCGCGGCCTTACTGCATTGCTCAATACACTGCAGGTACAACGGCTGTTCCGGCCTCTACTGGCTCCGTACGGGGAGAGGCACAAGAATCACCACACAATACGGATCTCAGTCATATACCGGGGAGACCAGTATAATCCAGGTTCTATAATCCCACATACTGGGGCCGCAGGCTGCCCTGTCACAGTCACCAGCCCTGATTGTTAAACCTCTACATTCCTGCCCCCCTGCAGGTAGCAAAGCCTGTTCCTGAGAAGGGGGGAGAGATCAGGCCCTGTGAGGGCCACGTACTGTCACCGTGATGCTCCCTGCGCTTACTGAATCCCCCCTCCCCCTTAGGTGTTCTGCCTACGGACCAAGCCACAGAAAAACACGGCGCTATCCCCAAGGACGTAATGGGGACGGTTTGTGATGGCAGTGCCACACAGTCTATGCACCTTCAGCAAACTGCAGAACAAAAAGCATTCTGATGAGGAGTTTAACCCATTACATGGCATGAAGCGAGTGCCCGGAACCCCTGCCGTGTGTGTGTGTGTGTGCACGAGATATAGATATATAGACATATATATATATATCTATATATCTATCTCCCGCCGGTCACAACCTTCCACCCCCGACAGGCAGAAAATAGCTGAAACAGAGGCAGCCCAGAAGGGTAAGCTGCCCAGCATTTATTGTCAGAGGGCATGGCTCCTCTTACCCTGGCATGCAGCCGACACCCGGGAAGACTCTGCCAACCTGCTGTAACGTCCAGCGCATGCGGCTCTACAGAGGCTCTAGTCAGGGAATCCGTTGGCAGCCTCATGGCCAGGGACGGAGAACTATTTGTAGCCAACCTAATGATCAGATGGGCTTCCTCAGCGCAGACTCCTGGCACTGCCAACAATCCAGGTTTACAGGATAGCACAGATTAAGAGCATGTACCAATCAATGAACCGCCCCGCTATCAGGAACAGAACACTATTGTTCATTCTAGCACCTGCCATCTATGAAAACCCATGCAGTTACTCTTCCCTGCCTGGGGTGTCGCTGTCTGCTGTAGTGCTTCTAGCACAGTGTGGTCTGTATATCAGCAATGATATGCAAACCAGACTTGTGCTAGAAACACCACAGCAGACAGCGACACCCCAGGCAGGGAAGAGGAACTGCAAGGGTTTTCAAAGATGGTGGGTGCTAGAATGAACACTACAAACTTCTGAGCGATACATCGCACAATTGTACTGCAAGATGGTAACACCACAACGCGGGCCCATGCACAACCTGGCACACTTATGTAGGGTACACACCAGATCGATTAGGGCTCAATACCATCAATCTGGATTTACTTCAGACCGATTGGATGTAGTTTGTATGTAGAATGGGCATGTTTAGATCAGATTCCAATCCAATGCGTTTGGCTATTTTACAGATCTTACCTGCTGCAGATAGGATCTGTAAAAGATCCATTCAACTAGATACAGACTCAGATCGGATTGGATCGGATGCTTCAACAGCGACCATCACACAATCTGGCCAACAATCTACTAACAATCATGATCGTTTTGGTGTGTACCAGGCATAAGGGTATGGAAAATATCTATACTTTACTGTCCCCGAACGGTTTTGTTTTTTTAAATAGCTCACACTGACCAATACACTGACTGTATATCGGTCCCTGCCAGCAGTAAACACACAGTATCCGTACCCATTTATCGTCTTGCCACTCGGCCAACGTCCAACCCTGAAAAGCTGGAGAAGTGCACCAACGTATATAGTAATGATGAGTACGACTATTACGGCCAACGGTGGCACTGGTATTCACTAAAAGTACAAATTATAGTTTCTTATGAGTACACTTATTAGGGCACAGAGTTTTGGACCTGTATTCCCCACAGGTGACAAAACCATGGGATGAGTTTGGGTGAAGGACAGTGTAGGGGCGAGGACAAGCATCAGCGTTCGCAGAGTGATTCCCAGGCATAAACACGTTAGACCCAGCAGCAGGTGGGAGCGTCCGACTGTACCCCCATCTACCCATACCTCTGACCGTACTGGTCTCAGCAGCAGCAGGTGGGAGCGTCCGACTGTACCTCCATCTACCCATACCTCTGACAGTACTGGTCTCAGCAGCAGCAATGGGGGGCTTCCGACTATACCCCCATCTACCCATAACTCTGACCATACTGATCTCAGCAGCAGCAGGTGGGAGCGTCCGACTGTACCTCCATCTACCCATAACTCTGACCGTACTGGTCTCAGCAGCAGGTGGGAGCGTCCGACTGTACCCCCATCTACCCATACCTCTGTCCGTACTGGTCTCAGCAGCAGCAGGTGGGAGCGCCCGACTGTACCCCCATCTAATCATACCTCTGTCCGTACTGGTCTCAGCAGCAGCAGGTGGGAGCGTCCGACTGTACTCCCATCTACCCATACCTCTGACAGTACTGGTCTCAGCAGCAGCAGGTGGGAGCGTCCGACTGTACCCCCATCTACCCATACCTCTGTCCGTACTGGTCTCAGCAGCAGCAGGTGGGAGCGCCCGACTGTACCCCCATCTAACCATACCTCTGTCCGTACTGGTCTCAGCAGCAGCAGGTGGGAGAGTCCGACTGTACCCCCATCTACCAATACCTCTGACAGTACTGATCTCAGCAGCAGCAGGTGGGAGCGTACGACTGTACCTCCATCTACCCATACCTCTGACAGTACTGGTCTCAGCAGCAGCAGGTGGGAGCGTCCGACTGTACCTCCATCTACCCATACCTCTGTCCGTACTGGACTCAGCAGCAGCAGGTGGGAGCTTCCGACTGTACCTCCATCTACCCATACCTCTGACCGTACTGGTCTCAGCAGCAGCAGGTGGGAGTGTCCGACTGTACCCCCTTCTACCCATACCTCTGACAGTACTGGTCTCAGCAGCAGCAGGTGGGAGCGTCCGACTGTACCTCCATCTACCCATAACTCTGACCGTACTGGTCTCAGCAGCAGCAGGTGGGAGCGTCCGACTGTACCCCCATCTACCCATACCTCTGACAGTACTGGTCTCAGCAGACGCAGGTGGGAACGTCCGACTGTACCCCCTTCTACCCATACCTCTGACAGTTCTGGTCTCAGCAGCAGCAGGTGGGAGCGTCCGACTGTACCTCCATCTACCCATAACTCTGACCGTACTGGTCTCGGCAGCAGCAGGTGGGAGCGTCCGACTGTACCTCCATCTACCCATAACTCTGACCGTACTGGTCTCAGCAGCAGCAGGTGGGAGCGTCCGACTGTACCCCCATCTACCCATACCTCTGACAGTACTGGTCTCAGCAGCAGCAGGTGGGAGCGTCCGACTGTACCTCCATCTACCCATACCTCTGACAGTACTGGTCTCAGCAGCAGCAGGTGGGAGCGTCCGACTGTACCTCCATCTACCCATACCTCTGTCCGTACTGGACTCAGCAGCAGCAGGTGGGAGCTTCCGACTGTACCTCCATCTACCCATACCTCTGACCGTACTGGTCTCAGCAGCAGCAGGTGGGAGTGTCCGACTGTACCCCCTTCTACCCATACCTCTGACAGTACTGGTCTCAGCAGCAGCAGGTGGGAGCGTCCGACTGTACCTCCATCTACCCATAACTCTGACAGTACTGGTCTCAGCAGCAGCAGGTGGGAGCGTCCGACTGTACCTCCATCTACCCATACCTCTGTCCGTACTGGACTCAGCAGCAGCAGGTGGGAGCTTCCGACTGTACCTCCATCTACCCATACCTCTGACCGTACTGGTCTCAGCAGCAGCAGGTGGGAGTGTCCGACTGTACCCCCTTCTACCCATACCTCTGACCGTACTGGTCTCAGCAGCAGCAGGTGGGAGCGTCCGACTGTACCCCCATCTACCCATACCTCTGACAGTACTGGTCTCAGCAGACGCAGGTGGGAACGTCCGACTGTACCCCCTTCTACCCATACCTCTGACAGTTCTGGTCTCAGCAGCAGCAGGTGGGAGCGTCCGACTGTACCTCCATCTACCCATAACTCTGACCGTACTGGTCTCGGCAGCAGCAGGTGGGAGCGTCCGACTGTACCCCCATCTACCCATACCTCTGACAGTACTGGTCTCAGCAGCAGCAGGTGGGAGCGTCCGACTGTACCTCCATCTACCCATAACTCTGACCGTACTGGTCTCAGCAGCAGCAGGTGGGAGCGTCCGACTGTACCCCCATCTACCCATACCTCTGACAGTACTGGTCTCAGCAGCAGCAGGTGGGAGTGTCCGACTGTACCCCCTTCTACCCATACCTCTGACAGTACTGGTCTCAGCAGCAGCAGGTGGGAGCGTCCGACTGTACCTCCATCTACCCATACCTCGGACCGTACTGGTCTCAGCAGCAGCAGGTGGGAGCGTCCAACTGTACCTCCATCTACCTATAACTCTGTCCGTACTGGTCTCAGCAGCAGCAGGTGGGAGCGTCCGACTGTACCCCCATCTACCCATACCTCTGACAGTACTGGTCTCAGCAGCAGGTGGGAGCGTCCGACTGTACCCCCATCTACCCATACCTCTGACAGTACTGGTCTCAGCAGCAGCAGGTGGGAGCGTCCGACTGTACCCCCATCTACCCATAACTCTGACCGTACTGGTCTCAGCAGCAGCAGGTGGGAGCGTCCGACTGTACCTCCATCTACCCATAACTCTGACAGTACTGGTCTCAGCAGCAGGTGGGAGCATCCGACTGTACCTCCATCTACCCATACCTCTGACCATACTGGTCTCAGCAGCAGCAGGTGGGAACGTCCGACTGTACCTCCATCTACCCATACCTCTGTCCGTACTGGTCTCAGCAGCAGGTGGGAGCGTCCGACTGTACCTCCATCTACCCATACCTCTGACAGTACTGGTCTCAGCAGACGCAGGTGGGAGCGTCCAACTGTACCTCCATCTACCCATAACTCTGACCGTACTGGTCTCAGCAGCAGCAGGAGGGAGCGTCCGACTGTACATCCATCTACCCATACTGATCTCAGCAGCAGCAGGTGGTAGCGTCCGACTGTACCTCCATCTACCCATACCTCTGACCGTACTGGTCTCAGCAGCAGCAGGTGGGAGCGTCCGACTGTACCTCCATCTACCCATAACTCTGACCGTACTGGTCTCAGCAGCAGCAGGTGGGAGCGTCCGACTGTACCTCCATCTACCCATACCTCTGACAGTACTGGTCTCAGCAGCAGATGGGAGCATCCGACTGTACCTCCATCTACCCATAACTCTGACCGTACTGGTCTCAGCAGCAGGTAGGAGCGTCCGACTGTACCTCCATCTACCCATAACTCTGACCGTACTGGTCTCAGCAGCAGCAGGTGGGAGCGTCCGACTGTACCTCCATCTACCCATAACTCTGACTGTACTGGTCTCAGCAGCAGGTGGGAGCGTCCGACTGTACCCCCATCTACCCATACCTCTGACAGTACTGGTCTCAGCAGACGCAGGTGGGAGCGTCCGACTGTACCTCCATCTACCCATACCTCTGTCCGTACTGGTCTCAGCAGCAGCAGGTGGGAGCGTCCGACTGTACCTCCATCTACCCATAACTCTGACCGTACTGGTCTCAGCAGCAGCAGGAGGGAGCGTCCGACTGTACCTCCATCTACCCATAACTCTGTCCGTACTGGACTCAGCAGCAGCAGGTGGGAGCGTCCGACTGTACCTCCATCTACCCATACCTCTGACAGTACTGGTCTCAGCAGCAGCAGGTGGGAGCGTCCGACTGTACCTCCATCTTCCCATACCTCTGACAGTACTGGTCTCAGCAGCAGCAGGTGGGAGTGTCCGACTGTACCTCCATCTACCCATACCTCTGACAGTACTGGTCTCAGCAGCAGCAGGTGGGAGTGTCCGACTGTACCTCCATCTACCCATAACTCTGACAGTACTGATCTCAGCAGCAGCAGGTGGGAGCGTCCGACTGTACCTCCATCTACCCATAGCTCTGACAGTACTGGTCTCAGCAGCAGCAGGTGGGAGCATCCGACTGTACCCCCATCTACCCATAACTCTGACCGTACTGGTCTCAGCAGCAGCAGGAGGGAGCGTCCGACTGTACCTCCATCTACCCATAACTCTGTCCGTACTGGACTCAGCAGCAGCAGGTGGGAGCGTCCGACTGTACCTCCATCTACCCATACCTCTGACCGTACTGGTCTCAGCAGCAGCAGGTGGGAGTGTCCGACTGTACCTCCATCTACCCATAACTCTGACAGTACTGATCTCAGCAGCAGCAGGTGGGAGCGTCCGACTGTACCTCCATCTACCCATAGCTCTGACAGTACTGGTCTCAGCAGCAGCAGGTGGGAGCATCCGACTGTACCTCCATCTACCTATAACTCTGACCGTACTGGTCTCAGCAGCAGCAGGTGGGAGCGTCCGACTGTACCTCCGTCTACCCATACCTCTGACCGTACTGATCTCAGCAGCAGCAGGTGGGAGCGTCCGACTGTTCCCCCATCTACCCATACCTCTGACAGGACTGGTCTCAGCAGCAGCAGGTGGGAGCGTCCGACTGTACCTCCATCTACCCATAACTCTGACCGTACTGGTCTCAGCAGCAGCAGGTGGGAGCGTCCCGACTGTACCTCCATCTACCCATAACTCTGACAGTACTGGTCTCAGCAGCAGCAGGTGGGAGCGTCCGACTGTGCAGCCATCTACTCATAACTCTGACCGTACTGGTCTCAGCAGCAGCAGGTGGGAGCGTCCAACTGTACCTCCATCTACCCATACCTCTGACCGTACTGGTCTCAGCAGCAGCAGGTGGGAGTGTCCGACTGTACCTCCATCTACCCATACCTCTGACCGTACTGGTCTCAGCAGCAAGCAGAGGTTTAACATACCAGGAGTAAGGGATTTCCTGCTCCAGGACAGAGGGGAGCGAGTTCCACACACTAACACAAATACTCTGCATGTCCTGCTGAGGGTCCAGGCTCTCAGAAGAGGCATAATAATACCCCTTTCACATCGCACTTTTAAAACGGTATATTGCCGTTTTGTTTCCATTTTTCAAACGTTTAAGGCTGCAATGTGAAAGTGCCAAAGTTGATTTACCGGTTAAAGATAACCGGTATTTCAACACGGTTAAAAAGCAGAGTCCTACACGTTTTAAAGCCGTTTTTTTGGCAGTTTGAACAGCTCTATTTCAATGGCTTGAAACGTGTCCCTTGGGGGTTGAATGTTTGAATGGTATTACATGATTTTTAAAACGGTTTTCACCTGCAATGTGAAAGGTCTCAAGGCTCTGACCCGTTTTAAAGTCCCATTTAAGAATACCGTGTCATTACCCATTTCTGCAATGTGAAAGCAGTATTAGGTACAGTATTTGTGAGGACACCCACATACTACACAATGTAATCCCCCCAAACGTCATACAGCATAGCCCAGCTTTAGGGCAGCGACACTTGGGCACCTCTTACCCGGTGTGCCACATTATACAGCATGAGAAGCACACCACCATCATCTTGTTGTGTGTGTTCCTGAGCACGGGCACATTACACACACAGCCGGCAATATGGGAGATAACAGACACACTAATAGCTGAGAGCACAGATATCCACCCTTCCTGTATTGCACTGAGGGAGCAGGGAGCATTTCCTTCCAGAATCATCTGATGAAGCGATAAGGGGGGGGGGGGGGGGGGGGGGGGTGTAACCACCTGAGGCAACGACACTGCTGGACTGCACTACAGTGGGGCTACAGTATTAATCAGCAGCAGCCTACCCGGATGTGACCACACCTGGGGTCAGCTCAGAGAGGTGTGGCTGGGTCCTGCGAGAAATTCTAAATCTGCATTGGTATTTCACAGGAAATTCTTGTGTGTGTGTGTACGTGTGTGTGTGTGCACACGTGTGTAATGGGGAGATAGACAGTCAAAAGGTCGATATGAGTTTTTAAAGTTTTTTTCCCCCGAATGTCGACATGGCCACCACCTAAGTGTATCGTGTCCCCCCGCCTAGCTCGCTGCACTCGGCACACTGTTATATTCTCCCACCACGCTGTAGTGCAGGGCTGGAGGCCAGGAGGTAACTGGGACATGTGCCTATAGCCCCTGGAGGACTCTGTGTAGGAGGAATACACCCATTGGGTCTATAGCAGGAAGCCCTGTGGCACAGTGACCAACCTGTGAGTACACATCCCTGCTCTGTGATTGTACTCTGCAGTGCTGGAGGTCAGGAGGTAACTGGGACATGTGCCTATAGCCCCTGGAGGACTCTGTGTAGGAGGAATACGACCATTGGGTCTATAGCCCTGTGGCACAGTGACCAACCTGTGAGTACACATCCCTGCTCTGCGATTGTACTCGGCAGTGCTGGAGGCCAGGAGGTAACTGGGACATGTGCCTATAGCCTTCACCTATCACCTACATCACAGAACATTGCTGGCCGCTGTCCTGTCCCAGCAGAGGGCTCCAGGCCTTGTGCCCCTGCACAGCTCCATTACAGCAGCAGATCATGTACACGTCTGTAGTGGGAGGAGTCTGGGTATGTAGCACGAGACGCCTGTACGTTACCAAGTTACACTGACATGTTCTAAGTGTTTATCGCAGCATTTTATACTCAGAAGAGACCTCATGGCTGCCAGGGAGAGGAACCAACGCTGCAAGCCACTGTATGGTGATGGAATGGGATCATTCGTCAGACTGCATTTAGGTCTACAAGCATAAGGTCGACTTGCATTTAGGTCGACCTGACTGAAGGTCGACAGGGTCATTAGGTCGACAGTGAAAAAGTAGACATGGTTTTTTTTTTACTTTTTTCAAGCGTCGACAGAGTCAACATAGCACCGCGTCCCCTCGGATGGCTCGCTGTGCTCGCCATGCTTCGGGCACGGTGCCTCGCTGTGCTCAGCACACTATTTTTTTCTCCCACCACGCCCTAGTGGATGGTGGGGCTTGAAATACCGCCTATCGGCACATGTCGACTCATAAAATAGTCAAATGACCCCATGTCAACCTTCCCCATGTCGACCTAAGGTGCAGGTCGACCTAGTGGTGTAGACCTAAATGCTGTAGACAATATGACCGTATCCCACTGTGATAGTCACTTCCCACAATTATTACTGTTATACAAACTAGGACAGGAACCCTGCACAGGCTCAGAGACTCTCACATACCGCTGGCGCTCCGACGGGGGGGGATCCCGACACTCAGTATCCTGACGCTGGCGCTCCGACGGGGGGGGGATCCCGACACTCAGTATCCTGACGCTGGCGCTCCGACGGGGGGGGGATCCCGACACTCAGTATCCTGACGCTTGTGCTCCGACGGGGGGGGATCCCGACACTCAGTATCCTGACGCTTGTGCTCCGACAGGGGGGGATCCCGACACTCAGTATCCTGACGCTTGTGCTCCGACAGGGGGGGATCCCGACACTCAGTATCCTGACGCTTGTGCTCCGACAGGGGGGGATCCCGACACTCAGTATCCTGACGCTTGTGCTCCGACAGGGGGGGATCCCGACACTCAGTATCCTGACGCTTGTGCTCCGACAGGGGGGGAT
Organism: Crinia signifera; assembly: GCF_055691185.1. NCBI lineage: Eukaryota > Metazoa > Chordata > Amphibia > Anura > Myobatrachidae > Crinia > Crinia signifera. Next base: position 400,990,681 of record NC_139218.1, on the reverse strand, counting down.
CCCGACACTCAGTATCCTGACGCTTGTGCTCCGACAGGGGGGGATCCCGACACTCAGTATCCTGACGCTTGTGCTCCGACAGGGGGGGATCCCGACACTCAGTATCCTGACACTTGTGCTCCGACAGGGGGGGATCCCGACACTCAGTATCCTGACGCTGGCGCTCCGACAGGGGGGGGGGGGGGATCCCGACACTCAGTATCCTGACGCTCCGACAGGGGGGGGATCCCGACACTCAGTATCCTGACGCTCCGACAGGGGGGGATCCCGACACTCAGTATCCTGACGCTTGTGCTCCGACAGGGGGGATCCCGACACTCAGTATCCTGACGCTTGTGCTCCGACAGGGGGGATCCCGACACTCAGTATCCTGACGCTCCGACAGGGGGGGATCCCGACACTCAGTATCCTGACGCTCCGACAGGGGGGGGATCCCGACACTCAGTATCCTGACGCTTGTGCTCCGACAGGGGGGATCCCGACACTCAGTATCCTGACGCTCCGACAGGGGGGGATCCCGACACTCAGTATCCTGACGCTTGTGCTCCGACAGGGGGGATCCCGACACTCAGTATCCTGACGCTCCGACAGGGGGGGGGGATCCCGACACTCAGTATCCTGACGCTTGTGCTCCGACAGGGGGGATCCCGACACTCAGTATCCTGACGCTTGTGCTCCGACAGGGGGGGATCCCGACACTCAGTATCCTGACGCTTGTGCTCCGACAGGGGGGATCCCGACACTCAGTATCCTGACGCTCCGACAGGGGGGGATACCGACACTCAGTATCCTGACGCTTGTGCTCCGACAGGGGGGAATCCGACACTCAGTATCCTGACGCTTGTGCTCCGACAGGGGGGGATCCCGACACTCAGTATCCTGACGCTTGTGCTCCGACAGGGGGGGATCCCGACACTCAGTATCCTGACGCTTGTGCTCCGACAGGGGGGCTCCCGACACTCAGTATCCTGACGCTGGCGCTCCGACAGGGGGGGATCCCGACACTCAGTATCCTGACGCTGGCGCTCCGACAGGGGGGGATCCCGACACTCAGTATCCTGACGCTGGCGCTCCGACAGGGGGGGGATCCCGACACTCAGTATCCTGACGCTTGAACTCCGACTGCCGGTGCTCCGATAGGGGGGGATCCCGACTGACAGGGGCTATTCTCCCTTGTGGGGGTCCACAACCCCCATAGGAGGGACAATAGAACCTGTAGTGAGCGAAGCAAGTCATCGAGCCCGCAGCGTGGTGTGCGACGCGAGCCAGCAAGGGTCTTCTTTGCGCTCGCCCCCTGTCGGAGCACCGGCAGTCGGGATACTGACCGTCGAGACCCTCCCTGTCGGAGCCCCATACCACATTGTATATCGCTACTCTCTGCAAAGTAAAAGTGTCCCAACATCAGGAGAATGTATCACAGCGCAGTCATAGTACATTGCAGACCACACAAACCAGGCTGCGTGCTCAGCACTTCTACACCATGAGCAGGAAACCACTCCGAGACAGACGGACGGGCGACTCTCCAACCTTAACACTGAACATGCCTCAGCCAGAGAAGGACGAGGAGTATCGGACACAGCATCTGTATACATACTGTGCTGCAGCGTCAGAGCTGGATCCACACGGGTGACATGCCCAGATGCCAACAAGGCCGAGAGGATGCGCAAAACACACCAACATCTCCATGGTGCAATGGCCATGACCCTCCACGTAGGACTGGACGTTCCATTTTTTGAGTTTTGCATAAAAAAAAAAAAAAGAAATGAAGAGGGAAAGAACGGTACAGACAGTAATGTAACCCGCACCCTTACATACAGTGCAGACAGGAAGCGTATGACAAATCCCTGGTGTGTCACCATAACCGCCGGCCATGCTGTGCCCAGGCAGCCCACACACAGGTGTCCCAGTGGCCTCTGTTCTTCTGTACTCCCACCGCCCACAGTGCAATGAGAAACGTACACAATAACCCTGCTCTGATGCTGCCTTACCAGTCTTACTGACACCTGGGTGTAAGGAACCCAGGAACTAACTACTGACGACGTTTGCGAAATCCATTGCATGAATGATTTGTGACCCTGTGCCAGCAGCGTCAGCGGAGAGCCGGCAACGATGACGCAAGCAGCTGCACGAGAGCTGGTTAACAAAACCACAATCATAAAATGCTAATCCGCCCGGGTATTACAGTACCGGAACATGCGTTACTCCGGAAGAGGCCCTGCTCGCACAGCTGCGGGCAGCAAGCTGGTAAGGAGGCGCCCCAGCTTTCATGACTGTAAATAAGGAATTAGCAAGATGCCAGGCTCGGGTGGTTGCTGTGGGCGGCAGGAGAGCCTTCACCTGTGCCAGACATTAGATCACAATGGGTTATTATTGTGAATGACAATCTCTCACCCCGACAGTATGTAATAGTGTAGCGTCTGCGCGTTATATACACCGCCGATTCGGAGGAGGCTGTCATACGCTCTCTCTATATACACAGGTGTACAGCAATGCATGCCATCTGGGGGCTGCACGTTATATACACCGCCGTGTCAGAGGAGGCCGTCATACGCTCTCTCTATATACACAGGTGTACAGCAATGCATGCCATCTGGGGGCTGCACGTTATATACACCGCCGTGTCGGAGGAGGCCGTCATACGCTCTCTCTATATACACAGGTGTACAGCAATGCATGCCATCTGGGGGCTGCACGTTATATACACCGCCGTGTCGGAGGAGGCCGTCATACGCTCTCTCTATATACACAGGTGTACAGCAATGCATGCCATCTGGGGGCTGCACGTTATATACACCGCCGTGTCGGAGGAGGCCGTCATACGCTCTCTCTATATACACAGGTGTACAGCAATGCATGCCATCTGGGGGCTGCACGTTATATACACCGCCGTGTCGGAGGAGGCCGTCATACGCTCTCTCTATATACACAGGTGTACAGCAATGCATGCCATCTGGGGGCTGCACGTTATATACACCGCCGTGTCGGAGGAGGCCGTCATACGCTCTCTCTATATACACAGGTGTACAGCAATGCATGCCATCTGGGGGCTGCACGTTATATACACCGCCGTGTCGGAGGAGGCCGTCATACGCTCTCTCTATATACACAGGTGTACAGCAATGCATGCCATCTGGGGGCTGCACGTTATATACACCGCCGTGTCAGAGGAGGCCGTCATACGCTCTCTCTATATACACAGGTGTACAGCAATGCATGCCATCTGGGGGCTGCACGTTATATACACCGCCGTGTCGGAGGAGGCCGTCATACGCTCTCTCTATATACACAGGTGTACAGCAATGCATGCCATCTGGGGGCTGCACGTTATATACACCGCCGTGTCGGAGGAGGCCGTCATACGCTCTCTCTATATACACAGGTGTACAGCAATGCATGCCATCTGGGGGCTGCACGTTATATACACCGCCGATTCGGAGGAGGCCGTCATACGCTCTCTCTATATACACAGGTGTACAGCAATGCATGCCATCTGGGGGCTGCACGTTATATACACCGCCATGTCGGAGGAGGCCGTCATACGCTCTCTCTATATACACAGGTGTACAGCAATGCATGCCATCTGGGGGCTGCACGTTATATACACCGCCGTGTCGGAGGAGGCCGTCATACGCTCTCTCTATATACACAGGTGTACAGCAATGCATGCCATCTGGGGGCTGCACGTTATATACACCGCCGTGTCGGAGGAGGCCGTCATACGCTCTCTCTATATACACAGGTGTACAGCAATGCATGCCATCTGGGGGCTGCACGTTATATACACCGCCGTGTCGGAGGAGGCCGTCATACGCTCTCTCTATATACACAGGTGTACAGCAATGCATGCCATCTGGGGGCTGCACGTTATATACACCGCCGTGTCGGAGGAGGCCGTCATACGCTCTCTCTATATACACAGGTGTACAGCAATGCATGCCATCTGGGGGCTGCACGTTATATACACCGCCGTGTCGGAGGAGGCCGTCATACGCTCTCTCTATATACACAGGTGTACAGCAATGCATGCCATCTGGGGGCTGCACGTTATATACACCGCCGTGTCGGAGGAGGCCGTCATACGCTCTCTCTATATACACAGGTGTACAGCAATGCATGCCATCTGGGGGCTGCACGTTATATACACCGCCGTGTCGGAGGAGGCCGTCATACGCTCTCTCTATATACACAGGTGTACAGCAATGCATGCCATCTGGGGGCTGCACGTTATATACACCGCCGTGTCGGAGGAGGCCGTCATACGCTCTCTCTATATACACAGGTGTACAGCAATGCATGCCATCTGGGGGCTGCACGTTATATACACCGCCGTGTCGGAGGAGGCCGTCATACGCTCTCTCTATATACACAGGTGTACAGCAATGCATGCCATCTGGGGGCTGCACGTTATATACACCGCCGTGTCGGAGGAGGCCGTCATACGCTCTCTCTATATACACAGGTGTACAGCAATGCATGCCATCTGGGGGCTGCACGTTATATACACCGCCGATTCGGAGGAGGCCGTCATACGCTCTCTCTATATACACAGGTGTACAGCAATGCATGCCATCTGGGGGCTGCACGTTATATACACCGCCGTGTCGGAGGAGGCCGTCATACGCTCTCTCTATATACACAGGTGTACAGCAATGCATGCCATCTGGGGGCTGCACGTTATATACACCGCCGTGTCGGAGGAGGCCGTCATACGCTCTCTCTATATACACAGGTATACAGCAATGCATGCCATCTGGGGGCTGCACGTTATATACACCGCCGTGTCAGAGGAGGCCGTCATACGCTCTCTCTATATACACAGGTGTACAGCAATGCATGCCATCTGGGGGCTGCACGTTATATACACCGCCGTGTCAGAGGAGGCCGTCATACGCTCTCTCTATATACACAGGTGTACAGCAATGCATGCCATCTGGGGGCTGCACGTTATATACACCGCCGTGTCGGAGGAGGCCGTCATACGCTCTCTCTATATACACAGGTGTACAGCAATGCATGCCATCTGGGGGCTGCACGTTATATACACCGCCGTGTCGGAGGAGGCCGTCATACGCTCTCTCTATATACACAGGTATACAGCAATGCATGCCATCTGGGGGCTGCACGTTATATACACCGCCGTGTCGGAGGAGGCCGTCATACGCTCTCTCTATATACACAGGTATACAGCAATGCATGCCATCTGGGGGCTGCACGTTATATACACTGCCGTGTCGGAGGAGGCCGTCATACGCTCTCTCTATATACACAGGTATACAGCAATGCATGCCATCTGGGGGCTGCACGTTATATACACCGCCGTGTCAGAGGAGGCCGTCATACGCTCTCTCTATATACACAGGTGTACTGCAATGCATGCCATCTGGGGGTGAACTTCCACCTAGGTATACCCAACCCCTTTATAAGTGCCCCCTGCTGTATAACAGCGCTTCTCAGGTTCACCAGCAGGCCAGGTTTTCAGGATAGGTCACAGCGTGCTTACATCACTAGGGCCCTACATAGTGTGAGATAAAGTGATAACGGCTCAGGCCGCGTAGGCCAATAAGGCGCTCGGACAGCTGCGTACACACCGGAGCGATTGCTCGCCACCAGGGATTGCCCATACACACTGGCAGAATGTTAATGAAGGCTGGTACGTCGTGGTTGGTCTATTAGCATAAACAAGGTTGCCAGTGATAACCGTGGCTAGCGGAACCGCGCGACCAGCAATACGCACTATAAGCGATACATCGCTAAGAAAGAACATTGTGCCGACGTCGCTACAGTGCTCACTGCTCGGCTCCTGTGTGTCATACATGACAAATGCTCTATAAAACAGTGAAAACCGCATCACAGTCTGTCCAGTGGTTCTTGAGATTAACCCAGACACCTACCAGGGCCTTCACCCTGCACTATGTATAGGAGATAAGCAGGGAGCAGCAGCATTTAATCCTTCCTGAGGCCCCAGTCAGGTAGAGGTCCGGCATAAGGAGTCAGGCACTAGTGAAGGAGGGGGCGGCCCAGGAGCACAGTACGATGGATGATTACACACACAGCACTTGCTCCAGGCCCTATCACTACAAGCAGGCCCCTGTCAGGTAGAGGTCTGGGGTAAGGAGTCAGGCACTAGGGAAGGAGGGGGCGGCCCAGGAGCACAGTACGATGGATGATTACACACAGCACGTGCTCCAGGCCCTATCACTACAAGCAGGCCCCCTGTCAGGTAGAGGTCCGGCATAAGGAGTCAGGCACTAGTGAAGGAGGGGGCGGCCCAGGAGCACAGTACGATGGATGATTACACACACAGCACTTGCTCCAGGCCCTATCACTACAAGCAGGCCCCTGTCAGGTAGAGGTCCGGGGTAAGGAGTCAGGCACTAGTGAGGGAGGGGGCGGCCCAGGAGCACAGTACGATGGATGATCACACACACAGCACGTGCTCCAGGCCCTATCACTACAAGCAGGTCCCTGTCAGGTAGAGGTCCGGCATAAGGAGTCAGGCACTAGTGAAGGAGGGGGCGGCCCAGGAGCACAGTACGATGGATGACTACACACACAGCACGTGCTCCAGGCCCTATCACTACAAGCAGGCCCCTGTCAGGTAGAGGTCCGGCATAAGGAGTCAGGCACTAGTGAGGGAGGGGGCGGCCCAGCAGCACAGTACGATGGATGATTACACACACAGCACGTGCTCCAGGCCCTATCACTACAAGCAGGCCCCTGTCAGGTAGAGGTCCGGCATAAGGAGTCAGGCACTAGTGAGGGAGGGGGCGGCCCAGGAGCACAGTACGATGGATGATTACACACACAGCACTTGCTCCAGGCCCTATCACTACAAGCAGGCCCCTGTCAGGTAGAGGTCCGGCATAAGGAGTCAGGCACTAGTGAGGGAGGGGGCGGCCCAGGAGCACAGTACGATGGATGATTACACACACAGCACTTGCTCCAGGCCCTATCACTACAAGCAGGCCCCTGTCAGGTAGAGGTCCGGCATAAGGAGTCAGGCACTAGTGAAGGAGGGGGCGGCCCAGGAGCACAGTACGATGGATGATTACACACACAGCACGTGCTCCAGGCCCTATCACTACAAGCAGGCCCCTGTCAGCTAGAGGTCCGGCATAAGGAGTCAGGCACTAGGGAAGGAGGGGGCGGCCCAGCAGCACAGTACGATGGATGATTACACACACAGCACGTGCTCCAGGCCCTATCACTACAAGCAGGCCCCCTGTCAGGTAGAGGTCCGGCATAAGGAGTCAGGCACTAGTGAGGGAGGGGGCGGCCCAGGAGCACAGTACGATGGATGATTACACACACAGCACTTGCTCCAGGCCCTATCACTACAAGCAGGCCCCTGTCAGGTAGAGGTCCGGCATAAGGAGTCAGGCACTAGTGAGGGAGGGGGCGGCCCAGCAGCACAGTACGATGGATGATTACACACACAGCACGTGCTCCAGGCCCTATCACTACAAGCAGGCCCCTGTCAGGTAGAGGTCCGGCATAAGGAGTCAGGCACTAGTGAGGGAGGGGGCGGCCCAGGAGCACAGTACGATGGATGATTACACACACAGCACTTGCTCCAGGCCCTATCACTACAAGCAGGCCCCTGTCAGGTAGAGGTCCGGCATAAGGAGTCAGGCACTAGTGAGGGAGGGGGCGGCCCAGCAGCACAGTACGATGGATGATTACACACACAGCACGTGCTCCAGGCCCTATCACTACAAGCAGGCCCCTGTCAGGTAGAGGTCCGGCATAAGGAGTCAGGCACTAGTGAGGGAGGGGGCGGCCCAGCAGCACAGTACGATGGATGATTACACACAGAGCACTTGCTCCAGGCCCTATCACTACAAGCAGGCCCCTGTCAGGTAGAGGTCCGGCATAAGGAGTCAGGCACTAGTGAGGGAGGGGGCGGCCCAGCAGCACAGTACGATGGATGATTACACACACAGCACGTGCTCCAGGCCCTATCACTACAAGCAGGCCCCCTGTCAGGTAGAGGTCCGGCATAAGGAGTCAGGCACTAGTGAAGGAGGGGGCGGCCCAGGAGCACAGTACATGGATGATTACACACACAGCACGTGCTCCAGGCCCTATCACTACAAGCAGGCCCCTGTCAGGTAGAGGTCCGGGGTAAGGAGTCAGGCACTAGTGAAGGAGGGGGCGGCCCAGCAGCACAGTACGATGGATGATTACACACAGAGCACTTGCTCCAGGCCCTATCACTACAAGCAGGCCCCTGTCAGCTAGAGGTCCGGCATAAGGAGTCAGGCACTAGTGAAGGAGGGGGCGGCCCAGGAGCACAGTACGATGGATGATTACACACACAGCACGTGCTCCAGGCCCTATCACTACAAGCAGGCCCCTGTCAGGTAGAGGTCCGGGGTAAGGAGTCAGGCACTAGGGAAGGAGGGGGCGGCCCAGGAGCACAGTACGATGGATGATTACACACACAGCACTTACTCCAGGCCCTATCACTACAAGCAGGCCCCTGTCAGGTAGAGGTCCGGGGTAAGGAGTCAGGCACTAGTGAAGGAGGGGGCGGCCCAGCAGCACAGTACGATGGATGATTACACACACAGCACGTGCTCCAGGCCCTATCACTACAAGCAGGCCCCTGTCAGGTAGAGGTCCGGCATAAGGAGTCAGGCACTAGGGAGGGAGGGGGCGGCCCAGGAGCACAGTACGATGGATGATTACACACAGCACATGCTCCAGGCCCTATCACTACAAGCAGGCCCCTGTCAGGTAGAGGTCCGGCATAAGGAGTCAGGCACTAGTGAGGGAGGGGGCGGCCCAGCAGCACAGTACATGGATGATTACACACAGCACTTACTCCAGGCCCTATCACTACAAGCAGGCCCCTGTCAGGTAGAGGTCCGTCATAAGGAGTCAGGCACTAGGGAAGGAGAGGGCGGCCCAGGAGCACAGTACGATGGATGATTACACACACAGCACGTGCTCCAGGCCCTATCACTACAAGCAGGCCCCTGTCAGGTAGAGGTCTGGGGTAAGGAGTCAGGCACTAGGGAAGGAGGGGGCGGCCCAGGAGCACAGTACGATGGATGATTACACACAGCACGTGCTCCAGGCCCTATCACTACAAGCAGGCCCCCTGTCAGGTAGAGGTCCGGCATAAGGAGTCAGGCACTAGTGAAGGAGGGGGCGGCCCAGGAGCACAGTACGATGGATGATTACACACACAGCACTTGCTCCAGGCCCTATCACTACAAGCAGGCCCCTGTCAGGTAGAGGTCCGGGGTAAGGAGTCAGGCACTAGGGAAGGAGGGGGCGGCCCAGGAGCACAGTACGACGGATGATTACACACACAGCACTTGCTCCAGGCCCTATCACTACAAGCAGGCCCCTGTCAGGTAGAGGTCCGGGGTAAGGAGTCAGCACTAGTGAAGGAGGGGGCGGCCCAGGAGCACAGTACGATGGATGATTACACACACAGCACTTACTCCAGGCCCTATCACTACAAGCAGGCCCCTGTCAGGTAGAGGTCTGGGGTAAGGAGTCAGCACTAGTGAAGGAGGGGGCGGCCCAGGAGCACAGTACATGGATGATTACACACACAGCACTTGCTCCAGGCCCTATCACTACAAGCAGGTCCCTGTCAGGTAGAGGTCCGGGGTAAGGAGTCAGGCACTAGGGAAGGAGGGGGCGGCCCAGGAGCACAGTACGATGGATGATTACACACACAGCACTTACTCCAGGCCCTATCACTACAAGCAGGCCCCTGTCAGGTAGAGGTCCGGGGTAAGGAGTCAGCACTAGTGAAGGAGGGGGCGGCCCAGGAGCACAGTACGATGGATGATTACACACACAGCACTTACTCCAGGCCCTATCACTACAAGCAGGCCCCTGTCAGGTAGAGGTCCGGCATAAGGAGTCAGGCACTAGTGAAGGAGGGGGCGGCCCAGGAGCACAGTACGATGGATGATTACACACACAGCACTTGCTCCAGGCCCTATCACTACAAGCAGGCCCCTGTCAGGTAGAGGTCCGGGGTAAGGAGTCAGGCACTAGGGAAGGAGGGGGCGGCCCAGGAGCACAGTACGATGGATGATTACACACACAGCACTTACTCCAGGCCCTATCACTACAAGCAGGCCCCTGTCAGGTAGAGGTCCGGGGTAAGGAGTCAGCAGTAGTGAAGGAGGGGGCGGCCCAGGAGCACAGTACGATGGATGATTACACACACAGCACTTACTCCAGGCCCTATCACTACAAGCAGGCCCCTGTCAGGTAGAGGCCCGGCATAAGGAGTCAGGCACTAGTGAAGGAGGGGGCGGCCCAGGAGCACAGTACGATGGATGATTACACACACAGCACTTGCTCCAGGCCCTATCACTACAAACAGGCCCCTGTCAGGTAGAGGTCCGGCATAAGGAGTCAGGCGGCCCAGGAGCACAGTACGATGGATGATTACACACACAGCACGTGCTCCAGGCCCTATCACTACAAGCAGGCCCCTGTCAGGTAGAGGTCCGGCATAAGGAGTCAGGCACTAGTGAAGGAGGGGGCGGCCCAGGAGCACAGTACGATGGATGATTACACACACAGCACTTGCTCCAGGCCCTATCACTACAAGCAGGCCCCTGTCAGGTAGAGGTCCGGCATAAGGAGTCAGGCACTAGTGAGGGAGGGGGCGGCCCAGGAGCACAGTACGATGGATGATAACACACACAGCACTTGCTCCAGGCCCTATCACTACAAGCAGGCCCCTGTCAGGTAGAGGTCCGGCATAAGGAGTCAGGCACTAGTGAGGGAGGGGGCGGCCCAGGAGCACAGTACGATGGATGATAACACACACAGCACTTGCTCCAGGCCCTATCACTACAAGCAGGCCCCTGTCAGGTAGAGGTCCGGCATAAGGAGTCAGGCACTAGGGAAGGAGGGGGCGGCCCAGGAGCACAGTACGATGGATGATTACACACAGCACTTGCTCCAGGCCTTATCACTACAAGCAGGCCCCTGTCAGGTAGAGGTCCGGGGTAAGGAGTCAGGCACTAGTGAAGGAGGGGGCGGCCCAGCAGCACAGTACGATGGATGATCACACACAGCACTTACTCCAGGCCCTATCACTACAAGCAGGCCCCTGTCAGGTAGAGGTCCGGCATAAGGAGTCAGGCACTAGGGAAGGAGGGGGCGGCCCAGCAGCACAGTACGATGGATGATCACACACAGCACTTACTCCAGGCCCTATCACTACAAGCAGGCCCCTGTCAGGTAGAGGTCCGGCATAAGGAGTCAGGCACTAGGGAAGGAGGGGGCGGCCCAGCAGCACAGTACGATGGATGATCACACACACAGCACGTGCTCCAGGCCCTATCACTACAAGCAGGCCCCTGTCAGGTAGATGTCCGGGGTAAGGAGTCAGGCACTAGTGAGGGAGGGGGCGGCCCAGCAGCACAGTACGATGGATGATTACACACACAGCACGTGCTCCAGGCCCTATCACTACAAGCAGGCCCCTGTCAGGTAGAGGTCCGGGGTAAGGAGTCAGGCACTAGTGAGGGAGGGGGCGGCCCAGGAGCACAGTACGATGGATGATCACACACACAGCACGTGCTCCAGGCCCTATCACTACAAGCAGGCCCCTGTCAGGTAGATGTCCGGGGTAAGGAGTCAGGCACTAGTGAGGGAGGGGGCGGCCCAGCAGCACAGTACGATGGATGATTACACACACAGCACGTACTCCAGGCCCTATCACTACAAGCAGGCCCCTGTCAGGTAGAGGTCCGGGGTAAGGAGTCAGGCACTAGTGAGGGAGGGGGCGGCCCAGGAGCACAGTACGATGGATGATCACACACACAGCACGTGCTCCAGGCCCTATCACTACAAGCAGGTCCCTGTCAGGTAGAGGTCCGGCATAAGGAGTCAGGCACTAGTGAAGGAGGGGGCGGCCCAGGAGCACAGTACGATGGATGACTACACACACAGCACGTGCTCCAGGCCCTATCACTACAAGCAGGCCCCTGTCAGGTAGAGGTCCGGCATAAGGAGTCAGGCACTAGGGAAGGAGGGGGCGGCCCAGCAGCACAGTACGATGGATGATTACACACACAGCACTTGCTCCAGGCCCTATCACTACAAGCAGGCCCCTGTCAGGTAGAGGTCCGGCATAAGGAGTCAGGCACTAGTGAAGGAGGGGGCGGCCCAGGAGCACAGTGCGATGGATGATTACACACACAGCACTTGCTCCAGGCCCTATCACTACAAGCAGGCCCCTGTCAGGTAGAGGCCCGGCATAAGGAGTCAGGCACTAGGGAAGGAGGGGGCGGCCCAGCAGCACAGTACGATGGATGATCACACACAGCACTTACTCCAGGCCCTATCACTACAAGCAGGCCCCTGTCAGGTAGAGGTCCGGGGTAAGGAGTCAGGCACTAGTGAAGGAGGGGGCGGCCCAGGAGCACAGTACGATGGATGATTACACACAGCACTTGCTCCAGGCCCTATCACTACAAGCAGGCACTAGTCACGCATGTCATTCTCCCCTGAGCACAAGGCAGTAACACAGGAAATGCTGATAAACCTTTGGGGAGAGCCACAGAGAGACTATTTGCCAAATTCAGGAGCCCATACAGACTGACTCCTAGGGACTATTTGCAGCCGGCGCTACATGCAGAACACAATGGCATAACATGAGCGACTTATAATTGCAGCACATAACCTGTGCTGTTCCCGGAGTGCCTGCATTACCCTCATGGCCCCTGCTGGATGGGATAGGGCTCATTAGCAGCCCCCAGAAACACTCTGTGCTGTCACTGTCCCGCTCACGTCCCCCGGGGCTGTTCTCAGGCTGTGAGCCCAGGACAGCACCACACAAAGTTCCCTCTCTATACACAAGTTGTGCGATCTGGCAGATGCAGGACCCATGGGGAAAGAGCTGGACAAGTTGTGTAATGACATCCTGATCCGGCCCATGGTGTACTTGTGAGCAGCGGAGGTACAGGATATTGCAGCACATCGCAGTGAGATTAGGGGAAGCGTACATTGCAGCACACAGCTGGAGGAAGTGCCGCCTGTGCCCCCCCGATATGTGTAATATACACCGTCTGCCATCGCCAACACAACAGAGAAATGCAGGAGAATATATGCCAGATGTAGGGACCACGTCAGAGTCTGGACAAGGGTCGGTCCCCGCACAGGACATACCTCTACCACATACAGCGCAGGCCTACTGGCACCTTGGGCTCTATGTACTAAGGCACAAATTCTGAATCATGTGCAATGATTTACGCCCTGGGAAAAAATATATCTAGTCTTTATTCCCACACTACAATGTATCTCTGAGCTAGGGCACGCCCCTCCCACAGTAACTCTCTGCACCGGTTACATCTGCCCCCCTGCAGCACAGCATTGTTACCCAGGTGCGCAGATACTGGCCGCTTCTGCATGTAGCCCACACATGCTGGGCAGCTTTATTCCCACACTATAATGTAGCTCTAAACTAGGACACTCCCCTCCCACACCTAACTCTCTGCACATGTTACATCTGCCCCCTGCAGTGCAGCATGGTGTTACCCAGGTGTGCAGTTACTGGCTACTTCTGCATGTAGCCCACACATGCTGGGCAGCTTTATATAGTCATACTGCAATGTAGCTCTAAGCTAGGACACACCCCTCCCACACCTAACTCTCTGCACATGTTACATCTGCCCCCTGCAGCACAGCATGGTGTTACCCAGGCTGCTTCTGCATGTAATCCACAATGAAGCTCTGGGCTGGGGCACACCCCTCTCACTCTGCACGTTACACCTGAGGTAGGATATAGTCACTATCACTCCTGTTATACGTGATATCTAATATAACCTGCAGTAACGTTAGTAATCCCCCCATAGCCCTACTCGGAAGCAGTTATATGTGTACACATAAGTATATGGTATATATACATACAGGTGTGTCCTCATACATCTTTCCTCAATATGCCGTGCAGCCGGCGTGAGTCAGCTGACTTGTCCCATGCAAGTGTTAGCATAACGCAGATTTGTTATGGGCCGAATTTGCATCTTATTAAAATTATTATATGAGAATAAATCACACAAACAGATGGATACATTACCGTGTTCTCTAGGAAGACACAAACGTAGCCGTTCTGGATGCAGCAACAGCCGCAGTAACACAGTGTATATAGGCAGACCCATGTCATTTTAATCAGCAAATGCTGCTTGTGTGTCCTATTCATATTGTTTTGTGAATAAAGGTCCCCATACATTACGGCGACTTCTTCCCTCTGAGAAGTAGCACACAATGCCCCCTGGAGCCGCCCTGGACCTTCCTGGGCACAGGATTGCATGCCATCCCTGATTGCTTCTGCAGAGGGTACGACTCACAGGCTCCGGAGCAATGCACATGGAACCTCACATTGCTTTGGAGCTGCTGTCACTCACATGTAATCTGGCCTCTTCCTGGAATTGATCGCTGCCTTCAGACCCACTGGGCTCGATTCCATTTCAAACAATGTGAATAGCACCGGGAGCCAATCAGAGCGCTGCTACAGCTGACTGGTGGATTTAGGGAATGAAGTTACCCACGTCAGGGGCTCTGCGGCTCCGAATAACACAATGTAACTTACAGATAACTCAGATGATGCGCTAGGAATTCGTTAAATAAAAATATTTATTTCAGGATTGTGCTGAGAGGTGGCGCTAGAAATGTTCCATAGGCGCATACACTGTAATGTCCGACAGCCTGCACAGAAAGGGTTAACGCGCTTGCTCAATATGAATTCTTATGTTACACATGACAGCGCATCAGCTGGATTACCTGTAGGTTACACTGGGTCTCATTCGGAGCAGTAGATGCGCTCCGGAGATCTGACGTCAGGTGGGTGACTTATATAGCTGACCCTGTATATGTCTGTATGTGGGCGCGGATACCTGGGGCACACGCATGGGCGCGGGTACCTGGGGCACACGCATGGGCGCGGGTACCTGGGGCACACGCATGGGCGCGGGTACCTGGGGCACACGCATGGGCGCGGATACCTGGGGCACACGCATGGGCGCGGATACCAGGGGCACACGCATGGGCGCGGATACCAGGGGCACACGCATGGGCGCGGATACCAGGGGCACACGCATGGGCGCGGATACCTGGATACGGACACTTACTGCAAATAACTGCACCTATGTGCAGACACCTGGATACGGACACCTGGTGCATACATTTGTGGTGCGCACATACCTGCTGTATATGATGTGTGTTTGTGTATAGATACCTGGATACGGGTACCCGATGAACACTATATACAGGCACCTGGTATATATATGTGTGTGTATATATATACACGTGTACACACACACACGGGCACCTGGTATATAAAAGGTGTGTATACATACGGGCACTATAGATATATATATTCCGGTGTGTGGGCACTCGGGGGTCTCACCTGCCAGCACCGGCGGCTCCTCCGGCGGCGGGGCCCCTGTAGGCTTGTCTGCGTGTCCATGCTGGAGGAAGGAGGCGCACACGATCCACACCACCACCCGGGTGCACAGATCCATAGTGAGCGGGGACAGGACGGGGTCGCTCAGGAGCTAGCACTCAGGTCCATGGCAGCGGGTACAGTAACCCTGGGGTGGCCCATGCCAGGGACAGGGCGCTATGGAGGGCAGAGGCCCGGCAGGGACATGACACCGCACAGTCACCCGGCTCCCTGACTCCGCTTCTCCGGATCAGCCTCTGACGTTCCAGACCCCGGCTCTGACTGATCGAGCCTCTGACTCTGCTGCTGCGCTCCACGCCACGCCCCCGGCACACACGTAGTGACGTCACCGCGCTGCGGGCGCAGGAGGGGGCGGGGCGAGGACTGTGATTGACGGCGGCGTCCCAGGGCGGGAGAGAGAACTGCGCATGCTCTGCTACAGTATACGTGTGGGTATGTATATGTATATGTGTGTGGGTATGTATATGTATATGTGTGTGGGTATGTATATGCATATGTGCATATATATATATATATATATATATATATGAAACAGCAAATAAACCTGTGTAATACTACTCTGATACATACTTGCCTACTTTTTGAAACTGCTTTCAGGGAGATTCCATTCCCTCCCAACTTGTGCTTGGTTGAAATTGTGACCTGCCGCGCCGGAGGCGCGGCCGACCCAGAACGTAGGGGTGGGGCCACAAAAAGTGGGTGTGGTCTCCTGTAAAGTGGGAGTGGCCCAGTGTAGCAACACCCATTTTCATCATTTTGGGGGCATGCCTCCTCCCTGCACTGAAGAGATGCCATGCACACAGTGAATACCGGTAATCTCTGCCCCCCCTTAGGTACAGCGGGACAGTCTGCAATTAGCGAGACTGTCCAATTGTAATTGGGAGGTACGAGATTCTAGAGAGTTTGTATGGCCCGCAGATGAGGGACCGTGTCTTTCACAAAGGGGTCGGGGGCCAGCTTACACTAGCCAAAAAACAAGGGTCACCTGTACAAACACACACACACACACACACACACAAAAAGGGGATAAATGGAGTTGCTGAGGAAACACTAACCTGCAGCCCGGGCACTCCTGCTCCTCCCGTGGCCTCTCTTGTGGGCTCCCAGTTGTCAGCCTCCGCACCAGCTCCAGTCTCTTACCGTCCTGGATGTCTCCAAGGTGCAGCTCTCCATGCAGGGGTCAGGGCAAGAGGGGAGGATCCGTTGCTGCTGCTGCCACTCCCACTGGAGAGAGAAAGCTGTGATGTAAGGTCTCCCCGGTGGCTGGCCGCCAGCAGGCTTTGCTGGCCTGGGTGGCTCTCATGCTAACTACTGCCAGGGGTGCATGGCAGGCCTATTAGGCATGATCATGCCCCCATGGCGGACAGACTCGCACTGTGTGGTCTGGATTTTTAGATGGGAATTGAGCATTCAGGGGTATTGGGAGGGCTTTGCGGGGAATCAGGGGGACTGTCGCCTAAAATGGGAGCATCCTGCAAAATCCGGGAGTGTCGGCAACCTACTATCAGTCTACACAAACTAAGGGGTCACTGCCAGCCTAAACAAGCATGCACACAGGGGTCACTACCAGCCTAAACAAGCACGCACACAGGGGTCACTACCAGCCTAAACAAGTACGCACACAGGGGTCACTGCCAGCCTAAACAAGCACGCACACAGGGGTCACTGCCAGCCTACACAAACACGCACACAAGGGTCACTGCCAGCCTACACAAACACGCACACAGGGGTCACTACCAGCCTAAACAAGCATGCACACAGGGGTCACTGCCAGCCTAAACAAGCACGCACACAGGGGTCACTGCCAGCCTACACAAACACGCACACAAGGGTCACTGCCAGCCTACACAAACACGCACACAGGGGTCACTACCAGCCTAAACAAACACGCACACAGGGGTCACTACCAGCCTAAACAAACACACACACACACACACAGGGGTCACTACCAGCCTACACAAACACGCACACAGGGGTCACTACCAGCCTACACAAACACGCACACAAGGGTCACTGCCAGCCTACACAAACACGCACACAGGGGTCACTGCCAGCCTACACAAACACGCACACAGGGGTCACTGCCAGCCTACACAAACACGCACACAGGGGTCACTACCAGCCTAAACAAACACACACACACAGGGGTCACAACCAGCCTACACAAACATGCACACAGGGGTCACTACCAGTCTACACAAACACAGGGGTCACTACAAGTCTACACAAACACAGGGGTCACTACCAGTCCCTGCATATACACACACACAGGGGTCACTACCAGTCCCTGCATATACACACACAGGGGTCACTACCGTTCCCACAAACACACACACAGGGGTCACTAGAGTAGCGGCCCACAAACACACACAGGTCACTACCGGCCCACACACACACACAGGGGTCACTACCGTCCCACACACACACACAGGGGTCACTACCGTCACACACACACACACACACACACAAACAGGGATCCTACCTACACATATGAACAAATGCTCAGTGCCAGCCTAAAATTCACAGGGATCACTGCCAGTAAACACACACACACACACACACACACACACACACACACACACACAGATGGAACAGTGTTAGGCTATACACACACAGTGCCAGTGTATTCACACACAATGACATGGGTCAGTACCTACACACACACACACTGCCAGCTGTAATAGATACACCCATAGGTCACCTACATACACACATTACAGTCAGTGCCAAGCTAAGTAAACACAAACAGATCACATTACATACAGTAAGTAGCTGCCTACACACAGTTCCATCCAGTATGGAGCTTCTGTGGCAGAACAACATGCACTAACCTGGGTGTATCAATTACAGCTGGCAGCACTCCTGCTCCTCCCCAGCCTCTCCTCCGAGCTCCCAGCTGGCCTGGTCAGCCAGTCTCCACACAGCTGCTTTCTGTGCTGGTCCCCGTCTCTCCCCCTCCTCTGTGTCCGAAGCGTGCAGCTCCTAGTTGAGGCGGTGAGGGGGAAGAGGCCAGAGGGGCGGGCTTCACTGCTGCTGTAGTCTCTGCTTGCAATGCTGATGACTGCTAGGGCTCTCTCATATGCGGCTCTCACACTGATGTTGCAACTTGCACGCGTAGAAGTTCCAAGCCCCGCCCACATCGCGCCGGACTAGCGCATGCGCAGTCCGTTTTTTTAAGCTCGGCATTGAAATTCCGGGGGATTGGGGGGGCTTTGCGGGGGACCGGGAGAATGGTGGCTAAAGCGGGAGCCTCCCGCAAAATGCGGGAGAGTCGGCAAGTATGCTCTGATAACATGGTATCTCAGGCATAATACAGTTTGCCCACAATAGGGCCCGCCCCCATCCCTCGATGAAACGCGTCGGAATTGTCTGTAATCTCCTCCTATCAGATGCGCTTCCTCCTGATTCTTTTACATTTTTATCTACGATTTTTATAAAAAAGTTTCTCCTGTGATTATTTTTATTTATTTATCGACTTACTACATATGTTTTTCTGCTGTAAACCGGGTCTGCCTCCCGGCTAGGGTTACCACCCGTCCTGGATTACTCCGGAAAGCCCGGTAATTAAGCCCGGAGACCTGACGGGTGGCATTCCCGGATTAGAGAATGTCCTGGAACACCTCCAACACCCACCTGTGTGGTGCTCTTATTGCTGCTTCAGTCATTCTTTTATTTTGTCCACCTAATTTGACACCATGGTTCCATAGATGTGTCAGCACGCACCGTGACTAGTATTGTGCCAAACAGATCGGTATAGTGCCACAGACTGATGGGTGAAGGAGGGATGAAGGCTGCCACCATAGGGAGCCGGGTACAGGAGGACAGATCTGCTGAAACGGGCATCTCTGTGTGTGGCATATGTATAATGGGCATCACGGTGTGTGGCATATGTATAATGGGCATCTCTGTGTGTGGCATATGTATAATGGGCATCTCTATGTGTGGCATATGTATAATGGGCATCACGGTGTGTGGCATATGTATAATGGGCATCAAGGTGTGTGGCATATGTATAATGGGCATCATGGTGTGTGGCATATGTATAATGGGCATCACGTTGTGTGGCATATGTATAATGGACATCATGGTGTGTGGCATATGTATAATGGGCATCATGGTGTGTGGCATATGTATAATGGGCATCAAGGTGTGTGGCATATGTATAATGGGCATCATGGTGTGTGGCATATGTATAATGGGCATCACGTTGTGTGGCATATGTATAATGGGCATCACGGTGTGTGGCATATGTATAATGGACATCATGGTGTGTGGCATATGTATAATGGGCATCATGGTGTGTGGCATATGTATAATGGGCATCACGTTGTGTGGCATATGTATAATGGGCATCACGGTGTGTGGCATATGTATAATGGGCATCACCAGAGCCAGATTAAGGTCTAAATGGGCCTGGAGCTGAAAATGATCAAGGGCCTATTATGCGCAATAATAGGGGTTGCGGCCAGCACCTAATAATGTGGGTGGCGTGACCAGTGTTCTGGTTGGGTGGTCTGCTCATGGGTGTGTCTCTATTTGTGTAAATACTTTCAACTAATTATATATGCCTGGAAAATGCAGGGGGCTGGCATAAGAAAAATGCAGGGAGATATATTGGCGGGTGCCCTCCAAAGGTGCACCCGCATGACACCGATGTCCTAAGATACTTGCGGGGTCAGGCGGCACTCCAGTCATAAAAAAAATGCTGAAAGCCGAAACTTGGTAGACAACGTTTCAGCCCCTTTTATGTGGTCAACTAAGCTTACCACACCATATACCCCTTATACAAATCATGCAGTAACCCCATTATACTGTACTTGCCTCTTACACATTATGCCACATGGAATGAGCCAAAATTGACACCGATTGAGCCAAAATTCACACTATGGCACATGGATTAAGGCAAAATTCACATTTTGCCACATGGATTGAGCCAAAATACACACTATACCAGGCAAGTCCAAACAGTGGCCCTCCAGCTTCTGTGAAACTACATGCCCCAGCATGCCTTGACATAGTTTTAGCATTCCCTAATAGCAAAACTGTGGCAATGCATGATGGGACTTGTAGTTTCACAACAGCTGGAGGGCCATAGTTTGGGCATGTCTGCAGTATACCAAACAGATTGAGCAATAATGCACAATATACTTCATAAATAGGCGCGCATTAAAATTTTACACCATAATGCCCATTACATAATAAGCCACACACCATAATCTCCATTACGTATTATGCCAAACACCATAATGCCTATTACAAATTATGTTACATAAGTGTTGCTTACCTACATGTTCATTGCCAGGGGTTCCATGTTCAATGCCAGAGGTTCCATGCTCATTGCCAGGGGTTCCATGCTCATTGCCATGTGGGATTACATGCTCATTACCAAGGGGGAATACATGCTCGTGGTAACTGGTGGACAGCCGCCGCCGGGCAGAAATGACAGCGATTGACAGCCGGGCAGAGAGCAGGGGGCTGCCCGGCTGTATTCAGAGCACTGCATGTCCCAGCTATTTGAAATAATACCCCTTTCACACCAGAAAATGCAGGGACTTTCCCTGGAATATGGTTCCAGGATCATGCAGGGACATTCCCAGACTGGCCCCTTTTACACCAGCCTAGTCCCTGCATTTTCTGGTGTGAGGGGGAGAGAAAACCACCCCCGCCCCCCTTTAAACAACCAGCTATATCTTCGGAACCAACTGACCCATTTACATGTAGGCTTCAAATGATTTTGGTCCTGTGAAACTGGGCTGTTTGGTTCCAGAGAAATCTGTCCTCAAACAACATGAACAGCCATGAAATTACATTTCAGAAATGAAAAAAAAAAAAAAAAAGTTTTACCTGCAATATCTCTAGAACCAATGAACCCATATGGACCAGGTATCAGATTGAAAGCCCAGCGATTTGGGTTCGACTGAGATCAACCTCAAGCTTCTGTGATGCCGGAGGGGGAACTGGCAGCCGTTGGAACCGGGTGGAGGTCGGAATTAGTGGGTCCCATGTTATCCTATGGGGAAAACGTTCCAGGTTTGCCTGGCGGTATCTCCGGTTCCCGGGGGGCTAGCGACGCAGGACTGGGCTCTTTGGAAAGCCCTTGCCCTCAGCTACTTGGAGAGTGGGCCTGGAGCTATAGCTCCATCAGGCCCATTGTTAATCTGGCCCTGGACATCACGGTGTGTGGCATATGTATAATGGGCCAATTCTCGGCGTGCAGGTTGCAAAACTGCGGTATAAAGCAGTCTTTTCCTGCAATGCTGTGCCCCTTGCAGTTGAGGCTACACTCTTGCGTGCCTAAGGCGTGCACATATTCTCCACTTTGCTGTTGGGGATTGTTATGTTACTGCCACTGTTGGGAGGAATTATATGTTTTTCTTTCTTTTCTTTTTTTTATGTAATGCCCGCCCCTTTTGTAGCTCCTCCCATATCACCGCCCACTTTTCTGCCCCGCCCACAGTTCCTGAACCTATTTCCCTACAAAAATAGCACTGCTTATAGCCATCTGTAGTTTTGTGATAGGCAGACTCGGTGGCGCGCGCCCCCCCCCCCCCCCCCCCCCCCCCCCCCCCCCAAGATCCCCGGCACCCTAGGCAGCTGCTTAAAGCTGCCTAATGGTAGAGTGGGCCCTGGAGCAAGCACTTACTGACTCTCCACGGCCTGGTACTGTGCTTCAGTGTCCTGCAGTACTGGAATGCGTACTGTCTCCATAGACACGAGTCCCGCTCCCCGCTTGTATCCATGTACTCCAGTCTCCGCCTGGCTGTCTCCATATAGATGCTCCGCCGCCCCCCCCCCCCCCCCTCCCTTGTGTCCATGGGGAATGCAGTCTCCACCTGGCACGGCCATATTGGTATAGAACAGAGCGGGGACTGGCCCCACCCTTTAGCTACTATCATCACTTATCAAACCCGGGGCCCCATGTTCTGAGCATGTTCCAAGTTCTTGGCCCCCAACATGCAACCCCACCTCCCTGGCAGAGCACATACCTCCCAACTTCTGCAGTTGGGAGGTCGGGACTCTCGCACGGCAAAGCCGCGCGCGCTCCCGAAAAGGGGGCGCGGCCTCGCAGAAAGGAGGCGTGGCCACGCGGGATGACGCGTCCTCCAGCCGCGCCCCCGTTTTCCACCGCTCGTCGGCGTTGAATAGATGCTGTGCGCATGCACACAGCATCTATTCTTGGCAGGCTGGGGGGGCTCCCAACTGGTCACTCCGAGAAGGTAGGTAAGAATGTCAATTGGACCATATACATACCTCTGCTCCCTCGGTGTCCTGCCATCCATACCTCTGCTCTCTCTGTGTCCCGCCATCCATACCTCTGCTCCCTCGGTGTCCCGCCATCCATACCTCTGCTCCCTCGGTGTCCCGCCATCCATACCTCTGCTCCCTCGGTGTCCCGCCATCCATACCTCTGCTCCCTCGGTGTCCCGCCATCCATACCTCTGCTCCCTCGGTGTCCCGCCATCCATACCTCTGCTCCCTCGGTGTCCCGCCATCCACACCTCTGCTCCCTCGGTGTACCGCCATCCACACCTCTGCTCCCTCGGTGTACCGCCATCCACACCTCTGCTCCCTCGGTGTACCGCCATCCACACCTCTGCTCCCTCGGTGTCCCGCCATCCATACCTCTGCTCCCTCGGTGTCCCGCCATCCATACCTCTGCTCCCTCGGTGTCCCGCCATCCATACCTCTGCTCCCTCGGTGTCCCGCCATCCATACCTCTGCTCCCTCTGTGTACCGCCATACATACCTCTGCTCCCTCGGTGTCCCGCCATCCATACCTCTGCTCCCTCGGTGTCCCGCCATCCATACCTCTGCTCCCTCGGTGTCCCGCCATCCATACCTCTGCTCCCTCGGTGTCCCGCCATCCATACCTCTGCTCCCTCGGTGTACCGCCATCCATACCTCTGCTCCCTCGGTGTCCCGCCATCCATACCTCTGCTCCCTCGGTGTCCCGCCATCCATACCTCTGCTCCCTCGGTGTACCGCCATACATACCTCTGCTCCCTCGGTGTCCCGCCATCCATACCTCTGCTCCCTCGGTGTCCCGCCATCCATACCTCTGCTCCCTCTGTGTACCGCCATACATACCTCTGCTCCCTCGGTGTCCCGCCATCCATACCTCTGCTCCCTCGGTGTCCCGCCATCCATACCTCTGCTCCCTCTGTGTACCGCCATACATACCTCTGCTCCCTCGGTGTCCCGCCATACATACCTCTGCTCCCTCGGTGTCCCACCATCCATACCTCTGCTCCCTCGGTGTCCCGCCATCCATACCTCTGCTCCCTCGGTGTCCCGCCATCCATACCTCTGCTCCCTCGGTGTCCCGCCATACATACCTCTGCTCCCTCGGTGTCCCACCATCCATACCTCTGCTCCCTCGGTGTCCCGCCATACATACCTCTGCTCCCTCGGTGTCCCGCCATCCATACCTCTGCTCCCTCGGTGTCCCGCCATCCATACCTCTGCTCCCTCGGTGTCCCACCATCCATACCTCTGCTCCCTCGGTGTCCCGCCATACATACCTTTAACGTTTTTTAAAGTCCCTGCCCACCTGGCACAAGGATAAAGCCATGCCGAGTGCAGCCACAGTCATGATTGGCAGCTCTTGCATGTCAGCAGCAGGACGAGGCAGACGAGGCAGGATAAGCTCTGTCTGCATCAGCGGCAGTCGTGGTGGTGATGGGGGGGTGTCGAGGCGCAGTGACCTGCGGGAGGCAAGATGAACGCTGGCGGCTGTTCCCCTGGCGGGAGCACATTGTGCCTGTAAACCCCAGGCAACCGGCATGTAACCCCCTCACTGGGCAATGAGCGTATCAACTCCCCCCCCCCCCCACGAGCAATGAACTTGTTAACACCCCCCCCCACTGGGCAACAAGCATGTAATCCCTCCCTGGGCAATGAGCAAGTAACCCCAGGCAACCGGCTGGTAAACCAGCCTGCCCCAGGCAACTAGCATGTATCCCCCACCCCCCTGGGCAATGAGCATGTCAAACCCCCCAGGCACTGAACATGTAATTACATGCTCACTTGGCAATGAGCATGTAATCCCTCCCTGGGCAACGAGCATGTAGCCTCCTGGCAACGAGCATGTAATCCATCCTGGGCAACAAGAATGAAACCACTATGGTAATGGGCATGTAACTCCTGGCAACGGGTCATGTAGTTCCACACCTGCTGGTATTGGTGAAATGCCTAGCAATTCATGTCACAGGTTCAAATTGGTCAGGCCCCAAACATATTTGTAATTCTGCACGAACGCCTCCATATTTCAGGCATTTTTTTTTTTTTTAGACAAATTTTTGTATTTTTTTAAATTCTTTTGTACAACAAATAATTGGTGAACATGACCCATGTGTGGCCCCAGGGGGGGAAAGGAATCCAGGGCCCTTATTCTGATTGACGCGGACTTTACCGCGTACTTTCGGATCGCGTCTTTACGGCGTCTGCGCATGCGTGGAGAACGCTACGCGCATGTGCCACGCCTTGACTCGGTACCAGTTCGGCCAAATCCCGTCCAAAACTGTTCACCGCTATCAGTCGGGAAATAGGGGCGTATTATGGGCGTCATGCGGAATGACACATGGGCGTAGTTTCAAAGTGGGCAAAACGGGGCGGAAACATGGGCGGACACGGGGGAGTACACTTATGTTGGGGGGCGTACATTCGGAAACCACTCCGAATGCACGCGATCAAAAAGGCCAGAAATGTGCGGTGTCCACAAGTGTACTATTGCTTTGCGGACACCACTCGTTCATGCGGTAGGCGAACGTACGCCTAATGACTACAACCATTAACACCTGAACCCAATAGAATCTACTCCTTTACTCATTACTCACTAATAGGACGCTTGTCAGTGCTTTAATTGAAACCATTGCTGCTTCAAGGAAACCTTACTAATCCCCCACATATGCTGTACTTGTCACACACTTTAAAACTGCTAACAATGGACATGACTGAATATTAATACTAGCAATACACATGTGTATTTGACATGTACTCATGAAACCACACATTTTGGGTAAAGTAAACACATTTATTTATATTCATGTCACAGTCAATGCCACTGTGATGCAATGACCATAAAATAATACATACAAACAATAAACAAGATGGCAGGAATGCAGCAAAATAAATAATAATACAAAACAAATATAATTGCACACAGATGGACTCCAGCACCTCCTATGTGCCACTGCACATGCAGCCAGTGGGAAATGAGGAGGCTGCTGGCCCTTCTACAGCAGGGCAAGCTGCACCTGACCATTCAACAGCAGGGCACCCTACACCTGGCCCTTCTGCAGCAGGCCAACCTGCAGCTGGCTCATATGCACCATCAGCAGAATCATTTGGAACACAACCGGGGACTTCACAAGATAGTACCATGGCCATCACTTCAAGTACAGCTGACAGTAATGGCAGGCAAAAGAGGGCAACAGGGGAACCACAAAGGACATATGAAGCAAGGGCTCATCTGGTTACCCTCAGCACGTGATTGGACACAAGAAGCTGACACACACAGCACAATGGAAGATTTGGGAACACATAACGGTGGAGATTAATGCAGCCACAAGTTCATTTCCGACCACGTTTGGCCTTGGTAGGCTCCTTGGCCTGTGCAGCAGCTCTTCGGGGACGGCCAGATGCTGGGGCAGGTGGAGCAGATGATGTGGAGGGGTTGGCTGGTCTACCCCTCCTGCCAGCAGGGAGTGTTGCGGGTGGTAATGCACCAGAAACGGATGACATTAGGACCCTGTTGCTGGTAACCAGCTCCACCATAAGCTCATTATGGTGGAGGAGGAGATCATTTTGGCGGGTGGCTTGCTCGGCCAGCACCTGAGCACTTGCAGCCATGGCCTGATGTGACTCAGCCATGGCCTGCATGCTCGCAGCCATGGACTGCTGGGTGCTGACCAAGCTCGCCAGGATCTCCTCGGTCCTACGCACCCGTTCTGATGCCAAGTCTCCCTGCTGGTTGATGTCCCCAAGCATCTGGGCCAAGGCGGCCAAATCGGCTTGGGCCGATGCCTGCTGCTGCACAGGCCTACCTCTGGGGCCAGGTGGCACGGACTCCTCCACCTCCTGAGCAGAGTTGTCACCAAGCGGTGGGGTGTCTGTGGGAAAAGATATACACAATTAGGAGACATTCTACGATAATTACTTGCACAAGTTTATGGCATGACCAATATTTACCTTCCAGAAAAGACGCAAACACTTCAGCTGGGGCCTCGCTATCCATCGTGCTCACCCCCCTGATCTCCTCAACTGATATACAGCTCTCGGCCATCACCTCCAGGGGGGTGAGCTCTAGCCCTGATGGCATGGGCCCGGCCCCAGATGTCTGGCTGTGTTCCCACCGCTTGGTCATCTTCCTCTTCAGGTTGGTTTTGAAGTCCTGCCACCTGCAATGTAAGTTGACATATTAATACATGTCACTCCCAATGTTAGCTGTTGCAGCCATTGCTCTGTGCTACATATTACAACATGTGATTAATGTCCCATATATAATATTACATGCAACTATGATATCAACCGTTACAATACACATTCACAATCACCCTACTCTAACTCTCAACGAAATAACATGGCAATAATGTATGTGTATCGTAACAACCTCACGGGCCATTTGCAAAATGCATCTAAGCATCAATTCAATCATTACTTGGCTATTACTGGCCACATGTATCACAAAACAACTTGCCTCTTCTTCACATGGTCCGTCTCACGAACTTGTGGCGCTACTTCATTAATCTCTGCCGTTATCTGTTCCCAAATCTTCCATCTGCGTGTGTGTGTCAGCTTTTTGGATGGACACTCTATCCAATCACGTGCTCGGGGAACCAGGATGGCCAGCTCCTGTGCTTCATATGCCTTATTTTTTTTGGATGGTTCCGCTGTAGCACTGGCTCGCCCCTTGCCACGTCCCTGGCCACGCCCCCTGGCACCAGTCGCTGCACTTGAAGTGCTGGCCATGGTACTACCTTGTGAAGTCCCCTGTTGTGTTCCAACCAATTCTGCTGATGGTGCATATGAGCCAGCTGCAGGTTGGCCTGCTGCAGAAGGGCCAGGTGTAGGTTGCCCTGCTGTAGAATGGTCAGGTGCAGGTTGCCCTGCTGTAGAAGGTCCAGCAGCCTCCTCATTACCCACTGGCCGCATGTGCAGTGGCACATAGGTGGTGCTGGAGTCCATCTTGTCAAATAGTTGCTGCAGATCTGGGTCCACCTCTGGTTGTGATCCAGACATGTTAGCAACAACATGGTCACCTTCTAATACACCTTTATATACTGTTTGTGTAGCCTGTTTGGCGGACATCAGCGGCAGCTGCGTTCCGTGCGTGAGCGTACGTCGCTGTTTTTTCGCGCCGCATACGGTGGCTGAAATTCCATTGTGTAAAACCTGGCGAAAGTTCTACATGAAATACTGGGCACCAATGCTAACATTGCATAGAATCTTCTGATACACCTGTGACTATTGCACAATACACATGCTATTTGCTAGCATGACATGACATTTGATTCATGACTACTGTGGTATTGTGGCGTTTGTTTGCAAGCTAAAAGTAGCCCAATCCCTTAGATAATCCAGGCCACAAGTCATGCAATACTCATCTCTACTGTTATAGACCACACATGTGAGAGCCCTATAAATAGTGACTTGCTGCTAGAATCATTTGTCTCCAGATCTGGACTTGTCAGGGTCTAAGGTAAGCTCTTCCATGCTCCTTGTAGATATGATATCCATTAACAATGTAAGTGTATGAATGTATGCACAATTGCCTCACTGACTACAGATTGTTGGGCCAGCAAAGTGCGTGTATCATTATTGCAACATGTCACATGTTCACTATTTCACTCACAGGTCTTAAACCTGTGTGGGTTCATCTATTGCAGGACAACATGTCCCAGCAATAGATGAAATGTCTCATAGTACATGATGTCGGCAAAAAATGCTGACACCTTTATCTGTGTGTTTTTGACGGTGTGTATTGAGTTCATATTATTGTGTCATCATTAGAGAGTCAAATGGATCTGCGGGATTTCACGGGGCGGCCATCTATTGTACGTATTGAAGGCTACAAATCTATTTGTAGTGGGATATGGCCATTATGTGCATAGGTGCATCAGTATTTATGTTCATTTCTTTATAGGTTGCTGAAGCAATGATGCGCTACATGGAGAGGAGGCTAAGGGCACTTGCGGCTCTCCCCACTCGTCGCCCAAGGAGGCCAGGACGTGCTAGAATCTATCGCACACGGGTGACTCTGTTTGCTATGCCCGATGATGAGGTACTTACTAGGTACCGGTTACCGCCACATGTCATTCTGGATCTGCTCACCTTAATTCAGAGCGATCTGGAACCTCTACACGGGATCACGACAGCAATTCCGCCTCACACACAGCTGCTGGCGGTGTTGCATTTCTGCGCCTCAGGATCATTCCAACAAGTAGTGGCAGTACTTGCTGGAATATCTCAGCCGGCCTTCTGCCGAATCCTGAGGCGTGTGACGTCGGCCATGTTCAGGCGCAAGGGGCACTTCATGGCCATGACATTTGCCACCGAGACCCTGCGCAGAAGCCAGCAGGCCTTCCATCAAATTGCTGGCTTCCCTAATGTGATAGGGGCTGTGGATGGCACCCATGTACCATTTGTGCCTCCATCTCGAAGTGAGAAGATATATAGGAACCGCAAATTGTTCCACTCACTGAACGTGATGGTGGTATGTGGCCCATCCATGGAGATTCTCGCCTTCAACTCGAAGTTTCCCGGAAGTGCCCATGACTCTCATGTCATCCGACAAACCGGGATATGGCAAAGACTACAAGAGCTGGAAGGCCGTGATGCGTGGGTTCTGGGTGACTCCGGTTACCCATGTACGCCCTGGCTACTTACGCCGTACAGCTACCCAGCACCGGGCCCACAGGAGGCATTCAATCGGGCGCATGTTGCCACCAGGCAAGTGGTGGAGCGCTCAATTGGCCTTTTAAAAGGTCGATTTAGAGTGCTCCACCGCACTGGTGGTGACTTACAATATGCGCCTGAAATGGTGTCGAGGATCGTGGGCCTGTGTATATTTTTCCACAACATTGCTGTGCGGCGTGAGATACCCTTTGATGAGTGGGAGGTACCATCTGAGCCGCAAGATCCGCCCATGCGCCCATCCCGCGCCCCTGAATGCCGGAGGGGATACCAGCTGCGGGACTCTGTGGCGCAAAGATACTTCAGGTACATGTTATCGAGTTGACAGAACACACCAATTATTGTAAAAATCACCCCTTCAAATAAGTACAGTGTGTTAGTTGTCAGTGTTACAACACGAAAATTAGCCAGCCTGCCCTCCTAATGGCAAAGAAATAGTAGATATTTATCATATGTGCTTAGTTTTGGGGGAAGTTAAATATAGGTGCTAATTATTATACCTTGTTCAAGGGATCTTATGTGTTTGTTATATCTTCATTATTGTAGTTGATACTATCCCTGATGACTGGTGAGTACATTGATTTATTCTGTAATGTGTTGGGGATTTTTTCATGTGTTGATGTCTGATTTGTTTGCAGATATATATATATATATATATATATATATATATATATATATATCTCTATATATATGATATTTTAATTTATTCACATGTTTCAACATTTCAAGGAGCAGGCAGCCAGGCAGGCAGGCAGGCAGGCAGGGCTGGTGTATAATGCTGGTCTCAGGATACCTGCAAGTGTGTGTATGTGTCTTTTACACATAAATGTACGCATACACATAGATGCATAGAGTAAGTAATGCTAACTACAGCTATGCGTTGCTAAGCTATAGCACGCGTTGCTTGGCGGAGCGAGGCGTCATTGGATTTGCTAAGTGCATACACACTGTGTTTTATATATATCAGATTTGTTCATTGCCATACATCAACACTACTGTTTTGAAGGCATGCGAATTTGTCACCATTTGTGTTGGCGCAGAGACGCTGTTCATGTAAAGATGAACAATAAAGTTATTAACACAAATAACTGTGATCAACCAATGCCACCACCTGATTGGTTGATAGATGCCATTGTCAACATGGCGGAGACACGAAGGGCAGAACCCTTCACACATGCGGAGCTGAGGGTTCTTGTCTCCGTCATGGAGACAAGGCTGGGCCGTGCGGGGCCCTTCATCACAAACCGCCATAAGCGGAGGGCGTATGCTGCGGCAGGGCGCCGTATTTACGCCCGCACTCGGGTGCGGAGGTCCCTCGGGCAGCTGGAGAGGCGGTGGTCGGACCTCCGCAGGCGCCAGCCCCAGCTGCTCCAGCAAATCAGGGGCGAAATTGCTGAGTGTGAGTATTTTAGCTATGAAATTTCGCACTTACAACATAGCATCTAGAAACAATAAAATGTGTCTCATGATAAGTGGGTGTCCATGGGTTTAAAAGTCCATAGACTGTTATGTGTGCTTCTTCCTGGTTAACATGCAGTCATGTGGCTTTTATATGTAATGACATAGCATTGAGGATTCTGATGCATACAATGTGCCAGATCTAATATGTGGTACACATTGATAAATGCCTGGGTTGTAATGTGTGAACAAATTACTAACAATCACATAATAATTTAAATGTCACAATTTGGAATCCATTAACAGTAAGGAGCTACTTTCCTGCATCGTTTGCCATCATTATCACCCTTCCATGTATGTCTTGTTATGGATTAATACATGTGCCCCAATGACCCGACATTGACCATGATGTTTTTTTCTACCACACAGCACGAGCCCGAGCCCGACAGGCCCGTGAAGACGCGGAGGCAGACCTGGGCCAGGAGGAGGCCCAAGACCCGGAGGAGGAGGTGGCGGCAAGGGTGGAGGAGGAGGAAGTGGAGGAGGAGCAAATGGTGGAGGAGGTGGTGGAGGAGGAGGAGGAGGTGCGTGAGGAGGTGGTGGAGGAGGATGTGGAAGCGGAGTTGGTGGCGGAGGAGGAGGTGTTGGTGGCGGAGGAGGAGGTGGTGGAGGAGGAGGAGGAGGAGGAGGTGGAGGAGGAGGTGGAGGAGGAGGTGGAGGAGGAGGTTCTTGTGGCAGAGGAGCTGGCGGAGGAGGGGGCTGAGGAGGCCACGGTTGCCCCGGAGAATTCGGATGACGAGGGGGAGGAGGCGTGCCAGGCCCCGGAGTACCAGCAGATCGGTATGTTAACATAATGCATCATTCATGAAGTAGTTGTACTGGTATTTCTTATGTAGCACTGGTGATAATAAATTTTGGGCCCATCCTATTCATATAGACCCCAAAGTGGGTAGCTACAGATACAGGTACGGGTTAGATGGGGTGTCCAAGGCATCCCTTTCATCCAGGACACCTCTCAATTACACAGGTTTGTGGGATGGGTTGGAGGTCCATTTTGACTGCCACATAACCGTTGTAGTTAAACAGGATCCAGGAGTAAAGGGATGAGTGGATCATTTGTGGATTAAAATCACCTGCTGCAAGCGTAGATTATGACCCATCAAATAGTGGAATCTATATGGTTGCTGAATGTTATTTATAAACTCTAGGATGTATGCTATAAATGGAGTAGGGGCCGGCCTACCTTGGAATGGAGTCACAAGTTGCCAGTGTCCCAGGAGCCTCCTCTACCTAAACACCCCCTGTAGTTCAGATTGTTTTTTTGACCTCACAGAATTGTAGGTTGGTTTAGACAGAATTAAGATTTTGAGGATGTGTACTGTGCATTCCTGACATTTGCATAACTCCCATGCCACGAACCATCACTGAACTTAGACTGAGCAGATTGTGACAAGTTCTTATTGACGGAGGCCATGACATGCTTGTCATTGGTTAGTCATGGGTGGGTTGTGACTGAGAAGAAACACTATGACTGTTATGTCTTCTGCAGAGTAAAGGGTAGAGGCCAAAAAAGACAGTATGTAGTAAATAAGTTTGCATGTATGTATATATGTATGTGTCATATCTATTTATCTATGTGTGTCTATATCTCTCTACATAGATAGATATATATATATATATATATATATATACACACATGTCACCTAGCATTTGTGCCATTTATGTCGCAGTATGTGAAATGTATGCATGAATAACATGACTAATTTTTGCCCCTTTGACATGCCCACAGATGACACCACACCAGCAGATGAGGGGGTGCGTGGGGCCGTCCTGCGAGCGGAGCACCACTTGCGGCTCCTTCTAGCAGACCTGCAGGACATCCGCGATCTGCTGCTTTAATTTATTATTTTATAATTTTTTTTTTCTATGTTAATGCTGTTTTTTAATAAATTCTTTATGCAAGTTCACAGTTGTTGGTTTTATTTGCACTTGAAACAGTATATGTGTAGATTGTTTATAATCTTTTACACAGGGTGTAATACAAACCATTGCACTTACATTGCTGTAAGGGTTAATGTGTGCAATGCATGTGTTAGGCATGCTTGTAAGGATATATTGGCATCTAATTGATTCCAATTCCAAATAAGCTGTTTTTTATGAGGATAGGTAATTGAATAAGTGGGTCATGTGATGTATTGCAGAAGATACTTCATAGTGGGTTGTTTGGCGTAAATACTCCGCTTACGGGCGGTAGCACCGCTTGGCTCCCGGTCGGATGCGGTATTTCCGAGCATACTCTGTAATACTCTGTAATACCGTGCAGAATCGGAGTGTTTCTCCCGCACACGCATGGTTTGTATGTCGTCCGTAAACACGCCCTGTTCTTAAAGAGTGAGTCCGTCCGAATACGGAGGACACGTGGGCGTTTCTACGGACGATGGCCGCATGCGGCAAAACACCGTGGCGTGCGGACCGCTCCGTAAGAATGCGGGAATATCCGCACCGATCTGAATAAGGGCCCATGTTATGCTGCATGCTGGTAAGAAACGCTGTCCCTGCAATATTTGTAACGGCTGTCCACCATTTTGTTTGCAGATCCACGTACCCGAAGTGCTCACGCGCCCCACACAGGGCGAGGCATATGTCCGGATTCAGAGGCTGCAGGTAAGCAAAACCATTACACATACAGTACACACACCCATGTAACAATAGCCTATACTACAATGTACTCCAGCGCCCTACTGTAAACCGAATATAGGTACAATGTCACCTACAGTGTTCCAATAACTGTATGCAGCATGTTTAACTGTGAATACAGCTCATTGCACCAATGTAATATCAGGTAATGGCGGCCAAAATAGCCCGTTACAGTGCTGCCAGATATGCCGCCATGCCATGGACTCACTGATACCCACTACAGAGCAACGGATTTTATATAATGTGAAAAAGCCATCAGACAAATGTAACATCATAGCATTAAAGTACAGTACCCATTGTTATGTGGCATAACCCACAAGACACCTGTAATGCAATATGACGCATGGTGGAATTCTTACCCATTTGTAGTTTTCCACAGGATCATCACAACTAGTGGTGCAACCATCAGACACAACACAAATGATGGAAGAAGACACCATGGGGTGAGATTCTATGCTATGCGCTAATGCGCATGTTTTATTTGCGCACCACATCGCCGCAAATCGCCAATTTTAAAATCGCATTTTTCAGTCAAAATGCGCATATTTAATGTGATGCGCATTGGAGGCTGAAAAGTGCGAAGTGGTGCGCTGTATTTAGTCCTGAAAATGTGCGATTTTCATGTCTGAAAATCGCACATCTGCAGGACAGCGCAAAGTTGTAAAAACAAAAACGAGCGCGGGGTCCCCCGCCCGAGTGTAACCAGCCCCGGGCTCACTGAGCCGGTGCTGGTGACATAAAATCAGGGTCCCCGACAAATAGGGGTCCCCTTGATTTTATGAAACCAGCACCAGACTCAAGGTCCGGCGCTGGTTCCCAAAATACGGGGGACAAAGTGACTAGGGGTCCCCCGTATTTTAAGAACCAGCACCGGACACAACCAGCCAGCAGGGTAATGCCACAGCCGGGGGAAACTTATTATATAAGCTCCCGCGGCCAAAGCATTAACCCCCTGGCTGGTCAGCATGGGCAGGGGTCCTGGGGAAGTGGGGACCCCCCCAATGAAGGGGTCCCCCCCCTCCAGGACTTACCAGCCCATGCTGATAGTCCGGGGCTGTCCCCGATGCCCCTGGCCGGTGGGCATCGGGCTGATGATTTGTGTAAAAAAAAGAATTAAAACTATTGTTTTACACTGGCGAACTATGAGTCCCAGCAAGCCTACCCCGCATGCTGGGACTTGGGGAACCACAAGTCCCAGCATGCGGGGCATTAAAGGGCCTGCTGGCACTTGTAGTTCTGCAGTGAAAAAAATAGTGCACAAAATCACACTGACACCCTGTAAAATAAAACTTTAATACATTCAAAACACACACACACTGATACTTACCTACCTTGAGCCCCTCGGTCGTTCCCTGGGTCCGTCCTCCGAGGCTCCAGGGCAGAAGAGTCCGGTTCCGGGGCCTTGGTCCCTGGGGTTCCGGGGCTCCTGGCCTGCAGAATCCGGGGTCCGGGATCCGAGGTAGTTCAGAGGGGTACCTAAGGAAGCAAATCCAACTTACCTGGTCCCCGGCGGCGACCTCGGACTCCTCACCGGTGACTGCGCTTCTCCCATCTGCTACCCGGCTTGCAGGACTTTGACCGGCGCTGGTAAGTCCTGGAGGGGGGGGACCCCTTCATTGGGGGGGTCCCCACTTCCCCAGGACCCCTGCCCATGCTGACCAGCCAGGGGGTTAATGCTTTGGCCGCGGGAGCTTATATAATAAGTTTCCCCCGGCTGTGGCATTACCCTGCTGGCTGGTTGTGTCCGGTGCTGGTTCTTAAAATACGGGGGACCCCTAGTCACTTTGTCCCCCGTATTTTGGGAACCAGCGCCGGACCTTGAGTCTGGTGCTGGTTTCATAAAATCAAGGGGACCCCTATTTGTCGGGGACCCTGATTTTATGTCACCAGCACCGGCTCAGTGAGCCCGGGGCTGGTTATACTCGGGCGGGGGACCCCGCGCTCGTTTTTTTTGTTTTTTAACCCTTTCTTTTATTTTTGACAGCAGAACCCTGCACAGAACATTGCGATCTGTGCAGGGTTCTGGCTAATTCGCCTAACAGACCTAGGTCTGAAATTAGTGCGATAATTAGTCACCTAAAAAATGCGATGTGCAAATGCGCATAGCATTAAATATGCGACTTGTATACTTTTGTATTGGAAAACATCTGGATGCGATAAAAATGCGAATTAATCTCGCATTTTTATTCAGCATACCTTAACGCACATAATATGCGATTTCAGTCCCTGAGCGCATTCCATTAAATAAACGATTTAATGGGAAAATGCGATATCGCCATTTTGTGGTCTAATTACCGCAAAAAAACGATAATCGCATCCCATAGAATGTCACCCCATATCATTCATGCATTCACACCTAAGGAAGAAAACACATCGACAACTGTCACTCAAAGGCCGTAAATGTGGTGACACCCCAGCAAACCACACCCACCCAAGCACCCCACACACCATCTACAGCAGATGACACAGCACGCTCAGTACATACATTTACACACAAACAAATACAGTTCATGGAGATACAAAGCCATCTAATGGGCAATATGCAAGGAGACCTGAGAAATATCTATCAGCAACTAAAGAAAATGGGCAACGGTGTCCGTGTAAGTGTGGGCACACAAGTAAGAATGGCTGCCACCCTGGACCAACGTCTGGGCGAGATCAGCCAAGCCCTATGGGTCCAAAACAGTAATGTAGCCATCCTAAATGAGAGAGTACATGGTCAAACACAAGCTACATCAGCACAGACTGGTGCATTGGTCGCCCTGCAGACACAATTACCAAGAGATCAATGTATTAGGTGCAGCTACTTACACAATTAGCAGTGTGTCAAGTACACCACTGTGTGGCTCCCCAACTTCACCCCCACGTAGGAGTGTGCGAACCAGGGGGTCAGGGGCAAAGGGGGGCTGTGCGCGTGCTCAGGTTCCCAAAAAATGATTTTTGTTGTACACTTTTTGATTGCATAATGTGTTCATGACAATGTATGGAGCATTGCTGACATTAGTAAGGACGTTCCTTTACCTGTGTCTGTGGTTTTATCCATCGTAATGATTTGGGGGCGCATTTATCATTAATGGCGTGGGCATCGCATTGCGGTTCCTTGTAATACCGCAGGGATTTATCATTATGGGGGCGCAGCTCTGACCCGGAAGCCGGGGGGTCTGCGCATGCGCGGTTATGCGCTGACCCCCGCCGACCCCTGTGACTGCACTGCCCGCTCGGCTACAATGGGCTTTCACCAGGGCTGCGATGCCGGGCTGCCCGATGTTGATACATCGGGCAGCTTCGCATCCCCCATAGAAACCTATGGGGGATGCGGCCGGTGGCGGTGCAGGGGGGATCGCAGCAGGGATCGGAGATTCCTGCTGCGGTCCCCCTTTGATACATTTGGGGGATACTAAATATTTGCGGCTAACCCCCGAAAACTGGTGTTTTGGGGGATTTAGCCGCAAATATGGTTTGATAAATGGGCCCCTCGGTGTTAAACTACAATGGTGTAATCCACAATGGTAATGTGCAGTGTTTTAGGTCATTTTGTAATTGCCATGTACTATTGTGAGAAGTCACCAGCAGGGGGCACCTCAGGTGAAGCCGCTTCTTTCATTGGGTCTCACTACTCCCCTAAATATGTATGATAATGTATGGCAGATGGTTTATGTATGATAATGTATGGCAGATGGTTTATGTACGATAATGTATGGCAGATGGTTTATGTATGATAATGTATGGCAGATGGTTTATGTACGATAATGTATGGCAGATGGTTTATGTATGATTTATGTAGGATAATGTATGGCAGATGGTTTATGTATGATAATGTATGGCAGATGGTTTATGTATGATAATGTATGGCAGATGGTTTATGTATGATTTATGTAGGATAATGTATGGCAGATGGTTTATGTATGATAATGTATGGCAGATGGTTTATGTATGATAATGTATGGCAGATGGTTTATGTATGATAATGTATGGCAGATGGTTTATGTATGATTTATGTAGGATAATGTATGGCAGATGGTTTATGTATGATAATGTATGGCAGATGGTTTATGTATGATAATGTATGGCAGATGGTTTATGTATGATAATGTATGGCAGATGGTTTATGTATGATAATGTATGGCAGATGGTTTATGTATGATAATGTATGGCAGATGGTTTATGTATGATTTATGTAGGATAATGTATGGCAGATGGTTTATGTATGATAATGTATGGCAGATGGTTTATGTATGATAATGTATGGCAGATGGTTTATGTATGATAATGTATGGCAGATGGTTTATGTATGATAATGTATGGCAGATGGTTTATGTATGATAATGTATGGCAGATGGTTTATGTATGATAATGTATGGCAGATGGTTTATGTATGATAATGTATGGCAGATGGTTTATGGTATGTAACACACTTACACAAAAGGTACATGGTAGCACCATATGTCCCATTGTTGACTGAATGCTTGTGTCGACCTTTCAATCTTAGCCATGTTGACTTATTTCATGTGCCGACCTTCATCAGCTGCTCTTAGGCCCTGCCAGTCGGCTGCAGCACAGGTTGCTGGTAGAATTGTGGGGCCATAGGGCAGCTGCCCAGTGCACCCATGCATACGGGTGGCCCTGCCTGATGTGATGGTCACATCTAACGCTACAAAGGGCACATCAACCGTAGTACCCCTGTGTAACACTGACTGTGTACACAAGACACACCGCACCCACAACACAACACACACACACCAAGATAAACACACAGTACAAACAGTCATTTATCTTCTGTTTGGTCAATCAGACTTGTGAAACGCTACTGTATTACCACAGTGTGACTGGCGGGAGACTGGGCGTATGTACCCTCTGTGCCCAGTCTGTATAATAACTAGTCACTGGGGCGTATGTACCACCTGTGCCCGGTCTGTATAATAACTAGTCACTGGGGCGTATGTACCCTCTGTGCCCAGTCTGTATAATAACTAGTCACTGGGGCGTATGTACCCTCTGTGCCCGGTCTGTATAATAACTATATAAGTATTATACAGATATCTTACAATTGGGACAGAACAGATCACAGAGGTAACCCTGCGCCCTTGTTACTGCCCTAGTGGCATCCGCTATGTTGTGCTATGCCAGTAAAAGTCCTTTTCTGATTGTGTAAGGGCCACTGCTTCCTCTTTGTGTGTCTTATTGTGTAAGGGCCACTGCTCCCGCTTTGTGTGCCTGATTGTGTAAGGGCTCCGGCTCTCGCGTTGTGTGTCTGATTGTGTAAGGGCCACTGCTTCCTCTTTGTGTGTCTTATTCTGTAAGGGCCACTGCTCCCGCTTTGTGTGCCTGATTGTGTGAGGGCCGCGGCTCCCGCGTTGTGTGTCTGATTGTGTAAGGGCCGCGGCTCCCGCGTTGTGTGTCTGATTGTGTAAGGGCTGCGGCTCCTGCATTGTGTGTCTGATTGTGTAAGGGCTGCGGCTCCCGCGTTGTGTGTCTGATTGTGTAAGGGCCGCGGCTCCCACGTTGTGTGTCTGATTGTATAAGGGCCGCGGCTCCTGCGTTGTGTGCCTGATTGTGTAAGGGCTGCGGCTCCCGCGTTGTGTGACTGATTGTATAAGGGATGCGGCTCCCGCGTTGTGTGTCTGATTGTGTAAGGGCTGCGGCTCCCGCATTGTGTGTCTGATTGTGTAAGGGCCGCGGCTCCCGCATTGTGTGTCTGATTGTGTAAGGGCTGCGGCTCCCGCATTGTGTGTCTGATTGTGTAAGGGCTGCGGCTCCCGCGTTGTGTGACTGATTGTATAAGGGCCGCGGCTCCTGCGTTGTGTGCCTGATTGTGTAAGGGCTGCGGCTCCCGCGTTGTGTGACTGATTGTATAAGGGCCACGGCTCCCGCGTTGTGTGTCTGATTGTGTAAGGGCCGCGGCTCCCGCATTGTGTGTCTGATTGTGTAAGGGCCGCGGCTCCCGCATTGTGTGTCTGATTGTGTAAGGGCCGCGGCTCCCGCGTTGTGTGTCTGATTGTGTAAGGGCTGCGGCTCCCGCGTTGTGTGACTGATTGTATAAGGGCCGCGGCTCCCGCGTTGTGTGTCTGATTGTGTAAGGGCCGCGGCTCCCGCATTGTGTGTCTGATTGTGTAAGGGCCGCGGCTCCCGCATTGTGTGTCTGATTGTGTAAGGGCTGCGGCTCCCGCATTGTGTGTCTGATTGTGTAAGGGCCGCGGCTCCCACTTTGTGTGTCCGATTGTGTATCATCACAGTCCTGCTTGGGGATTCAGTATGAAATCCCGGTGGTCGGGATCCCGGCGTTCAAAATGCCGACACCGGAATCCCGACCGCCGAAATCCCGACAAGGGGGGACGTGGATCGCCCCCCCTTGCGGGCTCGCTGCGCTCGCCACGCAGCGGGCCTGGTGCCTCGCTACGCTCGGCATGCTAATTTATTCTCCCTCCAGGGGTGTCGTGGACACCCACGGAGGGATAAACTGTCGGGATTTCGGCGGTCGGGATTCCGGCGTCGGGATTCTGAACGCCGGGATCCCGACCGCCGGGATTTAAACTGCATCCCCTGCTTGGAACCTTTTTCCATGAAAACTTGCAACAGTCCCATGCGAGGTGTCAGAGTGCAGCCTTCAATGTGAGAGACCCGCTATGTGACACTGCTCAGACAGTATACCTCTGTGTGTCTGATTGTGTAAGGGCCGCGAGGTGTCAGAGTGCAGCCTCCAATGTGAGAGACCCGCTATGTGACACTCCCCAGACAGTATACCTCTGTGTGTCTGGATAAACCCCTAAGCAGGGACGCCATTAGGGGGGTGCTGTGGGTACAGGTGTCCTGGGCCCGGCCTCTCTGAGAGAGAAGGGAAGGGCCCAAGCAAATCATTTAGACTGTGGTGGGTATCAGAGAGGGTCTCCAGCTGACAGTGACTTCCCTCTGCAGAGACAGCTGGATGCTGGAGGACTCGACAACAGTCACGATCCCGTCAATCAAAATGCCAATGCCAAAATCCCATCAGATCAAACGTCCAACAGTCACGATATCCACCACCAGGGGCTATTCTCACCTGAGAATAGAACCTGAAGAGTCTTTTTTGCGCTCCCCCTCCCGGTGGCCAGGATTCCGATGTCGGTATACTGACCGTCTATAAGCAATATACCAAGCTGAGGCAGCCGTGTGTCACAGCTAGATTAGGAGGCTGTCACAGGCTGAGGAAGCGCAGCGCAGGAAGTAGATAAGATGCAGCGCTATACATGAGACCCAGCCGCATACCGTGTATACAGTGATAATGTTCCGTATCCCAATATAACGCTGCAAAACCTCTGCTATGTTAGCAGCTATTTCATTCTAGGAAGCATCATACAGTATTACATAATACCGATTACTTCTGTAGCACCCCATATCATGCACTGCACAGAAGGCTAGGTACTTGTGTAGTTTGGCGGCGCCCATCGCATCGCATACCATAAGGCATGCGATGGTATGCGATGCGACGTGATATCGCGCGATGTTGTACAATGTCATACAATTTTAAAATTGTATGACATTGTATATGGCATACAATGCCATACAATGCGAGGCGATGCGATTAAACATTGTATAAGCACCCTAATGCAGTGATTTTCAACCACTGTGCCGTGGCACACTAGTGTGCCTTGATCTGTTCTCAAGTGTGCCCCCAGATCTAGAGATGCCCAAACCAGTTTACAGCCCCCACCAGTTCAACTGTTATTTACTGGTCTCTTCTTTTCATGTAAATGGATAATGTATTTTATTTTTGTTCCCTGTGCGGACTAGTGTGATTGTTTTTTATATGGGGGCCAATAGGTTGTTTTTTTTTTCCTGTGGGGGCCAATGTGTTTTGCCCTGTGGGGATCTCATGGTGTGCCTTGGCAATTTAAAAATTTAATTTAGTGTGCCGCAAGGGAAAAAGGTTGAAAATCACTGCCCTAATGGGTGCTTACAATGTTAAATGCACCCCCCCGCCACCCCCCCACTATAAACGTGACCCCTAAGCGTGGCGAGCGCAGCGAGCCCGCGAGGGGCGGCGGTACGCGTCCTCCGACCTTTTCATACCCCCACTATCCACGTCGGCGTGGAGTTGAGAATAGAAAGTGTGGCGAGCGCAGCGAGCCACCAAGCCCGAAGCGTGGCGAGCCCCGCGAGGGGACGCGGATACCTGTGAAGGCCGCGAGGGGACTCCGATACCTGTGAAGGTATCCGCGTCCGCTCGCCACGCTTCGGGCTCAACTCCACGCCGACGTGGATAGTGGGGGTATGAAAAGGTCGGAGGACCAGTGATCGCGAAAACCCAAAAAAATAGTGGGTCCCAGGGACCCCTCACGTACAGAAATTGGGGTCCTACCAGACCTTTTCTGGGTCCCAATGAAATAAAGCCTCCTCTACCCTTCCTCCCAACATGGAACATACAGAGACCTCCTCCTCTCCCCCACATGGCATATACCCTGAGCCGAGGGCCGTCCCAAGCCTTTTTTTGGGGGCATAAACATAGCTTTGAGTGCCTCTCACTGTCACTTTTATGGGTCGGGGGAATCAATAAATTGACCCACTTGCATAAAGTATGATACACATATACTAGAAAATACCCAAACACAAAATAGGGACAGTTCGTGCCAAAGGCGCGCATCAAAAATTTAGCGCATGTCTTAGTGGGGAAGGGGCGTAGCCACATACAGTATTAGTACCAATTCACATTATGCGAAACAATAGTGCCACTTGGACACACTGCGCCAGGATTACACACACCATAATGTCTATTACACCTTATGCCACATACCGTAATGCCCAATATATATTATACCACACATATATATATGCCACATACGCCAGCTGCCTCCTCTCGCTGTCCGCTTCCTCTCCCCCCCCCCCCCCCCCCCAAATAAGTGTTTACAAAAGATACAGTATTCAAACACTATTCACTGCTGAATGGGTGTAACTATGGAGCAGGGTATTTGCATATAGGACAATTTGAATAAAATCATGTAATTTAGTGTTCATTCTAGCACGCGCTATCTTTGAAAACCCAGGCAGTTCCTCTTCCCTGCCTGGGGTGTCGCTGTCTGCTGTAGTGCTTCTAGCACAGTGTGGTCTGTATATCAGAATGAACAATAATTGAATTTGCAGGTAATGCTAAATTGAGTGTATGACATAACCCATCTGATTCCAGATTAATCTCTTGAACTAGGTATAGCACTGGGGCAAGTTCAAGCTAAAATGTATAACTGTTATTTGCAGAGGTTATTTTAACATGCAGATTCATGAGCAGTGCAGCCATATGCCCCCTCCAGCAGTCAGCGTGTTAATGTCCCCCCCCCCCCACCCCCCCCCCCCCACCCCACCCCATCTCTGCACACAGCCACTGCTGTGTCTTACCGGTCCGGCGGTAAAGTATTTGGGTGCAGCGGGAGGACGTGCGGCGAGAAGTGCTCACAACATCCTACTCCTCTGCGCAATCTTCAGTCCACCCCCGGCGCCTGGCTGATGTGACGCGGCCAGCACGTTCTCACCTCTGCGGCCGCATCACAACAGGGGGGGGAAATACATATCCCTCCGCCTCTCCGGCATTTTTAGCTTTCCCCCTCCGCATGCTGATCTGGCCACAGCGCGTCCCGGGGGATGCAGCCATAAGCAGAAACTGAGTCCCTGGTGATCAAAAAGGGGTAAAATACTCGCTATAGCGAGTATTTGCGAACCCTGAGGACGCGTACCGCCGCCGCTCGCCACGCTTCGGGTTCACGTTTATAGTGGGTGGGTAGCGGGGGGGTGCATTTAACATTGTAAGCACCCATTAGGGTGCTTAAAAGCACCCTTTAGGGTGCTTATACAATCTTTCATCGCATAGGGGGCAAAAATCGCGTCGCATCGCATGCCATCGGGTGCATGGCATGCGATGCGATTAAAACATTGTGCGATGGAGATCGGGGGCGCCGCCAAAATACACAAGTACCAAAGGCTATATAAACAACCCCCCCCCCCCCCCCCCCGTGCAGGCGCCATGTAGAAATGGAGAAAATGCAAGTCTCTGAAGGCGCCAGCAGAGAAGCCCTGCACATCAACATCGGTCCCCTGTGCGAACACGTGGGGGACTGATCAGATTAGAATTAGGCCCAGAGATTATTCCAGCAATCCTGCAGTTAGGCTGCATTGGTCTGGCCCTAATCACCTCTCTATCACCCTACTATCTGCCACTCTCCGCTCACCATGTGCTCATCTCTATCACCCTGCCGTCCTCCCTCCGCCTGGGAGCACTAATGTG
Organism: Crinia signifera; assembly: GCF_055691185.1. Taxonomy (NCBI): domain Eukaryota; kingdom Metazoa; phylum Chordata; class Amphibia; order Anura; family Myobatrachidae; genus Crinia; species Crinia signifera. The sequence goes on along the minus strand of NC_139218.1, from coordinate 400,946,975 downwards.
GCTACAGAGACATTGGGAACAGCAGGATTTGGAATGTTGCTGGGTGAGGCGTAGTTAATGAAAGCATTATGGGCTGGTGTCAAACACAGAGCAATTTATCACCTTTGAATAGTTAAACATTGGCCTCACTGGTAGCCTGTGTTAACTAGCCGTAATATATCTTAGTAGTAGGGTCAGCTGTACTGGGCAGCAGGTGCTGAAATACACAAGGTGGGAATCCTATTCTCTGCAGGTTACACACAGCACAACCAGGCTCTTTACCCTCTATTGGCCGATCCAATTACTGTCCGTTTTTATTGTGCAGTAAATGAACCATTCTCAAGCATTGGGGCAGATGTATTAAGCCTTAACAAAAGATAAATGCAGGTGTGATAAGGAGAGATAAACAGCCAGCCAATCAGCTCCTTACTGACTGTTTTCAAACACAGCCTGTAACATGGCAGTTAGGAGGTGATTGGCTGGACGTTTATCTCTTAATGGGGCAGATGTATTAAGCCTGGTGAAGAGATAAACTGGAGATAAAGTGGAAGGAGATAACGCACCAGCCAATCAGATCCCAACTGTCATATTTCAAACACAGCTGATTGGCTGCTGCGTTATCTCTTCCAAGTTATCTCCACTTTATCTCCAGTTTATCTCTTCTCCAGGCTTAATACATCTACCCCATTATCACCCTTGAATTTATCTCTTGTTAAGGCTTTGTATACATCTGCCCCATAGATGTGGGGAAGTTCCCAGAATCGGGTCTCCACACGAAGCACAATCCTCGATAGGTGCCAGCTTACAGAACTAATTGGATAACCCCGGGGGGAAACGGTAAAGCACCACTGCTAATAGGATATCACTTAAAAGGGGAATTTGTGGGACAGTGTGTTTGAATTAAAACTAAAGATAATTAGGTTTAGACCATTGTGAAGTTACATCTGTAAAGGTTGCGAATACTGTACCTGTCTGTTAATGTTGTGAATACTGTACCTGTCTGTTAATGTTGTGCAATGTTTCACTGTTCATTTCCCAGCACTTAGCGATTGGAACACTTTGGGGTAAATGTACTAAGATGGGATTTCTATTTCACATGGGATGTTGCTATTGGCAACCAATCCGCTTCTATCTATTATTTTCTAGAAGGTGCTAAATAATGAATAAGTAGCTTCTGATTTGTTGCCCATAGCAACATCCCATCTGAAATAGAATTCCCATCTAGTGTTCCAATCGCTAAGTGTTAGAACATTAATAGTTAGGAGAAAAAAAAACTGTGAAACATTGCACAACAATAACAAACAGGTACAGTATTCGCAACATTAACAGACAGGTACAGTATTCGCAACATTAACAGACAGGTACAGTATTCGCAACATTAACAGACAGGTACAGTATTCGCAACATTAACAGACAGGTACAGTATTCGCAACATTAACAGACAGGTACAGTATTCGCAACATTAACAGACAGGTACAGTATTCACAACATTCACAAACAGGTACAGTATTCGCAACATTAACAGACAGGTACAGTATTCGCAACATTAACAGACAGGTACAGTATTCGCAACATTAACAGACAGGTACAGTATTCACAACATTAACAAACAGGTACAGTATTCGCAACATTAACAGACAGGTACAGTATTCGCAACATTAACAGACAGGTACAGTATTCGCAACATTAACAAACAGGTACAGTATTCGCAACATTAACAGACAGGTACAGTATGCACAACATTCACAGACAGGTACAGTATTCGCAACATTAACAAACAGGTACAGTATTCGCAACATTAACAGACAGGTACAGTATTCGCAACATTAACAGACAGGTACAGTATTCGCAACATTAACAAACAGGTACAGTATTCGCAACATTAACAGACAGGTACAGTATGCACAACATTCACAGACAGGTACAGTATGCACAACATTCACAGACAGGTGCAGTATTCGCAACATTAACAAACAGGTACAGTATTCGCAACATAAACAAACAGGTACAGTATTCGCAACATTAACAGACAGGTACAGTATTCGCAACATTAACAAACAGGTACAGTATTCACAACATTAACAAACAGGTACAGTATTCGCAACATTAACAAACAGGTACAATATTCGCAACATTAACAAACAGGTACAGTATTCGCAACATTAACAGACAGGTACAGTATTCGCAACATTAACAGACAGGTACAGTATTCGCAACATTAACAAACAGGTGCAGTATTCGCAACATTAACAAACAGGTACAGTATTCACAACATTAACAAACAGGTACAGTATTCACAACATTAACAAACAGGTACAGTATTCGCAACATTAACAAACAGGTACAGTATTCCCAACATTAACAAACAGGTACAGTATTCGCAACATTAACAAACAGGTACAGTATTTACAACATTAACAAACAGGTACAGTATTCGCAACATTAACAAACAGGTACAGTATTTGCAACATTAACAAAACGGTACAGTATTCGCAACATTAACAAACAGGTACAGTATTCGCAACATTAACAAACAGGTACAGTATTCGCAACATTAACAAACAAGTACAGTATTCGCAACATTAACAAACAGGTACAGTATTCGCAACATTAACAGACAGGTACAGTATTCGCAACATTAACAAACAGGTGCAGTATTCGCAACATTAACAAACAGGTACAGTATTCACAACATTAACAAACAGGTACAGTATTCACAACATTAACAAACAGGTACAGTATTCGCAACATTAACAGACAGGTACAGTATTCGCAACATTAACAGACAGGTACAGTATTCGCAACATTAACAAACAGGTGCAGTATTCGCAACATTAACAAACAGGTACAGTATTCACAACATTAACAAACAGGTACAGTATTCACAACATTAACAAACAGGTACAGTATTCGCAACATTAACAAACAGGTACAGTATTCACAACATTAACAAACAGGTACAGTATTCGCAACATTAACAAACAGGTACAGTATTTACAACATTAACAAACAGGTACAGTATTCGCAACATTAACAAACAGGTACAGTATTTGCAACATTAACAAAACGGTACAGTATTCGCAACATTAACAAACAGGTACAGTATTCGCAACATTAACAGACAGGTACAGTATTCGCAACATTAACAGACAGGTACAGTATTCGCAACATTAACAGACAGGTACAGTATTCGCAACATTAACAGACAGGTACAGTATTCGCAACATTAACAAACAGGTACAGTATTCGCAACATTAACAGACAGGTACAGTATGCACAACATTCACAGACAGGTACAGTATTCACAACATTAACAAACAGGTACAGTATTCGCAACATTAACAGACAGGTACAGTATTCGCAACATTAACAGACAGGTACAGTATTCGCAACATTAACAAACAGGTACAGTATTCGCAACATTAACAGACAGGTACAGTATGCACAACATTCACAGACAGGTACAGTATGCACAACATTCACAGACAGGTGCAGTATTCGCAACATTAACAAACAGGTACAGTATTCGCAACATTAACAAACAGGTACAGTATTCGCAACATTAACAGACAGGTACAGTATTCGCAACATTAACAAACAGGTACAGTATTCACAACATTAACAAACAGGTACAGTATTCGCAACATTAACAAACAGGTACAATATTCGCAACATTAACAAACAGGTACAGTATTCGCAACATTAACAGACAGGTACAGTATTCGCAACATTAACAGACAGGTACAGTATTCGCAACATTAACAAACAGGTGCAGTATTCGCAACATTAACAAACAGGTACAGTATTCACAACATTAACAAACAGGTACAGTATTCGCAACATTAACAAACAGGTACAGTATTCACAACATTAACAAACAGGTACAGTATTCACAACATTAACAAACAGGTACAGTATTCGCAACATTAACAAACAGGTACAGTATTCACAACATTAACAAACAGGTACAGTATTCGCAACATTAAAAAACAGGTACAGTATTTACAACATTAACAAACAGGTACAGTATTCGCAACATTAACAAACAGGTACAGTATTTGCAACATTAACAAAACGGTACAGTATTCGCAACATTAACAAACAGGTACAGTATTCGCAACATTAACAAACAGGTACAGTATTCGCAACATTAACAAACAAGTACAGTATTCGCAACATTAACAAACAGGTACAGTATTCGCAACATTAACAGACAGGTACAGTATTCGCAACATTAACAAACAGGTGCAGTATTCGCAACATTAACAAACAGGTACAGTATTCACAACATTAACAAACAGGTACAGTATTCACAACATTAACAAACAGGTACAGTATTCGCAACATTAACAGACAGGTACAGTATTCGCAACATTAACAAACAGGTACAGTATTCACAACATTAACAAACAGGTACAGTATTCACAACATTAATAGACAGGTACAGTATTCACAACATTAACAAACAGGTACAGTATTCGCAACATTAACAGACAGGTACAGTATTCGCAACATTAACAAACAGGTACAGTATTCACAACATTAACAAACAGGTACAGTATTCGCAACATTAACAAACAGGTACAGTATTCACAACATTAACAGACAGGTACAGTATTCACAACATTAACAAACAGGTACAGTATTCGCAACATTAACAAACAGGTGCAGTATTCGCAACATTAACAAACAGGTGCAGTATTCGCAACATTAACAAACAGGTACAGTATTCGCAACATTAACAAACAGGTACAGTATTCGCAACTTCATAGTGGTCTAAACCTAATTATCTTTAGATTTAATTCAGTCACAACGTCCCACAAACTGCTTTCCTTCATGTTACTCCGTGGTATTTCCTCCAAAGCAGTTACATCCGTCACTCACCCGTATTTCATACCTCCCAACATGACCCATTGCATTCGGTACACAATGCTCTGCTGCTGGGCTTCCCTGGTAATGTATGATTGCCATCACCTGTGTGGAACTAGGTAATTGACGAGAAGGGTGTTTCACCACAGGTGCTGGCAATCATACATTACCAGGGAAGACAAGGAACAGAGCATTGTGTACCGAATGCAATGGGTCATTTAGGAGGGTATGGTATTTACACATTAGCACCTCAGTTATCTATTCCATTTTTCCACTAAAGTCCCAGTTCCAACCCTGGTTTTTGTACACAATTCCAAACCAGGTCTGACCATGTTTGTACTGCACTCTGGACCCGGGTTATTTTTGGGGCAGCCCCACTTATATTAATCCCTAGTTTAGCCGGCCTGTACCTCAGTCAGAACACTCCCTGAGACAGCTTTAAAGCATAACAGGCACTATAACACCCATAACCTCTCTCCATACAATACATCACAAACCTCAGACGACAACATTTCTCTCTCTCCTCGGCTTTTATTATTTGGTGATAGATCACCAAATGCAGACGTTAGGCACAGTGCCAGATTAAGCCTTCGGGGGGCACGGGGCACTTTAGACAGGGGGCCCACTTGCCATTACTTGCCGCTAACTGCATGGGAGAATATTACACTGTCAAAACACAGAGTAAAGGCAGTATAAACTTGGTCAATGGGTAACGGCTTACTCTGTAGAACTGTAGGAAACCTCACAGTCCCAGTATTGCCTCTGATTAAAAACCCTCCCATGACTTGGCTGCTGCTGCTGTCCTCCATGGGCCTGAGAAGCATGTAATGAGCTCCACCAATCAGAGCTCAGCATAAACCTCTCAGACTCTGCCCTCTTGTGCAAAGTGTCATGGGACTGATTAGTCAACTCCCAGTAATGTCAGTGTGCCTTGGCACCCCATGCTCAGCACCATTAATCATTGTCACATTGGCAGATAGGTGAAGCTACAGCACTACCCATGCACATTTAGAAAATACATGCCAACCACAGGGGGCCCCTAGCTAGAGGGGGGCCCAGGGATACTGACCCCTTTTGCCCCTGCTTTAATCTGGCCCTGGCTAGGCACATGTCCCACTCACATTTAGCTGATTTTGATTCATATACACCTTTTGCTGTCCTCCATTCATATACACCTTCTGCTGTCCACCATTCATATACACCTTCTACTGTTCCCCATTCATATACACCTTCTACTGTTCCCCATTCATATACATCTTCTGCTGTCCTCCATTCATATACACCTTCTACTGTTCCCCATTCATATACATCTTCTGCTGTCCTCCATTCATATACACCTTCTGCTGTCCTCCATTCATATACACCTTCTGCTGTCCACCATTCATATACACCTTCTACTGTCCTCCATTCATATACACCTTCTGCTGTCCTCTATTCATATATGCCTTCTACTGTCCCCCATTCATATACATCTTCTGCTGTCCTCCATTCATATACATCTTCTGCTGTCCTCCATTCATATACACCTTCTACTGTCCTCCATTCATATACACCTTCTGCTGTCCTCTATTCATATATGCCTTCTACTGTCCCCCCTTCATATACACCTTCTGCTGTCCTCCATTCATATACACCTTATACTGTCCTCCATTCATATACACCTTCTACTGTTCCCCATTCATATACACCTTCTGCTGTCCTCCATTCATATACACCTTCTGCTGTCCTCCATTCATATACACCTTCTGCTGTCCTCCATTCATATACACCTTCTGCTGTCCTCCATTCCTATACACCTTCTACTGTCCCTCCTTCATATACATCTTCTGCTGTCCTCCATTCATATACACATTCTCCTATCCTCCATTCATATACACCTTCTGCTGTCCTCCATTCATATACACCTTCTACTGTCCCCCATTCATATACACCTTCTACTATCCTACATTCATATACACCTTCTACTGTTCCCCATTCATATACACCTTCTGCTGTCCTCCATTCATATACACCTACTGCTGTCCTCTATTCATACACGCCGACTGCTGTCCTCCATTCATATACATCTTCTACTGTTCCCCATTCACATACCTCTTCTGCTGTCCTCCATTCATATACATCTTCTAATGTCCTCCATTCATACAAACCTGCTGCTGTCCTCCATTCATACACACCTTCTACTGTTCCCCATTCATATACACCTTCTACTGTTCCCCATTCATATACACCTTCTGCTGTCCTCCATTAATATACACCCTCTACTGTTCCCCATTCATATACACCTTCTACTATCCTCCATTCATATACACCTTCTACTGTTCCTTATTCATATACACCTTCTGCTGTCCTCCATTCATATACACCTTCTGCTGTCCTCCATTCATATACACCTTCTGCTGTCCTCCATTCATATACATCTTCTGCTGTCCTCCATTCATACACACCTTCTGCTGTCATCCATTCTTATACATCTTCTACTGTTCCCCATTCATATACCTCTTCTGCTGTCCCCCATTCATATACATCTTCTGCTGTCCTCCATTCATACACACCTTCTACTGTTCTCCATTCATACACGCCTACTGCTGTCCTCCATTCCTATACACCTACTGCTGTCCTCCATTCATATACACCTTCTCCTATCCTCCATTCATATACACCTACTGCTGTCCTCCATTCATATACACCTTCTCCTATCCACCATTCATATACACCTACTGCTGTCCTCCATTCATATACACCTTCTGCTGTCCTCCATTCATATACACCTTCTACTGTTCCCCATTCATATACACCTTCTACTGTTCCCTACTCATATACACCTTCTGCTGTCCTCCATTCATATACACCTTCTGCTGTCCTCCATTCATATACACCTTCTACTGTTCCCCATTCATATACACCTTCTGCTGTCCTCCATTCATATACACCTTCTGCTGTCCTCCATTCATATACCTCTTCTGCTGTCCCCCATTCATATACATCTTCTACTGTTCCCCATTCATATACCTCTTCTGCTGTCCCCCATTTATATACATCTTCTACTGTTCCCCATTCATATACCTCTTCTGCTGTCCCCCATTCATATACATCTTCTACTGTTCCCCATTCATATACCTCTTCTGCTGTCCCCCATTCATATACATCTTCTGCTGTCCTCCATTCATACACGCCTACTGCTGTCCTCCATTCCTATACACCTACTGCTGTCCTCCATTCATATACACCTTCTCCTATCCTCCATTCATATACACTTACTGCTGTCCTCCATTCATATACACCTTCTCCTATCCTCCATTCATATACACCTACTGCTGTCCTCCATTCATATACACCTTCTCCTATCCTCCATTCATATACACCTACTGCTGTCCTCCATTCATATACACCTTCTGCTGTCCTCCATTCATATACACCTTCTGCTGTCCTCCATTCATATACATCTTCTGCTGTTCCCCATTCACATACCTCTTCTGCTGTCCTCCATTCATATACACCTTCTGCTGACCTCCATTCATATACACCTTCTACTGTTCCCCATTCATATACACCTTCTACTGTCCTCCATTCATACACACCTTCTGCTGTTCTCCATTCATATACACCTTCTACTGTTCTCTATTCATATACACCTTCTACTGTTCCCCATTCATATACACCTTCTGCTGTCCTCCATTCATATACATCTTCTAATGTCCTCCATTCATATAAACCTTCTCCTATCCTCCATTCATATACACCTTCTGCTGTCCACCATTCATACACACCTTCTGCTGTCCTCCATTCATACACACCTTCTGCTGTTCTCCATTCATATACACCTTCTACTGTTCCCCATTCATATACACCTTCTGCTGTCCTCCATTCATATACACCTTCTGCTGTCCTCCATTCATATACACCTTCTGCTGTCCTCCATTCATATACACCTTCTGCTGTCCTCCATTCATATACACCTTCTACTGTCCCCATTCATATACACCTTCTGCTGTCCTCCATTCATATACACCTACTCCTGTCCTCTATTCATATACACCTTCTACTGTTCCCCATTCATATACACCTTCTGCTGTCCTCCATTCATATACCTCTTCTGCTGTCCCCCATTCATATACACCTTCTGCTGTCCTCCATTCATATACCTCTTCTGCTGTCCCCATTCATATACATCTTCTGCTGTCCTCCATTCATACACGCCTACTGCTGTCCTCCATTCCTATACGCCTACTGCTGTCCTCCATTCCTATACGCCTACTGCTGTCCTCCATTCATATACGCCTTCTCCTATCCTCCATTCATATACACCTACTCCTATCCACCATTCATATACACCTTCTCCTATCCTCCATTCATATACACCTTCTCCTATCCTCCATTCATATACACCTTCTCCTATCCTCCATTCATATACACCTACTGCTGTCCTCCATTCATATACACCTTCTCCTATCCTCCATTCATATACACCTACTGCTGTCCTCCATTCATATACACCTTCTCCTATCCCCATTTATACACACCTTCTCCTATCCTCCATTCATACACACCTTCTGCTGTCCACCATTCATACACACCTTCTCCTATCCTCCATTCATATACACCTTCTACTGTTCCCCATTCATATACACCTTCTGCTGTCCTCCATTCATATACCTCTTCTGCTGTCCCCCATTCATATACATCTTCTGCTGTCCTCCATTCATACACGCCTACTGCTGTCCTCCATTCCTATACGCCTACTGCTGTTCTCCATTCCTATACGCCTACTGCTGTCCTCCATTCATATACGCCTTCTCCTATCCTCCATTCATATACACCTTCTGCTGTCCTCCATTCATATACACCTTTTACTATCCTCCATTCATATACACCTTCTCCTATCCTCCATTCATATACACCTTCTCCTATCCTCCATTCATATACACCTACTGCTGTCCTCCATTCATATACACCTTCTCCTATCCTCCATTCATATACACCTTCTCCTATCCTCCATTCATATACACCTTCTCCTATCCTCCATTCATATACGCCTTCTGCTGTCCTCCATTCATATACACCTACTGCTGTCCTCTATTCATATACACCTTCTCCTATCCTCCATTCATATACACCTACTCCTGTCCTCTATTTATATACATCTTCTCCTATCCTCCATTCATATACACCTACTGCTGTCCGCCATTCATATACACCTTCTCCTATCCTCCATTCATATACACCTACTGCTGTCCTCCATTCATATACACCTTCTCCTATCCCCATTTATATACACCTTCTCCTATCCTCCATTCATACACACCTTCTGCTGTCCTCCATTCATACACACCTTCTCCTATCCTCCATTCATACACACCTTCTGCTGTCCTCCATTCATATACAGCTTCTGCTGTCCTCCATTCATACACACCTTCTGCTGTCCTCCATTCATATACACCTTCTCCTATCCTCCATTCATATACACCTTCTCCTATCCTCCATTCATATACACCTACTGCTGTCCTCCATTCATATACACCTTCTGCTGTCCTCCATTCATACGCACCTTCTGCTGTCCCCAATTCATACTCACCTACAGGTTTAGCCACCCCTGCTCTAAACACTATAGCACTAATAGGACCTTCCACATCACAGTGGGAGCATGTCACAGTAAGGACACAGCCATGCCTCCCAGTCCCATCCAGGTGTGCAATCCATATCTCCCAACAGAAATACATCTGGAATTACAAAAGAGAAGTTTTGGTAAATACCACTAGAGGGCAGCACAGGTTTATGTGATAAAGTTACTGCATGTGGAGACTTCTTATGGCAAGACTCCTTAGCTCTGCCTTATCTATACTACAGAGAGATACACACATCACATTCTCACAGTGACACACTCCTATACCACTAATACACCCAGCACCACATCATTCACACAGTGACACACTACCTCCCTGCCAGATGCATAACTCTGGGACGCTATGGAGTCATCTGCCACCGGGCTCCTGCTCCTAAGGGGGCACCTCCCCTCTCCTGTGAGTTTGAACCAGTTAAATTAAAGCTATTCATATCTCTTCTGTGGCTGATTCCACCTCCTAAGAGGACTATAGACATCACACCATTTCTATAACATGCATATAGTACATACATGCATACATATATTTATATAAGGTAGTGTATGTTATGTGTGTGCGTGGGGGGACGACCAATATTTATCTTGGCTCCGGGCAACTGGAACAAACTTACGTCACTGCTCCCTGCTACACCACTATTACCCCAGCACCACCTCATTCACACAGTGACACACTACCTCTCTGCTACACCGCTAATACCCCCAGCACCACCTCATTCACACAGTGACACACTACCACTCTGCTACACCACTAATACACCCAGCACCACCTCATTCACACAGTGACACACTACCTCCCTGCTACACCACTATTACCCCAGCACCACCTCATTCACACAGTGACACACTACCTCTCTGCTACACCGCTAATACCCCCAGCACCACCTCATTCACACAGTGACACACTACCACTCTGCTACACCACTAATACACCCAGCACCACCTCATTAACACAGTGACACACTACCACTCTGCTACACCGCTAATACCCCCAGCACCACCTCATTAACACAGTGACACACTACCACTCTGCTACACCACTAATACACCCAGCACCACCTCATTAACACAGTGACACACTACCACTCTGCTACAGCACTAATACCCCAGCACCACCTCATTCACACAGTGACACACTACCTCCCTGCTACACCGCTAATACCCCCAGCACCACCTCATTTACACAGTGACACACTACCACTCTGATACACCGCTAATACACCCAGCACCACCTCATTAACACAGTGACACACTACCTCCCTGCTACGCCGCTAATACACCCAGCACCACCTCATTCACACAGTGACACACTACCACTCTGCTACACCACTAATACACCCAGCACCACCTCATTAACACAGTGACACACTACCACTCTGCTACACCGCTAATACCCCCAGCACCACCTCATTAACACAGTGACACACTACCACTCTGCTACACCACTAATACACCCAGCACCACCTCATTAACACAGTGACACACTACCACTCTGCTACAGCACTAATACCCCAGCACCACCTCATTCACACAGTGACACACTACCTCCCTGCTACACCGCTAATACCCCCAGCACCACCTCATTTACACAGTGACACACTACCACTCTGATACACCGCTAATACACCCAGCACCACCTCATTAACACAGTGACACACTACCTCCCTTCTACGCCGCTAATACACCCAGCACCACCTCATTCACACAGTGACACACTACCACTTTGATACACCGCTAATACACCCAGCACCACCTCATTCACACAGTGACACACTTCCTCCCTGCTACACTGCTAATACATCCAGCACCACATCAATCACACAGTGACACACTACCTCCCTGCCAGAGGCATAACTCTGGGACGCTATGGAGTCATCTGCCACCGGGCTCCTGCTCCTAAGGGGGCACCTCCCCTCTCCTGTGAGTTTGAACCAGTTAAATTAAAGCTATTTATATCTCTTCTGTGGCTGATTCCACCTCCTAAGAGGACTATAGACATCACACCATTTCTATAACATGCATATAGTACATACATGCATACATATATTTATATAAGGTAGTGTATGTTATGTGTGTGCGTGGGGGGACGACCAATATTTATCTTGGCTCCGGCAACTGGAACAAACTTACGCCACTGCTCCCTGCTACACCACTATTACCCCAGCACCACCTCATTCACACAGTGACACACTACCTCTCTGCTACACCGCTAATACCCCCAGCACCACCTCATTCACACAGTGACACACTACCACTCTGCTACACCACTAATACACCCAGCACCACCTCATTCACACAGTGACACACTACCTCCCTGCTACACCACTATTACCCCAGCACCACCTCATTCACACAGTGACACACTACCACACTACTACACCGCTAATACACCCAGCACCACCTCATTAACACAGTGACACACTACCACGCTGCTACACTGCTAATACACCCAGCACCACCTCATTAACACAGTGACACACTACCACTCTGCTACACCGCTAATACACCCAGCACCACCTCATTAACACAGTGACACACTACCACCCTGCTACACCGCTAATACACCCAGCACCACCTCATTACCACAGTGACACACTACCTCCCTAATACACCGCTAATACACCCAGCACCACCTCATTCACACAGTGACACACTACCACTCTGCTACACCGCTAATACACCCAGCAACACCTCATTCACACAGTGACACACTACATCTCTGCTACACCACTAATACCCCCAGCAGCACCTCATTCACACAGTGACACACTCGCTCCCTAATACACCGCTAATACACCCAGCTCCACCTCAATCACACAGTGACACACTACCACTCAGCTACACCACTAATACACCCAGCTTCACCACATTCACACAGTGACACACTACCTCCCTGCTACGCCGCTAATACACACAGCACCACCTCATTCACACAGTGACACACTACATCTCTGCTACACCACTAATACCCCCAGCAGCACCTCATTCACACAGTGACACACTACCACCCTACTACACCACTAATACCCCCAGCACCACCTCATTCACACAGTGACACACCGCTACACCGCTAATACACCCAGCACCACCTCATTCACACAGTGACACACTACCACCCTACTACACCACTAATACCCCCAGCACCACCACATTCACACAGTGACACACTACCACCCTACTACACCACTAATACCCACAGCACCACCTCATTCACACAGTGACACACTACCACCCTAATACACCGCTAATACCCTCAGCACTACCTCATTCACACAGTGACACACCGCTACACTGCTAATACACCCAGCACCACCTCATTCACACAGTGACACACTACCACCCTGCTACACCACTAATACCCCCAGCACCACCTCATTCACACAGTGACACACTACCACCCTGCTACACCACTAATACCCCCAGCAGCACCTCATTCACACAGTGACACACTACCACCCTACTACCCCACTAATACCCCCAGCACCACCTCATTCACACAGTGACACACCGCTACACCGCTAATACACCCAGCACCACCTCATTTACACAGTGACACACTACCACTCTGGTACACCACTAATACCCCCAGCACCACCTCATTCACACAGTGACACATTACCACCCTACTACACCACTAATACCCTCAGCACCACCTCATTCACACAGTGACACACCGCTAATACACCCAGCACCACCTTATTCACAGTGACACACCGCTACACCGCTAATACACCCAGCACCACCTCATTCACACAGTGACACACTACCACCCTGCTACACCACTAATATCCCCAGCACCACCACATTCACACAGTGACACACTACCACCCTACTACACCACTAATACCCACAGAACCACCTCATTCACACAGTGACACACTACCACCCTACTACACCACTAATACCCTCAGCACCACCTCATTCACACAGTGACACACCGCTAATACACCCAGCACCACCTCATTCACACAGTGACACACCGCTACACCGCTAATACACTCAGCACCACCTCATTCACACAGTGACGCACTACCACCCTGCTACACCACTAATACCCCCAGCACCACCACATTCACACAGTGACACACTACCACCCTGCTACACCACTAATACCCCCAGCACCACCTCATCCACACAGTGACACACTACCACCCTGCTATACCACTAATACACCCAGCTCCACCACATTCACACAGTGACACACTACCTCCCTACTACACCACTAATACCATCAGCACCACCTCATTCACACAGTGACACACTACCACCCTGCTACACCACTAATACACCCAGCACCACCTCATTCACACAGTGACACACTACCACCCTGCTACACCGCTAATACCCCCAGCACCACCACATTCACACAGTGACACACTACCACCCTACTACACCACTAATACCCACAGCACCACCTCATTCGCACAGTGACACACTACCACCCTAATACACCGCTAATACCCTCAGCACTACCTCATTCACACAGTGACACACCGCTAATACACCCAGCACCACCTCATTCACACAGTGACACACCGCTACACCGCTAATACACCCAGCACCACCTCATTCACATAGTGACACACTACCATTCTGCTACACCACTAATACCCCCAGCACCACCTCATTCACACAGTGACACACTACCACCCTGCTATACCACTAATACACCCAGCTCCACCACATTTACACAGTGACACACTACCTCCCTGCTACACCACTAATACCCCCAGCAGCACCTCATTCACACAGTGACACACTACCACCCTACTACCCCACTAATACCCCCAGCACCACCTCATTCACACAGTGACACACCACTAATACACCCAGCACCACCTCATTCACACAGTGACACACTACCACCCTGCTACACCACTAATACCCCCAGCACCACCACATTCACACAGTGACACACTACCACCCTACTACACCACTAATACCCTCAGCACCACCTCATTCACACAGTGACACACCGCTAATACACCCAGCACCACCTCATTCACACAGTGACACACTACCACTCTGCTACACCACTAATACCCCCAGCACCACCTCATTCACACAGTGACACACCGCTAATACACCCAGCACCACCTCATTCACACAGTGACACACCGCTACACCGCTAATACACTCAGCACCACCTCATTCACACAGTGACGCACTACCACCCTGCTACACCACTAATACCCCCAGCACCACCACATTCACACAGTGACACACTACCACCCTGCTACACCACTAATACCCCCAGCACCACCTCATCCACACAGTGACACACTACCACCCTGCTACACCACTAATACACCCAGCTCCACCACATTCACACAGTGACACACTACCTCCCTACTACACCACTAATACCATCAGCACCACCTCATTCACACAGTGACACACTACCACCCTGCTACACCACTAATACACCCAGCACCACCTCATTCACACAGTGACACACTACCACCCTGCTACACCGCTAATACCCCCAGCACCACCACATTCACACAGTGACACACTACCACCCTACTACACCACTAATACCCACAGCACCACCTCATTCGCACAGTGACACACTACCACCCTAATACACCGCTAATACCCTCAGCACTACCTCATTCACACAGTGACACACCGCTAATACACCCAGCACCACCTCATTCACACAGTGACACACCGCTACACCGCTAATACACCCAGCACCACCTCATTCACATAGTGACACACTACCATTCTGCTACACCACTAATACCCCCAGCACCACCTCATTCACACAGTGACACACTACCACCCTGCTATACCACTAATACACCCAGCTCCACCACATTCACACAGTGACACACTACCTCCCTGCTACACCACTAATACCCCCAGCAGCACCTCATTCACACAGTGACACACTACCACCCTACTACCCCACTAATACCCCCAGCACCACCTCATTCACACAGTGACACACCACTAATACACCCAGCACCACCTCATTCACACAGTGACACACTACCACCCTGCTACACCACTAATACCCCCAGCACCACCACATTCACACAGTGACACACTACCACCCTACTACACCACTAATACCCTCAGCACCACCTCATTCACACAGTGACACACCGCTAATACACCCAGCACCACCTCATTCACACAGTGACACACTACCACTCTGCTACACCACTAATACCCCCAGCACCACCTCATTCACACAGTGACACACTACCACCCTACTACACCACTAATACCCTCATCACCACCTCATTCACACAGTTGCACACTGCTACACCGCTAATACACCCAGCACCACCTCATTCACACAGTGACACACTACCATCCTGCTACGCCACTAATACCCCCAGCACCACCTCATTCACACAGTGACACACTACCACCACGCTACACCTCTAATACACCCAGCACCACCTCATGCACACAGTGACACACTACCTCTCTGCTACACCACTAATACTCCCAGCACCACCTCATTCACACAGTGACACACTACCACCATGTACACCTCTAATACAACCAGCACCACCTCATTAACACAGTGACACACTACCACCACGCTACACCGCTAATACACCCAGCACCACCTCATTCACACAGTTACACACTGATACACTGCTAATGCACAGCATCACCTCATTCACACAGTGAGACACCACTACACCACTAATACACGCAGCGCCACCTTATTCGCTGTATATGCAGCAGAACAGAACTTGTATACTGCATGTGACTGAGTCTGTATACGGAGCAGAATAGAACTTGTATACTGCCTGTGACTGTGTCTGTATACGGAGCAGAATAGAACTTGTATACTGCATGTGACTGTGTCTGTTTACAGAGCACAACAGAACTTGTATACTGCATGTGACTTTCTGTATATGGAGCACAACGGAACTTGTATACTGAGTGTGACTGAGTCTATATACGCAGCAGAACAGAACTTGTATACTGCATGTGACTGTCTGTATATGGAGCACAACAGAACTTGTATACTGCGTGAATGAGTCTGTATATGGAACAGAACTTGTATACTGCATGTGACTGTCTGTATATGGAGCACAATAGAACTTGTATACTGCATGTGACTGTCTGTATATGGAGCACAACAGAACTTGTATACTGCATGTGACTGTCTGTATATGGAGCAGAACAGAATTTGTATACTGCGTGTGACTGTGTCTGTATATGGAGCAGAACAGAACTTGTATACTGCGTGACTGAGGCTGTATATGGTGCAGAACAGAACTTGTATACTGCGTGTGACTGTGTCTGTAAATGGAGCAGACAGAACTTGTATACCGCGTGTGACTGTGTCTGTATACAGAGCAGAACAGAACTTGTATACTGCGTGTGACTGTGTCTGTATACAGAACAGAACTTGTATACTGCGTGTGACTATGTCTGTATACAGAACAGAACTTGTATACTGCGTGTGACTGTGTCTGTAAATGGAGCAGACAGAACTTGTATACTGCGTGTGACTGTGTCTGTATACAGAGCAGAACAGAACTTGTATACTGCGTGTGACTGTGTCTGTATACAGAGCAGAACAGAACTTGTATACTGCGTGTGACTGTGTCTGTATACAGAACAGAACTTGTATACTGAGTGTGACTGTGTCTGTATATGGAGCAGAACAGAACTTATATACTGTGTGTGACTGAGTCTGTATATGGAACAGAACATAACTTGTATACTGCATGTGACTGAATCTGTATAGAGAGCAGAACAGGACTTGTATACTGCCTGTTACTGTGTCTGTATACAGAGCAGAAACGACCTTGTATACTGTGTGGCTGAGTCTGTATATGGTGCAGAACAGACCTTGTATACTGTGTGTGACTGAGTCTGTATACGGAGCAGAACAGAACTTGTATACTGTGTGTGACTGAGTCTGTATATGGAGCAGAACAGAACCTGTATACTGTATGTGACTGTGTCTGTATACAGAGCAGAACAGAACTTGTATACTGTGTGTGACTAAGTCTGTATATGGAGCAGAACAGAACTTGTATACTGAGTGTGACTGTGTCTGTATATGGAGCAGAACAGAACTTGTATACTGTGTGTGACTGAGTCTGTATATGGAACAGAACATAACTTGTATACTGCATGTGACTGTCTGTATATGGAGCACAACAGAACTTGTATACTGCGTGACTGAGGCTGTATATGGAGCGGAACAGAACTTGTATACTGAGTGTGACTGTGTCTGTATATGGAGCAGAACAGAACTTGTATACTGTGTGTGACTGAGTCTGTATATGGAACAGAACATAACTTGTATACTGCATGTGACTGTCTGTATATGGAGCACAACAGAACTTGTATACTGCGTGACTGAGGCTGTATATGGAGCGGAACAGAACTTGTATACTGTGTGTGACTGTGTCTGTATACGGAGCAGAACAGAACTTGTATACTGCGTGTGACTGTGTATGTATATGGAGCAGAACAGAACTTGTATACTCTATGTGACTGTGTCTGTATACAGAGCAGAACAGAACTTGTATACTGAGTGTGACTGTTTCTGTATACGGAACATAACAGAACTTGTATACTGCGTGTGACTGTCTGTATATGGAGCACAACAAAACTTGTATACTGCGTGACTGAGGCTATATATGGAGCAGAACAGAACTTGTATACTGCATGTGACTGTGTCTGTATATGGAGCAGAACAGAACTTGTATACTGAGTGTGACTGTCTGTATACGCAGCAGAACAGAACTTGTATACTGCATGTGACTGCTTCTGTATACGGAGCAGAACAGAACTTGTAAGCTGCGTGTGACTGCTTCTGTATACGGAGCAGAACAGAACTTGTAAGCTGCGTGTGACTGTGTCTGTATACGGAGCAGAACAGAACTTGTATACTGTGTGTGACTGTGTCTGTATGTGGAACAGAACATGTATACTGCTTGTGACTGTGTCTGTATATGGAGCAGAACAGAACTTGTATACTGCGTGTGACTGTGTCTGTATATGGAACAGAACAGAACTTGTATACTGCATGACTGAGGCTGTATATGGAGCAGAACAGAACTTGTATACTGCGTGTGACTGTGTCTATATATGGAGCAGAACAGAACTTGTATACTGATTGTGACTGTGTCTGTATACGGAGCAGAACAGAACTTGTATACTGCATGTGACTGTGTCTGTATACGGAGCAGAACAGAACTTGTATACTGTGTGTGACTGTGTCTGTATACGGAGCAGAACAGAACTTGTATACTGCATGTGACTGTGTCTGTATACGGAGCAGAACAGAACTTGTATACTGCATGTGACTGTGTCTGTATACGGAGCAGAACAGAACTTGTATACTGTGTGTGACTGTGTCTGTATACGGAGCAGAACAGAACTTGTATACTGTGTGTGACTGTGTCTGTATACGGAGCAGAACAGAACTTGTATACTGCGTGTGACTTTGTCTGTATATGGAACAGAACAGAACTTGTATACTGCGTGACTGAGGCTGTATATGGAGCAGAACAGAACTTGTATACTGCGTGTGACTGTGTCTGTATACGGAGCAGAACAGAACTTGTATACTGCATGTGACTGTCTGTATACGGAGCAGAACAGAACTTGTATACTGTGTGTGACTGTGTCTGTATACGGAGCAGAACAGAACTTGTATACTGTGTGTGACTGTGTCTGTATACGGAGCAGAACAGAACTTGTATACTGCGTGTGACTTTGTCTGTATATGGAACAGAACAGAACTTGTATACTGCGTGACTGAGGCTGTATATGGAGCAGAACAGAACTTGTATACTGCGTGTGACTGTGTCTGTATACGGAGCAGAACAGAACTTGTATACTGCATGTGACTGTCTGTATACGGAGCAGAACAGAACTTGTATACTGTGTGTGACTGTGTCTGTATAAGGAGCAGAACAGAACTTGTATACTGCGTGTGACTGTGTCTGTATACGGAGCAGAACAGAACTTGTATACTGTGTGTGACTGAGGCTGTATACGGAGCAGAACAGAACTTGTATACTGTGTGTGACTGTGTCTGTATAAGGAGCAGAACAGAACTTGTATACTGCGTGTGACTGTGTCTGTATACGGAGCAGAACAGAACTTGTATACTGTGTGTGACTGAGGCTGTATACGGAGCAGAACAGAACTTGTATACTGTGTGTGACTGTGTCTGTATAAGGAGCAGAACAGAACTTGTATACTGTGTGTGACTGTGTCTGTATAAGGAGCAGAACAGAACTTGTATACTGCGTGTGACTGTGTCTGTATACGGAGCAGAACAGAACTTGTATACTGTGTGTGACTGAGGCTGTATACGGAGCAGAACAGAACTTGTATACTGCATGTGACTGTGTCTGTATACGGAGCAGAACAGAACTTGTATACTGTGTGTGACTGTGTCTGTATACGGAGCAGAACAGAACTTGTATACTGTGTGTGACTGTGTCTGTATACGGAGCAGAACAGAACTTGTATACTGCGTGTGACTTTGTCTGTATATGGAACAGAACAGAACTTGTATACTGCGTGACTGAGGCTGTATATGGAGCAGAACAGAACTTGTATACTGCGTGTGACTGTGTCTGTATACGGAGCAGAACAGAACTTGTATACTGCATGTGACTGTCTGTATACGGAGCAGAACAGAACTTGTATACTGTGTGTGACTGTGTCTGTATACGGAGCAGAACAGAACTTGTATACTGTGTGTGACTGTGTCTGTATACGGAGCAGAACAGAACTTGTATACTGCGTGTGACTTTGTCTGTATATGGAACAGAACAGAACTTGTATACTGCGTGACTGAGGCTGTATATGGAGCAGAACAGAACTTGTATACTGCGTGTGACTGTGTCTGTATACGGAGCAGAACAGAACTTGTATACTGCATGTGACTGTCTGTATACGGAGCAGAACAGAACTTGTATACTGTGTGTGACTGTGTCTGTATAAGGAGCAGAACAGAACTTGTATACTGCGTGTGACTGTGTCTGTATACGGAGCAGAACAGAACTTGTATACTGTGTGTGACTGAGGCTGTATACGGAGCAGAACAGAACTTGTATACTGTGTGTGACTGTGTCTGTATAAGGAGCAGAACAGAACTTGTATACTGCGTGTGACTGTGTCTGTATATGGAGCAGAACAGAACTTGTATACTGTATGTGACTGCGGGCCTTATTCCTGTTCACTCTTCCTGACAAAATCCTTCCTAGATGGACAAAACCATGGCCCTTATTCTAGTTGAATTGGACAGATGCGTATTTTCGGACAGGAAATGAGTGTTCTTAGCCCCGCCTTCCGTACGGATCGCTCACATCGTCCGAATGCGGTAAGATGCCGAATGAACGGAGTGGATTTTTCATGTGAACACCTCCATCTGCGGGAACTTTAACCATCATTCGATGGTCGCCGACCATCGAATGCTGGACCCAGCGGTCAGACAGCATAGAGTGCTCCAGACCACTCGGGCATTTCTCTGTGCAAAATCAGGGATATGGGCGGGCAGCTGGCATCCGGCTATGTCATATGTCCGCCCCCCACACGTGCGTCACGGCCGGATTACCATACGTACGCCCCAGTTTTCATGGGAATGCCCATGAAACCCGGGGCGTACGCATATGGTAATGAGCCCAAACAGCCCTTCACGCCCCTCTCCACCCCCTGTTCGGATTGCTACAACCGATCATTTTCTGTACAGAATTCACGCAGTATTCGGATGTGCGCGGCGTTCGCACATTCGCAGATACACCTCTGCACATGCGCAAACACCAACCATCGGCCGTCCGTCAGCATTCGGAACCATCCGACTCAACCGGGGGGGGGGGGGGGGGGCAGATGTAAAATGTGCAGAGAGAATTAGATTTGGGTGAGGTGTTTTGTTTCTGTGCAGGGTAAATAGTGGCTGCTTTATTTTACACTGCAATATAGATCTTTGAAGTAAAACCTCACCCAAATCGAATTCTCTCTGCACAAATAACATCTGCCCCACCTGCAGTGCACATGGTTTTATCCGTCTAAGAAGGATTTTGTCAGAAAGCGTGAACTAGAATAAGGCCCTTTGTCTGTATACGGAGCAGAACAGAACTTATATACTGCGTGTGACTGTGTCTGTGGGCCTGATCACTGAAGTTGGAGCATGCACGATTATCGAACTACCATGTGTGCATAGTGTGCATGCGTGAGCTGTGCTTGAGAACACAGCCAACAATGGTAAGCTATCGCTGGCCGTTCACAAGATGATTGACAGGTGCCGGGCAGAATGTCAGTGTTTTGTGGGAGTGCCCCGGAAACTGCAGTCGCTGCCCGGGCGCTGGGAGGGAGGGACGCTGACGTCACGGCTAGACCGGTGGCGGCTGCAAACAGGTGGAAAACCAGTGGTGGGTGGATGTCGCGTGTGCCAGGCGGCGTGGGCAGCGTTTACATGATCGCTGGTCTCCCAACACTCACAGCCCAGTGACTGGGTCTGAATCAGGCGCATACTCTGTGCGCTGCTTTGTCCTGGACACTGCGCCTTTCTTCCTACGTGCAGACAGGGACCGCACCAGAATGTCAGCAGTTCCCTAATCACTGTCATTTAGAAAGAGCTTACACAAGGACGCACAGCGGCAGCCAGCGCTATACCGGGAAAGGGGCTTATCGGCAATTGTCGCAATTCTCCAACAACAAAATGCAGAAGTGAACGAGCGTCCGGTTAGGTAGAGGCAATGCTGAAATCTCCTCCAGAGATCTTACTGACATGTGCAATGTCATTTCTTAGGCCGGTTTCACACACTCCGGCTCCTGCCGGACGGTGAAATCCCGCATGGCCAGGGAGCCGTGCCGCACACATTAGTTGTAAATGGACACTATCGCTCCATGATAAACTACTGTGTGCGGCACGGCTCCCTGGCCATGCGGGATTTCACCGTCCGGCAGGAGCCGGAATGTGTGAAACCGGCCTCACTGACATGTGCAATCTCGTTGTACAGCCCACATACTGTGTGCAACTCCAGGGCCCTGACACACACACACCCCGCGCCTTGGTTGTGTTATAGACCTATTCTGCACCCGAGAGGGCGGAGCAGGCGCGCAGGACGTCACCCCAGACTGCCCCCGCCACCACACCCCTTATGTGGGCAGCTCCCCTTCCCCCCGACCCATTAAAGGAGGACACTTTCCGAGGGAGGACAGAATGGGCACCTTAATAGAACTCCCATCTTAGTAGTCTCCCTATTGATGTAAAGTGACCATGGGGGGTGAAAACACCATGCTGCACTGAAGGTGGGGCAGATGTAACATGTGCAGAGAGAGTTCGTTTTTGGTGAGTTATTTTGTTTCTGTGCAGGGTAAATACCGGCTGCATTATTCTTACACTGCAATATAGTAATCAGTTTGAAAACACCCCTCCCAAATGTAACTCTCTCTGCACCTGTTACATCTGCCCCACCTGCAGTGCAGCATGGTTTTGTCCATTAAAGAAGGAGTTTGCTTTTGCAAACCAACCTGAATTTGGCCCAATGATAGTTGTCTTATGGCTAACACCTGCTCCCAGCATTCCCTGCAGTCAGAACCTTGGCCTTTATTCTGATCTGTGCGGAAATTCCCGCATTCTTACGGAGCGGTCCGCACGCCACGGTGTTTTGCCGCATGCGGCCATCGTCCGTAGAAACGCCCACGTGTCCTCCGCATTCGGACGGACTCACTCTTTAAGAACAGGGCGTGTTTACGGACGACATACAAATCATGCGTGTGCGGGAGAAACACTCCGATTCGGCACGGTATTACAGAGTATTACAGAGTATGCTCGGGAATACCGCATCCGAACGGGAGCCAAGCGGTGCTACCGCACGTAAGCGGAGTATTTACGCCAAACAACCCACTATTATATATCTTCTGTATTGCTAGTATTAATATTCAGTCATGTCCATTGTTAGCAGTTTTTAAGTGTGGGACAAGTACAGCATATGTGGGGGATTACTAAGGTTTCCTTGAAGCAGCAATGGTTTCAATTAAAGCACTGACAAGCGTCCTATTAGTGAGTAATGAGTAAAGGAGTAGATTCTATTGGGTTCAGGTGTTAATGGTTGTAGTCATTAGGCGTACGTTCGCCTACCGCATGAACGAGTGGTGTCCGCAAAGCAATAGTACACTTGTGGACACCGCACATTTCTGCCCTTTTTTCATCGCGTGCATTCGGAGTGGTTTCCGAATGTACGCCCCCCAACATAAGTGTACTCCCCCGTGTCCGCCCATGTTTCCGCCCCGTTTTGCCCACTTTGAAACTACGCCCATGTGTCATTCCGCATGACGCCCATAATACGCCCCTATTTCCCGACTGATAGCGGTGAACAGTTTTGGACGGGATTTGGCCGAACTGGTACCGAGTCAAGGCGTGGCACATGCGCGTAGCGTTCTCCACGCATGCGCAGACGTCATAAAGACGCGATCCGTAAGTACGCGGTAAAGTCCGCATCAATCAGAATAAGGGCCCTTGTGCTTGCCAAAAAGAGGGCATGGCCTTGTGAATATGGGGCGTGGCCTCATTGCATCACTCTGGGAGTGTCCTGCACTCCAGGAGATGTTGGGCTACCCTAGAGACTGTCCCTGCATGGCATCTAATCACCCGATGCTCTGTTATGCAGGGAAATGGTGTGTGCTTCCCGCGTGGGCAGGACAGCGGGTCAGTCCCAGTCCCATCTGCGGGGTCATGTATGTATCCTTGGTCTGGATTGGGCAGGTTCCGTCTGGGTCATGTGACTGCGTATCGCAGAGGCCCCAGGTAATCACCAGCAGCAGGAACATTCTGATTGGCTGTCTGTGTATACCAGCTGTATGGGACCAGTATAGTATGTCGACAGTGACCGTGGTGAAACGTGAATGTCGACATCCATTTGTAAAGTAACTAAGACAACTCTAACCCCTGAGCAGGACATAACCCTCTCCACCATGTTGACATATGCTGTCTAGATGTCGACATCTTTACAGTGCCGACGTCATAACATTTGGGTGTTGACATTAATGTCAGAACAGAGGTGGCACAGCTGCGGTACCGTATGTAGCCCAGCGGTGAAGGGGTTAATCAGAATGGCGTGGCTGTAGTGTGAGCAGAGATGGGGGGGGGGGGGGGCGGTGTCAGGGGTACTGCCGCTAACCCCTGACCTCGGCTGATCTACCCCAGATGTGACCTGACTGCAGAGGTCCCTGCACACGTTACATCCCCGGGCTGGTGTGTGTGTAGATATATATATGTATAAATACATCCGCGGAAAGCGAGTCTTTTGGGAGGTATCTATATATTATGTATGTACAGTATATAGTATATAGTGCTCTGGGGTTAGGGCAGGGACTGGTGTACATATATATCTATCTATATATATATGTGTGTGTGTGTGTGTGTGTGCGTATATGTATGTATATAGAATATACTGGGGGTAGGGCAGGAACTGGTGTATGAATGTATATAGTATATACTGGGGGGAGTGCAGGGGCTGGTGTGTGTATTCTGCGTATGTATGTATGTATGTATATATATATATATGTATGTATGTATATATATATATATATATATATATATATATATATATATATACTGGGGTTAGTGCAGGGACCGGCTGTGTTACTGTAACTAGTTCTGCTTCCTAACTTCCTCCTCTCTCTCACTTCCTTCTGCTCTCAGACTGTTACTCTCCCAGCATTAGACGCCCTGGACTATTACTGCCAACATCTCTCCAGCCTCTCGCAGCACACACACAGCCCGCAGCTGCCCAGAGGACACCCCAGCACACCCCCAGAGGACACCCCAGCACACGCCACACACCCAGCTTCAGGCACCCCAAGGAACCACACAGAGATATGAGCGGTGAGTGATAATGTTGGGAGGACCCTATAGAAGTTTGTGGGGGGGGGGGGGTGCTGAGGGTCTCTGATCCCAGGGAGAATGTTACAGTAGCCTCAGTGTCTGGATGGACTTACAGCAATGGGAATTGGGACAGTGTCTCTGACATGATGCTGAAGATGTGGGTGCAGTAATCCCCCCCTGACCTGGGGACCCAGACAGTAACCCTCACTGTGAGCAGGACAGCTGGGAACCTCGTCAACATTGGAATCTGCAGGTCTGCTAATGTTCTTCCGCTCCGTATACTCTGTGTATACAGATACTCTGGATTCTAGTCCTGATACAGATGTATAAGGCAGGTTCCCAGCAGTGGTTGGATTCTATGTGGAAGTATATACGTAGCCGGTAACAGGGCAGCTGCAGTACAGGTGCAGTCAGTGACTGGTGTAAGGGGCTGGGCTTACAGATATATGGCAGTGCTAAGTGAGAAACCAGCCTGATATTCCAGGGTACAGAGCATGACATGTACGGGTAGGTGAGGGTCTCGCATGTCCCTTCCAATCCAACTATTGTCATCTTGTTGGAGATCTCCCAGCATGCAAATAGTTACTGGGGTGTACTGGTGTGTGCTGTGGAGTGCTGTGGGCACGCACAGGATGAGGACCCAGCCGGCTGTGCATTCTCATGTCCCCGACTGACAACAGAGAGGAAGTCACACAGCCTGGCGGGGTAATTCTGCCCGAGGGGTTACACACCGGTGCTTATACATGGTCGGGGCCAAATTATACCACCAGGCTCTAGCCATCACCAGCGTCTTACCCACCTCTGCCACCATACCCCCACCAACCATTGCCATCTCACACACCCAGCCACCTCTGCCACCATACCCCCACCAACCGTCACCGCCGTCTCACCCACCCCAGCCATCACCGCCGTCTCACCCACCCCAGCCATCACCCCCATCTCACCCCCACCAACCGTCACCGCCGTCTCACCCACCCCAGCCATCACCGCCGTCTCACCCACCCCAGCCATCACCGCCGTCTCACCCACCCCAGCCACCATACCCATCTCACCCACCCCAGCCATCACCGCTGTCTCACCCACCCCAGCCATCACCGCCGTCTCACCCACCCCAGCCATCACCGCCGTCTCACCCACCCCAGCCATCACCCCCATCTCACCCACCCCAGCCATCACCGCCATCTCACCCACCCCAGCCATCACCGCTGTCTCACCCACCCCAGCCATCACCCCCATCTCACCCACCCCAGCCATCACCCCCATCTCACCCACCCCAGCCATCACCACCATCTCACCCACCCCAGCCATCACCGCCATGTCACCCACCCCAGCCATCACCGCCGTCTCACCCACCCCAGCCATCACTGCCATCTCACCCACCCCAGCCATCACCGCCGTCTCACCCACCCCAGCCATCACCCCCATCTCACCCACCCCAGCCATCACCCCCATCTCACCCACCCCAGCCATCACCACCATCTCACCCACCCCAGCCATCACCGCCATCTCACCCACCCCAGCCATCACCGCCGTCTCACCCACCCCAGCCACCATACCCATCTCACCCACCCCAGCCATCACCGCTGTCTCACCCACCCCAGCCATCACCGCCGTCTCACCCACCCCAGCCATCACTGCCATCTCACCCACCCCAGCCATCACCGCCGTCTCACCCACCCCAGCCATCACCCCCATCTCACCCACCCCAGCCATCACCGCCATCTCACCCACCCCAGCCATCACCGCTGTCTCACCCACCCCAGCCATCACCCCCATCTCACCCACCCCAGCCATCACCCCCATCTCACCCACCCCAGCCATCACCACCATCTCACCCACCCCAGCCATCACCGCCATGTCACCCACCCCAGCCATCACCGCCGTCTCACCCACCCCAGCCATCACTGCCATCTCACCCACCCCAGCCATCACCGCCGTCTCACCCACCCCAGCCATCACCCCCATCTCACCCACCCCAGCCATCACCCCCATCTCACCCACCCCAGCCATCACCACCATCTCACCCACCCCAGCCATCACCGCCATCTCACCCACCCCAGCCATCACCGCCGTCTCACCCACCCCAGCCATCACCCCCATCTCACCCACCCCAGCCATCACCGCCATCTCACCCACCCCAGCCATCACCGCCGTCTCACCCACCCCAGCCATCACCCCCATCTCACCCACCCCAGCCATCACCGCCATCTCACCCACCCCAGCCATCACCGCGGTCTCACCCACCCCAGCCATCACCCCCATCTCACCCACCCCAGCCATCACCCCCATCTCACCCACCCCAGCCATCACCACCATCTCACCCACCCCAGCCATCACCACCATCTCACCCACCCCAGCCATCACCCCCATCTCACCCACCCCAGCCATCACCCCCATCTCACCCACCCCAGCCATCACCACCATCTCACCCACCCCAGCCATCACCGCCATCTCACCCACCCCAGCCATCACCGCCGTCTCACCCACCCCAGCCATCACCCCCATCTCACCCACCCCAGCCATCACCGCCATCTCACCCACCCCAGCCATCACCGCCGTCTCACCCACCCCAGCCATCACCCCCATCTCACCCACCCCAGCCATCACCGCCATCTCACCCACCCCAGCCATCACCGCGGTCTCACCCACCCCAGCCATCACCCCCATCTCACCCACCCCAGCCATCACCCCCATCTCACCCACCCCAGCCATCACCACCATCTCACCCACCCCAGCCATCACCGCCATATCACCCACCCCAGCCATCACCGCCGTCTCACCCACCCCAGCCATCACCCCCATCTCACCCACCCCAGCCATCACCACCATCTCACCCACCCCAGCCATCACCGCCGTCTCACCCACCCCAGCCATCACCCCCATCTCACCCACCCCAGCCATCACCGCCGTCTCACCCACCCCAGCCATCACCCCCATCTCACCCACCCCAGCCATCACCACCATCTCACCCACCCCAGCCATCACCGCCATGTCACCCACCCCAGCCATCACCGCCGTCTCACCCACCCCAGCCATCACCGCCGCCTCACCCACCCCAGCCATCACCGCCATCTCACCCACCCCAGCCACCATACCCACCCCAGCCACCATACCCACCCCAGGCATAGCTGCCATCTCACCCACCTCTGCCACCGCCGCTATATAATTATGGATCCGTGCATGGTCATTGCCTGGAGTTACGGGGTGCATATCTGCAGCTGGCAGACCATGGTAACGTACCAGTGGGATATGGGTCATTGGGTCGACCACTAAAGGTCGACACAAGCATTAGGTCAACAGTCAAAAGGTCGACATGGGGATTTCACTTTTTTTTGTCCCGAATGTTAACATTTTCGTCATGGACACCATATTGGTGCATTGTGTCTCCTCGCATGGCCGCCATGCTTCGGGCACGGTGCCTCGCTACGCTCAGACACGATTATGTTCTCCCACCACGTCCTAGTGGATGGCAGGAGATGAAATACCGCCTGTCGGCACATGTCAGCTAAAAAAGAAATGAAAAACCCCATGTCGACCATTTGCCTGTTGACCTAATGCTTGTCTCGACATTCCAACCCTTTCAACCTTAAGCATGTTGAACTATTTGAGGTGTTGATCTAAGCTGTGTCGACCTTTAGTGGCGCACATTCACCATGCCGCCTGCTGCATATACCGCTGGGTGCGTCAGGTGGTCACACGTGGACTGCTCCATAGGCCGTATATTCATGGTGCCGGGAAGCGGGGAATGTGGGCGTGGCGGAGCGCGTACGGAATAGACGTTTTATCGCAGACATTGCCGGGGTCCCAGGAAGCTTCGTCCCTTTACTACTGACCGGAACCTTGGCCAGGGCAGGCGACAGGGGGGGTCAAGGGGGACAAGTGTGACGGGCCCCAGAGAACTAAAGGGCCCCAGAGCTTCCATGCCCCGGCTGGAAGCAGGAGCAGCGAAAGTTTAAATGAGGCTCATGCAGAAGAGCATTGTGCGGATTTGGGATTGGGGGGGGGGGGGCAGAAATATCATTGTACGGGGCCCCAAGATTTCTGTTGCCGGCCCTGACCTTGGCTGAGATGTATCAAAGTTTGGAGAGATATAAAATGACAGAAGCTGATTGGTTGGTTATCCGGTATCTGCGGTGTTTGATACACCTCCCCCTGTGTCTGAGGATATGCCTATGAGCAGTGTGTACAGGAAGGAGGGCAGAGGGTACCGGTCCGGATATAGAAGGGGGAAGTGATAACTGGGGCGGCAGCTTCAGCTTCTTCCCACCACTTCGGGTAAATGAAGGGTTAAAGCATCTTGTGGAAGCAGCTGAGGTTCATTAGCTGGAGGTTCCCTCCCTGCCGTGTAATGGAGCAGCCAGGGTGGTGCAAGCGTCGTGTGAGGGGGGATCACGCACACACAGTGACCTGCCACATGCGGGCATCGTGCCATAAGGGCTGGTGGCACCAGCTCATGGAATCCCAGCATTGTGGCTCTTTCTGCATCACCCTGTAGAGATTGATCTGCAGAGCTGACACTCTAACCAGTGTGCTGATCCATGCTGAGGAGGAATACAATATTTATATAGTCCTCCGCTCCCCCAGGATGTAATATCCTGACGCCTGACGTTACAGTGACGGTAACGGCAATCACAAGTGACCCTTTTACGGAGATGACTCTTCGCCGCCAGTTCTGTCACATATTATTTGATTGCAACATCTGGGTCGGGATTAAACTGATAATAAAAGTGTTTTTATTCCCCGTTAATTCAGGCCAGATGACTGTAATGGAGCAATGTATGTAGGGATCAGGAGCCCGGCCGGCAGTTATGTTAGATCAGCTTTCACACATGTGGATCAGGACGCTGTGAGACGAGGTCTCGGAATGTGATCTGCGCATTCAGCTGTAGAGATCCGGAGGCCTCGTCTTAGGAGTATTAGGTGCTAGGAGTATCAGGGGATAATGCTGGGAGTGTCCAGGGATATCCCTGGAAGTGTCCGGGGAAACGCTGGGAGTATCAGGGGGAAACGCTGGGAGTGTCCGGGGAAAACGCTGGGAGTGTCCGGGGGAAACGCTGGGAGTGTCCGGGGATAACGCTGGGAGTGTCCGGGGGTAACGCTGGTAGTGTCCGGGGGAAACGCTGGGAGTGTCCGGGGGAAACGCTGGGAGTGTCCGGGGGTAACGCTGGGAGTGTCCGGGGGAAAGGCTGGGAGTGTCCGGGGGAAAGGCTGGGAGTGTCCGGGGGAAAGGCTGGGAGTGTCCAGGGGGAAACGCTGGGAGTGTCCGGGGGAAACGCTGGGAGTGTCCGGGGAAACACTGGGAGTGTCCGGGGGTAACCCTGGGAGTGTCCGGGGTTAACGCTGAGACTGAGAGTGTCCGGGGTAAACGCTGAGAGTGTCCGGGGATTACGCTGGGAGTGCCCGGGGGAAATGCTGGGAGTGTCCGGGGAAAACGCTGGGAGTGTCCGGGGTAAACGCTGGGAGTGTCCGGGGATAACGCTGGGAGTGTCCGGGGATAACGCTGGGAGTGTCCGGGGGTAACGCTGGGAGTGTCCGGGGGAAACGCTGGGAGTGTCCGGGGGAACGCTGAAAGTGTCCGGGGGAAACGCTGGGAGTGTCCGGGGGAAACGCTGGGAGTGTCCGGGGGAAACGCTGGGAGTGTCCGGGGGAAACGCTGGGAGTGTCCGGGGAAACGCTGGGAGTGTCCGGGGGTAACCCTGGAAGTGTCCGTGGAAACGCTGGGAGTGTCCGGGGGTAACGCTGGGAGTGTCCGGGGGAAACGCTGGGAGTGTCCGGGGGTAACCCTGGAAGTGACCGGGGTAACGCTGGGAGTGTCCGGGGGTAACGCTGAGAGTGTCCGGGGGAAACGCTGGGAGTGTCCGGGGATAACGCTGGGAGTGTCCGGGGGAAACGCTAGGAGTGTCCGGGGAAAACGCTGGGAGTGTCCGGGGGAAACGCTGGGAGTGTCCGGGGGAAACGCTGGGAGTGTCCGGGGAAACGCTGGGAGTGTCCGGGGGAAACGCTGGGAGTGTCCGGGGGTAACGCTGGGAGTGTCCGGGGGAAACGCTGGGAGTGTCTGGGGATAACGCTGGGAGTGTCCGGGGATAACGCTGGGAGTGTCCGGGGATAACGCTGGGAGTGTCCGGGGGTAACGCTGGGAGTGTCCGGGGGAAAGGCTGGGAGTGTCTGGGGGAAACGCTGGGAGTGTCTGGGGGAAACGCTGGGAGTGTCCGGGGGAAACGCTGGGAGTGTCCGGGGGAAACGCTGGGAGTGTCCGGGGGAAACGCTGGGAGTGTCCGGGGGAAACGCTGGGAGTGTCCGGGGGAAACGCTGGGAGTGTCCGGGGGAAACGCTGGGAGTGTCCGGGGAAACGCTGGGAGTGTCCGACTGGTACCAGCCAATAATCGGCCGCTGTATGATTAATAAGCCCCTATGCCGTGTATGGTTTCCTGGAAACTAACGTAGACCTTTTCATGTGTCGAGCTTTTGCTTGTGTCGAGCTGGCGATGGGGTAGATGTATTAAGCCTGGTGAAGAGAGAGAGTGGAGAGAAAGGGCCTAATTCTGTTTGGCTCAGTAAGCAGTGACATTCGCCGCCCCAGGAGCTGACCATCGTATGAGTTCTGCCTTTAGAAATAACGGTCTGTCCCAAACAACTTTTGTTTCCTTCAGTGTCCGCTACAATGGGGGCAGGCGCTGCTGTCCTTTGACGTCAGGCATTGGGCCACCTGCGTTCCCATGGTCCAGCCCCGTTTCTGCGCCTGTCCTCCCCCGGCCCTCCCTGCCCGCGATCATCGACCTGGCTCATGTGAAAATCCCCCGACCATCGGAACGGCCTGAATTCTTCCCCATCTCATCGTGGTAGAATCACGCCATAAGTGGAATGTGATAACGCACCAGCCAATCAACTCCTAACTGCCATTTCTCAAACATAGCTGATTGGCTGGTGCCTTATCACTTTCTACTGTATCTCCACCTTCACCTGGGTTAGTACATCTGTCCTAATATATGAAGGAATCCAGGCCCGGAGCCTCCTGTATATGGTGAGACTGCAGAGCAGGGATGTTCCGTACCTACCGCCGCACCACGTATGTGCACAGAGGAACGTGGCGCCCATCATGGCGGGATCTGAAGATCCTGGAGCGTTTCCAGCGGGGTTTGTGGTACCGTTGGTGTTGTAGCAGTAATATAACGCTGTTTAAATCCCTTACTCCTGCGAGAAGGTCATTCCTGGGAGAATTACCGGAAACCCAGGTGCTTGTAGTGTGGGATGAAGCTGTCCCCCACGCCTGCACCACGCTGAGGATGATGATGGTGGCGCTGACCCCCACTTGTAGCTAATCTAGAAAACAAGAAGTGCGGCTCTGTTCCTGTTTTACACGTACGGGGCGGCTGGGGGTAACGTGCTCATTAACCCGTGCCTCTCCTTTAGCACATACCGTAGTATAGTGCAGATCTGCTGGGAGATGAGATATAGGTTCATATCGGAGTAGGGAATCTATAGATCGGGAGGGATCGTGTCTGAGGGCCTAATTCAGCCAGGAACCCTTCTGTGATCTGCAGAGCAGTTCCCGATGGTGGGGGGGGTGCATTGTAAAGCTGCCTGTTTGATAGGCCGGGGGGCATTATGACCCCACACCACAGGACGTCAGCCACCCTGTCTTCCTCTAGACGCATCCAAACAAGTCCGTTATCACACACACAGAAGGACATTCAGTGGTCGGCGGCCATCACATGATCTCTCCTGCAGCGGAGGCATGGGGGGGGGGGGGTGCTTTCATTACCGAGGGGAATCGGGGGCGGGCCTCCGGATGGGCAGCAGGCTGCGTCTCTGGTGCTTGGCAAGCAGAGATATTCACAGCGTACCGAGCCGAACTGAATGTGAAATGGTTCTGACAGTGGGAGTGTTACTGACAGGTTACTCCCCAACCGCGCTGAGACCATCATATTAGTGGCAGCAGATTGTTGCGTTATTTCTGGGGTACATTCCCCCCAATAATGGATATTCCATGGTCCCCCCCATATAATGTATTAGACCAGAATGGGGACTTTTACCTCTGTGGAATGTGAGGCAGTCATAGCGGAGAGACCTCAAAGGACAGTTCAAGGCCCACATATACTGTAGTCATGTCATATATTAAAGGTTGGTACCGGTCTCCGGGGTCCATGTCACAACAATCGGTCCACATCTTGGCTTGTGGCACATGAAGCATATAACAATGTCGCCTGTGTACAGCCCTGGACCTCCGGATAACACATTATAATACATACAGGATATTCCAAAACACGGGAAAACCCAAAATCCTTCTGTTCCCAAGCATTTCTGTAGAGAGGGGGAGCTGCACCCAATTCGTACATTATAATTCTAGGCCTAAATCCTGTTTAGCTATTTGGGAGGTGACCCCAATCAATCTTTGTATTTTATTTGATGTTTATGTCTGTTTTTGTGGCGGGATCGGGCACCACAGAAGCATTGTGGTTCAGTGTCGGTACATTCTGTGGTTTCTACACCCTACTATCCCGCTGCTTACTACATACCCCCAGACTCTGCGGCTGTCCCTGCAGGATGTGTTTTGTTGCTGGATAAATGTAATTATAAGTTATGGCCCAGTGTGTGTGACATGAGTGTGTAAGTGTCACCGCAGTGTGTACATTGTATCCCAGCTGTGTCAGGGTGCTGGAGCCTGTATCTGTTCTATGTCCAGGCTGAGGTGTGCGGGGAGCCGCAGGCTGGCGCTGGGGTGATAGTGGGCCGCATGTTTCCTTTATTTGGCGTTCTGTGGGAATGTATGTAGGAAGGAATGTATTATATATACAGAGGACGGACACACAGCGGGGGGTTAGGAGATTCCTGTGCATTGGGCTTAATTCATATTAGTATGCCAATGCCATTGGGGGTTTCTCTGGGGCTGCTGATGTGAGTGAGGCTGCGGTGTAAATCCGTACAAGATCGCAGGATATACGCAATAACGGGGAACAGGCTGCTGCAGTCCTATGGCTGCGTGTGGTAATAGTGGCACTGGCCACTCCCTGTCAATCACTTTCCCATGAAATCTGTGTGAGCGGGATCGCAGCGCGGCCTGATGGTAATTGCTACAGAACATCTGCCTATAGTACATAGTAACCTGCATAGAGAGGGGATAACACCAAGGTCCGCTATATGCCCCGTGTGCGTGGGATCCGCTATATCCCCCGTGTGCGCAAGATCCGCTATTTCCCCATGTGCGTGGGATCCGCTATATCCCCCGTGTGCGTGAGATCCGCTTTATCCCCCGTGTGCGCAGGATCCGCTATATCCCCCGTGTGCGTGGGATCCGCTATATCCCCCATGTGCGCGGGATCCGCTATATCCCCCATGTGCATGAGATCCGCTATATCCCCCGTGTGCATGAGATCCGCTATATCCCCCATGTGCATGAGATCCGCTATATCCCCCGTGTGCGCGGGATCCGCTATATCCCCCGTGTGCGCAAGATCCGCTATTTCCCCATGTGCATGAGATCCGCTATATCCCCCGTGTGCGCGGGATCCGCTATATCCCCCATGTGCGCAAGATCCGCTATTTCCCCATGTGCATGAGATCCGCTATATCCCCCATGTGCGTGGGATCCGCTATATCCCCCATGTGCCTGATATTCCGCTATATCCCCCATGTGCGCGGGATCCGCTATACCCCCCGTGTGCGTGAGATCCGCTATATCCCCATGTGCGTGGGATCCGCTATATCCCCCATGTGCGTGGGATCCGCTATAACCCCATGTGGGTGGGATCCGCTATACCCCCGTGTGCGTGGGATCCGCTATAACCCCCGGGTGCGTGGGATCCGCTATAACCCCCGTGTGCGTGGGATCCGCTATATCCCCCATGTGCGTGGGATCCGCTATATCCCCCATGTGCCTGATATTCCGCTATATCCCCCGTGTGCGTGGGATCCGCTATATCCCCCGTGTGCGTGGGATCCGCTATATCCCCCATGTGCGCGAGATCCGCTATATCCCCCATGTGCGCGAGATCCGCTATATCCCCCATGTGCGTGGGATCCGCTATATCCCCAGTGTGTGCGGGATCCGCTATATCCCCCGTGTGCGTGGGATCTGCAATATCCCCCGTGTGCGTGAGATCCGCTATATCCCCCGTGTGCGTGGGATCCGCTATATCCCCCGTGTGCCTGATATCCTGCTATATCCCCCATGTGTGTGTGGGATCCGCTATATCCCCCATGTGCTTGATATTCCGCTATATCCCCCGTGTGCATGGGATCCGCTATATCCCCATGTGGGTGGTATCTGCTATATCCCCCATGTGCGTGGGATCCGCTATATCCCCCGTGGGCGTGGGATCCGCTATATCCCCCATGTGCATGAGATCCACTATATTCCCCGTGGGCGTGGGATCCGCTATATCCCCCATGTGCATGAGATCCACTATATTCCCCGTGGGCGTGGGATCCGCTATATCCCCCATGAGATGCCCAAAGTGATTGTGCTGATCTCACCTATGGAACTGACACACAGAATATGGGTAAGAGACAACTAATAATGGAACTGTACTTTGCAAACAGTCCTGTCAGTTCCATCACAGAATAGAGGTAGTGCTATAACAACAATAGTCACCATTAGTATCTGTGTACAAAATAAACGGGGAAATCGTTAGAGTCCTTCTAAGTCTTTTGTTTTCCATGTACGTAGTAGGTGTGGGATGCCACGTGTGGGATGCCACGTGTGGGATGCCACGTGTGGGATGCTAAGTGTGGGATGCCACCAGCCAGTGTTAATTTTGTTGAGAAGGTTTATTCTGTGACTAAAATGTAACGATAAGGAAAATAGGATTTTGCAAATATATTGGTCGCAAAAATCTCCTGGTGTGTATCTCTATTATGCACACTTGCAGTTAAGCTAGTCTTTGAGAGATTTTTCTTCGACAATTTGCATATTACCCAAATCTCATAGTGTGTATGATGTTATATTCAAACACTGTTGCTATGTTTGCAATAAGTGATTGAGTTATAAGTATCACTTATTTGGGCAGCTTTATAACTTACATATATCTATGGAGACAATGATATTTTGTAACATCCACCTACACTGTCCCATGATGCTATCATTTTTATATCTGTAATAGGTGGCAGATCTATGTTAAGGTGCCCACACACGCACCGATCCCGGCGGTGCGATGCTATACGATGGGGTGCGCGCTCCCGCGGCACCTCATCGCACAGTACAAAAAGTATGTGCTGCATATACTTTTTGTACTAGCTTTTTCTAGCATAGCATCGCATCGCATGCACATCGTATGCACAAGGCATACGATGCGATGCTATGTGTGCTAGTAAAGCCCACAACGCACGCCGGGATCGGTGCGTGTGTGGGCACCTTAATGCTGTCCACCAGATCAGAAACGAGTGGGCATTGTGGGGAAGGCTGGCAGATTTTATTACAAAGTGATTTGGGGGTTATTCAGGTTGATTCGCAAGGCTGCCTTGCGAATCCACCAAACCCCGCCCGGCGAACGCACCCCCCCCCGCCGCCCCAGCAAAGTGCGGCTTCGCCCGCACAGCAGCGAATGGATGTTTTGCATAAACATCCATTCGCTTTGCTGGGGTGTCCGCCCACATCATTCGATGGTCGGTGACCATCGAATGATGTTTAGCGTGCACGCATATATAAGTGACTTTTGAGTTACTTAGTTTAGCGTGCACGCTGGCGTGATATGGGCGGACAGCTGTCATCCGGTGATGTCAGCTACTCGGCCCACACACCCGCGTCACTGCCTCATTACCATGAGAACGCCCAGCGTTCTCATGGAAACGCCTATGGAACGCTGGGCGTTCCCATATGGTAATGGGGCAGCCCGGCACTCCCCGCCCATCTCCGCCCCCCCCCCCTCGCTGCCATGGGTGCCAAATGGTCACCGTGGGTTCACACACCATGCGCCTGCACATGCGCAGAAACACGCCTGTGCATGCGCAGACGCACAACATCGGTACTGCGTGCGAATGCGTGCAGTACCGATGAAATCTGAATAAGGCCCTTGGTCAGTTACCAAGATTTCTATTAGTTAGGTTATAGTGCGCGTGCTGATAGGTGATTACCAGAGAATCCCGGAGAATCCCGGAGTCACTACCCCGCCGCACTGAAGGTGCTCGCAGGAGTCCTCCTGTCTGTATTATTTGAACAACGATATACCACATACAATAACACAGTTTAATGGAACATTAGAGTCCTAAAAAGGACTAATGAGTAAGGACACAATTCCAGACCATCTAGTACAAGCAGAGCTACCGCACCGCTGGTATAGCCGGCGTACGCTTCGCAGATCTTCCTCAGGGTTGCCGGAATCAGGCACACTAAGTATTCCAGTATACTAGATTGTAAGCTCCTCCGAGTAGGGCCCTCTTCCCTCCTGTTGTCAAAGCCCACTTCTCTTCACATGTCACTCACAGCTCTCCTATACTCCAACACTCAGTGACCATCTTCGTCTGCATACTCATCTCCATCATTGACCTCAAGCCTCTAGTTGTATGTTGATTGGGTCCTCACTACTTACATTTAAGCTGTAATGTGTATTGACTTGTGGTGCTCTTTTATTTGTACTGTATTTTTGTTATTTATTCAATGTTATGCCAAGTTTTGTCACCCTGTATTGTTCCTTTGTACGGCGCTGC
The DNA here is from genome assembly GCF_055691185.1 of Crinia signifera. NCBI lineage: Eukaryota > Metazoa > Chordata > Amphibia > Anura > Myobatrachidae > Crinia > Crinia signifera. Next base: position 400,908,030 of record NC_139218.1, on the reverse strand, counting down.
GAAACACTTGTGGCGCCTTATAAATAAAATTATAATAATAATAATAATAATGATAGAGAATTAGACAAAAATGTTCTTCAAGATCCACTGTCATCAAATATTAGGAAAGGGACTAAGACTAAAACTCATTTGAAAATCCCTGACAAAATGGAGAGTTGCCAGGAGCGACGCGTTTTGCAGCTGTGGCCTCTGCTTCCTCTGTGGCAGTCTGTTTCCTACTGATTCTTGCCATTGACCTCTGTATAAGAACGTTGCTGCCACTTGTGGCCTGCTCTGGGACCATGTCATTACTTTATAAACAGAGGGTGACAGCTATACGTCAGACATACAACAGTCTATGACAGGCAAAGTCACCGTGGCAAGATATCTGGTTACAGAGTATGACTATGCAAGATAGTTCTACAAAACCAGCACAAATACAATCCCGTAACACAATGTGCGGAATTACCGTATCGTGTCAAATTCTGTGTCACCATCAAAATATCTCCTACGGTATTGGCTTTATCTATATATAATGTAATAGGGTGTGAGAATCAGACAGTGAGAGATTCTGAGAGATTCTTCTAAACCACCAAACAGGGCAAAATCCACCTGGTTTATCAGTATAAATGATTGTCCGAAAATGGGAAAACTCTCCCACCATAATGTTAGAATCTGATTAAACAGAAATGTTATTTTACATATTCTAGTTATAAATCATTGTAAGAGTAGCATTCGGTTATAGGGAAGGTTATAGGAGGACCATCGGCCATTGTCCATCCACAGTTACTCACTGATGGTAGATGGTTTAGCCATCAATGACAGAGATCCAATAATCCCTTCCCTTTTTTTGTCTTTGTCGGTACATGAAGCCTACCAGTGTGAGACATAGCAGCGTACACTAGGTAATGTTGGAATAGCAGGTGCTGTTGGCCTGGTTGGACATAGCAGCGTACACTAGGTAATGTTGGAATAGCAGGTGCTGTATGCCTGATTGGACATAGTAGCATACACTAGGTAATGTTGGAATAGCAGGTGCTGTATGCCTGGTTGGACATAGTAGCATACACTAGGTAATGTTGGAATAGCAGGTGCTGTATGCCTGGTTGGACATAGTAGCATACACTAGGTAATGTTGGAATAGCAGGTGCTGTATGCCTGGTTGGACATAGTAGCATACACTAGGTAATGTTGGAATAGCAGGTGCTGTTGGCCTGATTGGACATAGTAGCATACACTAGGTAATGTTGGAATAGCAGGTGCTGTATGCCTGGTTGGACATAGTAGCATAAACTAGATAATGTTGGAATAGCAGGTGCTGTATGCCTGGTTGGACATAGTAGCATACACTAGGTAATGTTGGAATAGCAGGTGCTGTTGGCCTGATTGGACATAGTAGCATACACTAGGTAATGTTGGAATAGCCGGTGCTGTATGCCTGGTTGGACATAGTAGCATACACTAGGTAATGTTGGAATAGCAGGTGCTGTTGGCCTGGTTGGACATAGTAGCATACACTAGGTAATGTTGGAATAGCAGGTGCTGTTGGCCTGGTTGGACATAGTAGCATACACTAGGTAATGTTGGAATAGCAGGTGCTGTAGGCCTAGTTGGACATAGTAACATACACTAGGTAATGTTGAAATAGCAGGTACTGAAGTTCAGATTGGACATAGTAAGATAGAGTGAGTGGGTAATGTTGGGAAAAGCGGATGGCAGGATAGGGTGGTGGGGTATAGTTGGGGAAAGAAGGTAGGTCTGGTTGGACATAGTAGAGTAGAGTGGTTGGGTGACTGGGAATAGCGGGTGGTAGGATAGGGTGGTTGGGTATAGTTGGGGATAGAAGGTAGGTCTGGTTGGACATAGTAGGATAGGGTGGTTGGGTGATGCTGGGAATAGCGGGTGGTAGGATAGGGTGGTTAGGTATAATTGGGGATAGAAGGTAGGTCTGGTTGGACATAGTAGGATAGAGTGGTTGGGTGATGCTGGGAATAGCGGGTGGTAGGATAGGGTGGTTGGGTATAGAGGGTAGGACTGGTTTGACATAGTAATATAGTGAGTGGATAATGCTGGGAATAGCGGGTGGTAGGATAGGGTGGTTGGGTATAGTTGGGGATAGAGGGTAGGACTTGTTGGACATAGTAGGATAGAGAGGTTGGGTGATGCTGGGAATAGCGGGTGGTAGGATAGGGTGGTTGGGTATAGTGTGGGATAGAAGGTAGGACTGGTTGGACATAGTAGGATATGGTGGTTGAGTAATGCTGGGAATAGCAGGTAGTAGGATAGGGTGGTGGGGTATAGGTGGGATAGAAGGTAGGACTGGTTGGACATAGTAGGATATGGTGGTTGGGTAATGTTGGGAATAGAGGGTGGTAGGATAGGGTGGTTGGGTATAGTGTGGGATAGAAGGTACTGTAGGTCTGGTTGGACATAGTAGGATATAGTGGTTGGGTAATGCTGGGAATAGCAGGTGGTAGCATTGAGTGGTGGGGTATAGTTGGGGATAAAAGGTAGGTCTGGTTGGACATAGTAGGATAGGGTTGATGGGTGATGCTGGGAATAGCGGGTGGTAGGATAGAGTGGTTGGGTATAGGTGGGGATAGAGGGTAGGTCTCGTTGGATATAGTAGGATAGAGTGGTTGGGTAATGTTGGGAATAGCGGGTGGTAGAATAGGGTGGTTAGGTATAGTTGGGGGTAGAAGGTAGGTCTGGTTGAACATAGTAGGATAGAGTGGTTGGGTATAGTGTGGGATAGAAGGTAGGTCTGGTTGGACATAGTAGGATAGGGTGGTTGGGTAATGATGGAAATAGCAGGTGGTAGGATAGAGTGGTTGGGTGATGCTGGTAATAGCGGGTGGTAGGATAGGGTGGTTGGGTATAGTGTGGGATAGAAGGTAGGTCTGGTTGGACATAGTAGGATATGGTGGTTGGGTGATGCTGGTAATAGCGGGTGGTAGGATAGGGTGGTTGGGTATAGGTGGGGATAGAAGGTAGGTCTCTTTGAACATAGTAGGATATGGTGGTTGGGTAATGTTGGGAATAGTGGGTGGTAGGATAGGGTGGTTGGGTATAGTTGGGGGTAGAAGGTAGGTCTGGTTGGACATAGTAGGATATAGTGGTTGGGTAATGCTGGGAATAGCAGGTGGTAGCATTGGGTGGTGGGGTATAGTTGGGGGTAGAAGGTAGGTTTGGTTGGACATAGTAGGATAGGGGGGTTGGGTGATGCTGGGAATAGCGGGTGGTAGGATAGGGTGGTTGAGCATAGAAGGTAGGTCTGGTTGGACATAGTAGGATAGGGTGGTTGGGTAATGATGGAAATAGCAGGTGGTAGGATAGGGTGGTTGAGTATAGTGTGGGATAGTAGGTAGGACTGGTTGGACATAGTAGGATATGGTGGTTGAGTAATGCTGGGAATAGCAGGTAGTAGGATAGGGTGGTGGGGTATAGGTGGGATAGAAGGTAGGACTGGTTGGACATAGTAGGATATGGTGGTTGGATAATGTTGGGAATAGAGGGTGGTAGGATAGGGTGGTTGGGTATAGTGTGGGATAGAAGGTACTGTAGGTCTGGTTGGACATAGTAGGATATAGTGGTTGGGTAATGCTGGGAATAGCAGGTGGTAGCATTGAGTGGTGGGGTATAGTTGGGGATAAAAGGTAGGTCTGGTTGGACATAGTAGGATAGGGTGGTTGGGTGACTGGGAATAGCGGTTGGTAGGATAGGGTGGTTGGGTATAGTTGGGGATAGAAGGTAGGTCTGATTGGACATAGTAGGATAGGGTGGTTGGATGATGCTGGGAATAGCGGGTGGTAGGATAGGGTGGTTGGGTATAGTGTGGGATAGAAGGTAGGACTGGTTCGACATAGTAGGATAGAGTGGTTGGGTGATGCTGGGAATAGCGGGTGGTAGGATAGGGTGGTTGGGTATAGTTGGGGATAGAAGGTAGGTCTGGTTGGACATAGTAGGATAGAGTGGTTGGGTGATGCTGGTAATAGCGGGTGGTAGGATAGGGTGGTTAGGTATAATTGGGGATAGAAGGTAGGTCTGGTTGGACATAGTAGGATAGGGTGGTTGGGTGATGCTGGGAATAGCGGGTGGTAGGATAGGGTGGTTAGGTATAATTGGGGATAGAAGGTAGGTCTGGTTGGACATAGTAGGATAGAGTGGTTGGGTGATGCTGGGAATAGCGGGTGGTAGGATAGGGTGGTTGGGTATAGAGGGTAGGACTGGTTTGACATAGTAATATAGTGAGTGGATAATGCTGGGAATAGCGGGTGGTAGGATAGGGTGGTTGGGTATAGTTGGGGATAGAGGGTAGGACTTGTTGGACATAGTAGGATATGGTGGTTGAGTAATGCTGGGAATAGCAGGTAGTAGGATAGGGTGGTGGGGTATAGGTGGGATAGAAGGTAGGACTGGTTGGACATAGTAGGATATGGTGGTTGGGTAATGTTGGGAATAGAGGGTGGTAGGATAGGGTGGTTGGGTATAGTGTGGGATAGAAGGTACTGTAGGTCTGGTTGGACATAGTAGGATATAGTGGTTGGGTAATGCTGGGAATAGCAGGTGGTAGCATTGAGTGGTGGGGTATAGTTGGGGATAAAAGGTAGGTCTGGTTGGACATAGTAGGATAGGGTTGATGGGTGATGCTGGGAATAGCGGGTGGTAGGATAGAGTGGTTGGGTATAGGTGGGGATAGAGGGTAGGTCTCGTTGGATATAGTAGGATAGAGTGGTTGGGTGATGCTGGTAATAGCGGGTGGTAGGATAGGGTGGTTGGGTATAGGTGGGGATAGAAGGTAGGTCTCTTTGAACATAGTAGGATATGGTGGTTGGGTAATGTTGGGAATAGTGGGTGGTAGGATAGGGTGGTTGGGTATAGTTGGGGGTAGAAGGTAGGTCTGGTTGGACATAGTAGGATATAGTGGTTGGGTAATGCTGGGAATAGCAGGTGGTAGCATTGGGTGGTGGGGTATAGTTGGGGGTAGAAGGTAGGTTTGGTTGGACATAGTAGGATAGGGGGGTTGGGTGATGCTGGGAATAGCGGGTGGTAGGATAGGGTGGTTGAGCATAGAAGGTAGGTCTGGTTGGACATAGTAGGATAGGGTGGTTGGGTAATGATGGAAATAGCAGGTGGTAGGATAGGGTGGTTGGGTATAGTGTGGGATAGAAGGTAGGACTGGTTGGACATAGTAGGATATGGTGGTTGAGTAATGCTGGGAATAGCAGGTAGTAGGATAGGGTGGTGGGGTATAGGTGGGATAGAAGGTAGGACTGGTTGGACATAGTAGGATATGGTGGTTGGGTAATGTTGGGAATAGAGGGTGGTAGGATAGGGTGGTTGGGTATAGTGTGGGATAGAAGGTACTGTAGGTCTGGTTGGACATAGTAGGATATAGTGGTTGGGTAATGCTGGGAATAGCAGGTGGTAGCATTGAGTGGTGGGGTATAGTTGGGGATAAAAGGTAGGTCTGGTTGGACATAGTAGGATAGGGTTGATGGGTGATGCTGGGAATAGCGGGTGGTAGGATAGAGTGGTTGGGTATAGGTGGGGATAGAGGGTAGGTCTCGTTGGATATAGTAGGATAGAGTGGTTGGGTAATGTTGGGAATAGCGGGTGGTAGAATAGGGTGGTTAGGTATAGTTGGGGGTAGAAGGTAGGTCTGGTTGAACATAGTAGGATAGAGTGGTTGGGTATAGTGTGGGATAGAAGGTAGGTCTGGTTGGACATAGTAGGATAGGGTGGTTGGGTAATGATGGAAATAGCAGGTGGTAGGATAGAGTGGTTGGGTGATGCTGGTAATAGCGGGTGGTAGGATAGGGTGGTTGGGTATAGTGTGGGATAGAAGGTAGGTCTGGTTGGACATAGTAGGATATGGTGGTTGGGTGATGCTGGTAATAGCGGGTGGTAGGATAGGGTGGTTGGGTATAGGTGGGGATAGAAGGTAGGTCTCTTTGAACATAGTAGGATATGGTGGTTGGGTAATGTTGGGAATAGTGGGTGGTAGGATAGGGTGGTTGGGTATAGTTGGGGGTAGAAGGTAGGTCTGGTTGGACATAGTAGGATATAGTGGTTGGGTAATGCTGGGAATAGCAGGTGGTAGCATTGGGTGGTGGGGTATAGTTGGGGGTAGAAGGTAGGTTTGGTTGGACATAGTAGGATAGGGGGGTTGGGTGATGCTGGGAATAGCGGGTGGTAGGATAGGGTGGTTGAGCATGGAAGGTAGGTCTGGTTGGACATAGTAGGATAGGGTGGTTGGGTAATGATGGAAATAGCAGGTGGTAGGATAGGGTGGTTGAGTATAGTGTGGGATAGTAGGTAGGACTGGTTGGACATAGTAGGATATGGTGGTTGAGTAATGCTGGGAATAGCAGGTAGTAGGATAGGGTGGTGGGGTATAGGTGGGATAGAAGGTAGGACTGGTTGGACATAGTAGGATATGGTGGTTGGATAATGTTGGGAATAGAGGGTGGTAGGATAGGGTGGTTGGGTATAGTGTGGGATAGAAGGTACTGTAGGTCTGGTTGGACATAGTAGGATATAGTGGTTGGGTAATGCTGGGAATAGCAGGTGGTAGCATTGAGTGGTGGGGTATAGTTGGGGATAAAAGGTAGGTCTGGTTGGACATAGTAGGATAGGGTGGTTGGGTGACTGGGAATAGCGGTTGGTAGGATAGGGTGGTTGGGTATAGTTGGGGATAGAAGGTAGGTCTGATTGGACATAGTAGGATAGGGTGGTTGGATGATGCTGGGAATAGCGGGTGGTAGGATAGGGTGGTTGGGTATAGTGTGGGATAGAAGGTAGGACTGGTTCGACATAGTAGGATAGAGTGGTTGGGTGATGCTGGGAATAGCGGGTGGTAGGATAGGGTGGTTGGGTATAGTTGGGGATAGAAGGTAGGTCTGGTTGGACATAGTAGGATAGAGTGGTTGGGTGATGCTGGTAATAGCGGGTGGTAGGATAGGGTGGTTAGGTATAATTGGGGATAGAAGGTAGGTCTGGTTGGACATAGTAGGATAGGGTGGTTGGGTGATGCTGGGAATAGCGGGTGGTAGGATAGGGTGGTTAGGTATAATTGGGGATAGAAGGTAGGTCTGGTTGGACATAGTAGGATAGAGTGGTTGGGTGATGCTGGGAATAGCGGGTGGTAGGATAGGGTGGTTGGGTATAGAGGGTAGGACTGGTTTGACATAGTAATATAGTGAGTGGATAATGCTGGGAATAGCGGGTGGTAGGATAGGGTGGTTGGGTATAGTTGGGGATAGAGGGTAGGACTTGTTGGACATAGTAGGATAGAGAGGTTGGGTGATGCTGGGAATAGCGGGTGGTAGGATGGGGTGGTTGGGTATAGTGTGGGATAGAAGGTAGGACTGGTTGGACATAGTAGGATATGGTGGTTGAGTAATGCTGGGAATAGCAGGTAGTAGGATAGGGTGGTGGGGTATAGGTGGGATAGAAGGTAGGACTGGTTGGACATAGTAGGATATGGTGGTTGGGTAATGTTGGGAATAGAGGGTGGTAGGATAGGGTGGTTGGGTATAGTGTGGGATAGAAGGTACTGTAGGTCTGGTTGGACATAGTAGGATATAGTGGTTGGGTAATGCTGGGAATAGCAGGTGGTAGCATTGAGTGGTGGGGTATAGTTGGGGATAAAAGGTAGGTCTGGTTGGACATAGTAGGATAGGGTTGATGGGTGATGCTGGGAATAGCAGGTGGTAGGATAGAGTGGTTGGGTATAGGTGGGGATAGAGGGTAGGTCTCGTTGGATATAGTAGGATAGAGTGGTTGGGTGATGCTGGTAATAGCGGGTGGTAGGATAGGGTGGTTGGGTATAGGTGGGGATAGAAGGTAGGTCTCTTTGAACATAGTAGGATATGGTGGTTGGGTAATGTTGGGAATAGTGGGTGGTAGGATAGGGTGGTTGGGTATAGTTGGGGGTAGAAGGTAGGTCTGGTTGGACATAGTAGGATATAGTGGTTGGGTAATGCTGGGAATAGCAGGTGGTAGCATTGGGTGGTGGGGTATAGTTGGGGGTAGAAGGTAGGTTTGGTTGGACATAGTAGGATAGGGGGGTTGGGTGATGCTGGGAATAGCGGGTGGTAGGATAGGGTGGTTGAGCATAGAAGGTAGGTCTGGTTGGACATAGTAGGATAGGGTGGTTAAGTAATGATGGAAATAGCAGGTGGTAGGATAGGGTGGTTGGGTATAGTGTGGGATAGAAGGTAGGACTGGTTGGACATAGTAGGATATGGTGGTTGAGTAATGCTGGGAATAGCAGGTAGTAGGATAGGGTGGTGGGGTATAGGTGGGATAGAAGGTAGGTCTGATTGGACATAGTAGGATAGGGTGGTTGGATGATGCTGGGAATAGCGGGTGATAGGATAGGGTGGTTGGGTATAGTGTGGGATAGAAGGTAGGACTGGTTCGACATAGTAGGATAGAGTGGTTGGGTGATGCTGGGAATAGCGGGTGGTAGGATAGGGTGGTTGGGTATAGTGTGGGATAGAAGGTAGGTCTGGTTGGACATAGTAGGATAGGGTGGTTGGGTGATGCTGGGAATAGCGGGTGGTAGGATAGGGTGGTTGGGTATAGTTGGGGATAGAAGGTAGGTCTGATTGGACATAGTAGGATAGGGTGGTTGGGTGATGCTGGGAATAGCGGGTGGTAGGATAGGGTGGTTAGGTATAATTGGGGATAGAAGGTAGGTCTGGTTGGACATAGTAGGATAGAGTGGTTGGGTGATGCTGGGAATAGCGGGTGGTAGGATAGGGTGGTTGGGTATAGAGGGTAGGACTGGTTTGACATAGTAATATAGTGAGTGGATAATGCTGGGAATAGCGGGTGGTAGGATAGGGTGGTTGGGTATAGTTGGGGATAGAGGGTAGGACTTGTTGGACATAGTAGGATAGAGAGGTTGGGTGATGCTGGGAAAAGCGGGTGGTAGGATAGGGTGGTTGGGTATAGTGTGGGATAGAAGGTAGGTCTGGTTGGACATAGTAGGATATGGTGGTTGAGTAATGCTGGGAATAGCAGGTAGTAGGATAGGGTGGTGGGGTATAGGTGGGATAGAAGGTAGGACTGGTTGGACATAGTAGGATATGGTGGTTGGGTAATGTTGGGAATAGAGGGTGGTAGGATAGGGTGGTTGGGTATAGTATGGGATAGAAGGTACTGTAGGTCTGGTTGGACATAGTAGGATATAGTGGTTGGGTAATGCTGGGAATAGCAGGTGGTAGCATTGAGTGGTGGGGTATAGTTGGGGATAAAAGGTAGGTCTGGTTGGACATAGTAGGATAGGGTTGATGGGTGATGCTGGGAATAGCGGGTGGTAGGATAGAGTGGTTGGGTATAGTTGGGGGTAGAAGGTAGGTCTGGTTGAACATAGTAGGATAGAGTGGTTGGGTATAGTGTGGGATAGAAGGTAGGTCTGGTTGGACATAGTAGGATAGGGTGGTTGGGTAATGATGGAAATAGCAGGTGGTAGGATAGAGTGGTTGGGTGATGCTGGTAATAGCGGGTGGTAGGATAGGGTGGTTGGGTATAGTGTGGGATAGAAGGTAGGTCTGGTTGGACATAGTAGGATATGGTGGTTGGGTGATGCTGGTAATAGCGGGTGGTAGGATAGGGTGGTTGGGTATAGGTGGGGATAGAAGGTAGGTCTCTTTGAACATAGTAGGATATGGTGGTTGGGTAATGTTGGGAATAGTGGGTGGTAGGATAGGGTGGTTGGGTATAGTTGAGGGTAGAAGGTAGGTCTGGTTGGACATAGTAGGATATAGTGGTTGGGTAATGCTGGGAATAGCAGGTGGTAGCATTGGGTGGTGGGGTATAGTTGGGGGTAGAAGGTAGGTTTGGTTGGACATAGTAGGATAGGGGGGTTGGGTGATGCTGGGAATAGCGGGTGGTAGGATAGGGTGGTTGAGCATAGAAGGTAGGTCTGGTTGGACATAGTAGGATAGGGTGGTTGGGTAATGATGGAAATAGCAGGTGGTAGGATAGGGTGGTTGGGTATAGTGTGGGATAGAAGGTAGGACTGGTTGTACATAGTAGGATATGGTGGTTGAGTAATGCTGGGAATAGCAGGTAGTAGGATAGGGTGGTGGGGTATAGGTGGGATAGAAGGTAGGACTGGTTGGACATAGTAGGATATGGTGGTTGGATAATGTTGGGAATAGAGGGTGGTAGGATAGGGTGGTTGGGTATAGTGTGGGATAGAAGGTACTGTAGGTCTGGTTGGACATAGTAGGATATAGTGGTTGGGTAATGCTGGGAATAGCAGGTGGTAGCATTGAGTGGTGGGGTATAGTTGGGGATAAAAGGTAGGTCTGGTTGGACATAGTAGGATAGGGTGGTTGGGTGACTGGGAATAGCGGGTGGTAGGATAGGGTGGTTGGGTATAGTTGAGGATAGAAGGTAGGTCTGATTGGACATAGTAGGATAGGGTGGTTGGATGATGCTGGGAATAGCGGGTGGTAGGATAGGGTGGTTGGGTATAGTGTGGGATAGAAGGTAGGACTGGTTCGACATAGTAGGATAGAGTGGTTGGGTGATGCTGGGAATAGCGGGTGGTAGGATAGGGTGGATGGGTATAGTGTGGGATAGAAGGTAGGTCTGGTTGGACATAGTAGGATATGGTGGTTGGGTGATGCTGGTAATAGCAGGTGGTAGGATAGGGTGGTTGGGTATAGTGTGGGATAGAAGGTAGGTCTGGTTGGACATAGTAGGATAGAGTGGTTGGGTGATGCTGGGAATAGTGGGTGGTAGGATAGGGTGGTTGGGTATAGTTGGGGATAGAAGGTAGGTCTGGTTGGACATAGTAGGATAGAGTGGTTGGGTAATGATGGGACTAGCGGGTGGTAGGATGGGGTGGTTGGGTATAGTGTGGGATAGAGGGTAGGACTGGTTCGACATAGTAGGATAGAGTGGTTGTGTAATGCTGGGAATAGCAGGTGGTAGGATAGGGTGATTGGGTATAGTGTGGGATAGAAGGTAGGTCTGGTTGGACATAGTAGGATAGGGTGGTTGGGTAATGATGGGACTAGCGGGTGGTAGGATGGGGTGGTTGGGTATAGTGTGGGATAGAAGGTAGGTCTGGTTGGACATAGTAGGATAGAGTGGTTGGGTGATGCTGGTAATAGCGGGTGGTAGGATAGGGTGGTTGGGTATAGTTGGGGATAGAGGGTAGGTCTGGTTGGACATAGTAGGATAGAGTGGTTGGGTGATGTTGGGAATAGCGGGTGGTAGGATAGGGTGGTTGGGTATAGTTGGGGATAGAAGGTAGGTCTGGTTGGACATAGTAGGATAGGGTGGTTGGGTAATGATGGGACTAGCGGGTGGTAGGATGGGGTGGTTGGGTATAGTGTGGGATAGAAGGTAGGTCTGGTTGGACATAGTAGGATAGAGAGGTTGGGTAATGCTGGAATAGCGGGTGGTAGGATAGGGTGGTTGGGTATAGTTGGGGATAGAGGGTAGGTCTGGTTGGACATAGTAGGATAGAGTGGTTGGGTGATGTTGGGAATAGCGGGTGGTAGGATAGGGTGGTTGGGTATAGTTGGGGATAGAAGGTAGGTCTGGTTGGACATAGTAGGATAGGGTGGTTGGGTAATGATGGGACTAGCAGGTGGTAGGATAGGGTGGTTGGGTATAGTGTGGGATAGAAGGTAGGTCTGGTTGGACATAGTAGGATAGAGTGGTTGGGTGATGCTGGTAATAGCCGGTGGTAGGATAGGGTGGTTGGGTATAGTTGGGGATAGAAGGTAGGTCTGGTTGGACATAGTAGGATAGGGTGGTTGGGTAATGATGGGACTAGCAGGTGGTAGGATAGGGTGGTTGGGTATAGTGTGGGATAGAAGGTAGGTCTGGTTGGACATAGTAGGATAGGGTGGTTGGGTAATGATGGGACTAACGGGTGGTAGGATGGGGTGGTTGGGTATAGTGTGGGATAGAAGGTAGGTCTTGTTGGACATAGTAGGATAGGGTGATTGGGTAATGTTGGGAATAGTGGGTGGTAGGATAGGGTGATTGGGTATAGTGTGGGATAGAAGGTAGGTCTGGTTGGACATAGTAGGATAGGGTGGTTGGGTGATGCTGGGAATAGCAGGTGGTAGGATAGGGTGATTGGCTATAGTGTGGGATAGAAGGTAGGTCTGGTTGGACATAGTAGGAAAGGGTGGTTGGGTAATGATGGGACTAACGGGTGGTAGGATGGGGTGGTTGGGTATAGTGTGGGATAGAAGGTAGGTCTGGTTGGACATAGTAGGAAAGGGTGGTTGGGTAATGATGGGACTAACGGGTGGTAGGATAGGGTGGTTGGGTATAGTGTGGGATAGAGGGTAGGTCTGGTTGGACATAGTAGGATATGGTGGTTGGGTGATGCTGGGAATAGCGGGTGGTAGGATAGGGTGGTTGGGTATAGTGTGGGATAGAAGGTAGCTCTGGTTGGACATAGTAGGATAGGGTGATTGGGTAATGTTGGGAATAGTGGGTGGTAGGATAGGGTGATTGGGTATAGTGTGGGATAGAAGGTAGGTCTGGTTGGACATAGTAGGATAGGGTGGTTGGGTGATGCTGGGAATAGCAGGTGGTAGGATAGGGTGATTGGCTATAGTGTGGGATAGAAGGTAGGTCTGGTTGGACATAGTAGGATAGGGTGGTTGGGTGATGCTGGGAATAGCGGGTGGTAGGATAGGGTGGTTGGGTATAGTTGGGGATAGAAGGTAGGTCTGGTTGGACATAGTAGGAAAGGGTGGTTGGGTAATGATGGGACTAACGGGTGGTAGGATGGGGTGGTTGGGTATAGTGTGGGATAGAGGGTAGGTCTGGTTGGACATAGTAGGATATGGTGGTTGGGTGATGCTGGGAATAGCGGGTGGTAGGATAGGGTGGTTGGGTATAGTGTGGGATAGAAGGTAGGTCTGGTTGGACATAGTAGGATAGGGTGATTGGGTAATGTTGGGAATAGTGGGTGGTAGGATAGGGTGATTGGGTATAGTGTGGGATAGAAGGTAGGTCTGGTTGGACATAGTAGGATAGGGTGGTTGGGTGATGCTGGGAATAGCAGGTGGTAGGATAGGGTGATTGGCTATAGTGTGGGATAGAAGGTAGGTCTGGTTGGACATAGTAGGATAGGGTGGTTGGGTGATGCTGGGAATAGCGGGTGGTAGGATAGGGTGGTTGGGTATAGTTGGGGATAGAAGGTAGGTCTGGTTGGACATAGTAGGATAGGGTGGTTGGGTAATGATGGGACTAACGGGTGGTAGGATATGGTGGTTGGGTATAGTGTGGGATAGAAGGTAGGTCTGGTTGGACATAGTAGGATATAGTGGTTGGGTGATGCTGGGAATAACGGGTGGTAGGATAGGGTGGTTGGGTATAGTGTGGGATAGAAGGTAGGTCTGGTTGGACATAGTAGGATATAGTGGTTGGGTGATGCTGGGAATAACGGGTGGTAGGATAGGGTGATTGGGTATAGTGTGGGATAGAAGGTAGGTCTGGTTGGACATAGTAGGATAGGGTGGTTGGGTAATGATGGGACTAGCGGGTGGTAGGATGGGGTGGTTGGGTATAGTGTGGGATAGAGGGTAGGTCTGGTTGGACATAGTAGGATAGAGTGGTTGGGTGATGCTGGGAATAGCAGGTGGTAGGATAGGGTGGTGGGGTATAGTTGGGGATAGAAGGTAGGTCTGGTTGGACATAGTAGGATAGGGTGGTTGGGTGATGCTGGGAATAGCGGGTGGTAGGATAGAGTGGTGAGGTATAGGTGAGGATAGAAGGTAGGTCTGGTTGGACATAGTAGGATAGAGTGGATGGGTGATGCTGGGAATAGCGGGTGGTAGGATGGGGTGGTTGGGTATAGTGTGGGATAAAGGGTAGGACTGGTTGGACATAGTAGGATAGAGTGGTTGGATGATGCTGGGAATAGCGGGTGGTAGGATAGGGTGGTTGGGTATAGTTGGGGATAGAAGGTAGGTCTGGTTGGACATATTAGGATAGTGTGGTTGGGCAATGCTGGGAATATCAGGTGGTAGGATAGAGTGGTTGGGTATAGTGTGGGATAGAAGGTAGGTCTCGTTGGACATAGTAGGATATAGTGGTTGGGTGATGCTGGGAATAGCAAGTGGTAGGATAGGGTGGTTGGGTATAGTGTGGGATAGAAGGTAGGTCTGGTTGGACATAGTAGGATAGGGTGGTTGTGTAATGCTGGGAATAGCAGGTGGTAGGATAGGGTGAAGGCAGGTCTGGTCCCTAACCACTCTGCCTGGTTATGGCTCCTGTCTCCTATAGGACTGCGGCAGTGACAAGGTTAATATAAAGCGTACTTGCAGTGAGTGAGGTTAATGAGCGGAAGTTGTACCAGAGGAGACAGGGTGGGGACTGCAGAAAATAGCTTGTGAAATGGGCTTCTGTTACTAACATTGTTTCCCGCCTTGTTCTCTGCCAGCTTCTCTCCATGTGATGCAGGGCCCCTGAGGAGTCCTAAAACCAGGGGCCCCACACAGATATCCACACCTCCGAGTTTCAGCACCCCAATTTCCCTGTGACCCATTCATTGTAGATAGGGGCATTCAATGTCTAGAAGACCCCCACAAACAACCTTCCTATGTCTCGATACATCCAGGGTACGGGATCGTCATGACCCCGCCTCCCGCAGCACATTCAATTGCAGTATTTTGCAGCAGGGGTGGGGCTTCATTCACTGCGCCATTCTCCCCTGCCATTTCCGCAACGCCACTTAAGTACCAGTTACTTGTTACGTTGATAAATCTTCCCCATTGTGCATCACATCCTGGACAGGTTGTATTATCTGTTACTCCTAGGTAAGCTGTCCGTCTGTCTCACCGGAGAGGCATTGGCTCGTATTTACTAAGATGGCTGAACCTTAGCACCGATCAGACGCCTGCTGTTAGTGTGGCCCAGACACAGTTGTTATTGTCACTGTGCTTCCCCCAGACACAGAAGTTGTCATTGTCACTGTGCTCCCCCCAGACACAGAAGTTGTCATTGTCACTGTGCTTCCATTACACCCCAGGCTGCAGCTGCCCTGCACAATGGCTATGTGGGAGGTATTCGGAGCAGGATGAGGCACTTCCTATGGCTTCCATACCAGACTTATTCATATAGGACCCAGCGCTTCCTATATTGTGCAGACACAACTTCCTAACCTTCCTCCCGGACACAAGCCTCCCAGACATCCCTCACCGGGAATCAGGGACACAAGGCCTCCCCAACATGGGGCCGCAGAAATAACCCCACATCTGCGGGGAGAGAGAGATAAGGTAGACAGAAATGAACATGGCAGCTCCTAAGGACTGGAGCTGGTTGGCTGATACCTTATCTCTCTCCAGGTCTCGCATTATCACATCATAGAGCTGATATTGGCGCTGTGAATGGGCGCAGACGGAAGGCCCTGATATAGGACTATCACAGAACAGCGTTACAAGTGTTATTTTATGTCACAGATAAAGAACGTGGTTGGGGCCCAGGGGCCGACAGGCTAAGGGGAAGTAGTATATTACTCGGTACTAGGTGAAAAGAGGAAGGATGAGGTATGAGGTACAGGATTTCACATGGAACTTCCTCTTGTGCTGGAGGGGAAGCTGACATCTCGCTTTCTTCAGCCTCATTACCGTAAAACACTGCTGGAAACTAAAGGTAATGAAGCCGGTGGTACCTGATGTAGAGTCTACCCTCACGTTACGTCGGCACTTTGCTGCCGCCACATCACGGCCCAGTTAACCCACATCAGAAGATGCTGTTGGCACTCCGGCAAAGCCAAGGCAATGTCCCTCCATTTTGTGCGATGGTGCCCATCTCTCCCCCCCAAATGGCACAACCTGTCTGGTACACTGCGACCGGGGCACACAGGCAACCAGAGCACAGTGGCCACAACATCCGGATCCCCACTTACGCGTGGGTCTGAATCTGAGGCGGGATGTTATAACACGAAAATGCAGTAAAAACCCCGTTATTGGGGTACCGCATGTGGGGGGGTATCACAGCTTTTACAGGGGTTCTGTTCTCAACCCGTACCGCCCCACTCCTGTATGCAGGTGGTTACAGAGGGTGGCAGGAAAAAAATGCAGGCGTGTGACGATGATGTCTCAGCCGTTATCTGCGATCTTGTGCTCAGAAAAGATGGCGCCGGCGCCTCAGTACCCGCGGCCATTCTCTGTAACTTATGGATGCTCAGATGGTCATTTATCAAAGCATCTATGGCCCCCGCTGCGTGTACATGGATCCTGAGATGTAAGAGGCCGGCGGTGGGCACCTCAGTACATTTCCAGGCGTGTCATGGGCGTATTTGCGCACATTAGCTGCATACAGGAGACCATCCGCGAATGCAGTAGCGCGCTTGCACAGTTAGAACGGATAATGAAAAGTGATTCCATTTATGAACACAGAGTATTCCTTCTAGAGGTGGTACTGTGCTGGGGGGGGGGTCCAATAGTCACACATAGACATGTAAGCAGTGCTGCAAGCCGGCATGGTATGGCGTACCATTAACTTTAAGACACTTATTCACGATACGCCTTACTATGAAGTGTTCCCTACTCTGAATTTTTTTAATTAATGCCACCACGCCCCCCACCTGCTGACTGGCTCCCGCACACCTGTAACAGCAGGCCGTATAAGCCATGCTGACTGGAGCATATAACCCCATGGCAACGAACAAGAAACCCCCGGACAGCGAGCCGCTGGGGCGGTAAGTCCTACTAGAGGCATTATGTTTAAGCAACACTAGTAGGGGCATTAAACTCCTTCTTTAATGGACAAAACCATGCTGAACTGCAGGTGGGGCAGATGTAACATGTGCAGAGAGAGTTACATTAGGGGTGAGTTATTTTGTTTCTGTGCAGGGTGAATACTGACTGCTTTATTCTTACACTGCAATTTAGATTTCTGTTTGAACACACCCCACCCAGATCTAACTTTGGTACTTCTTTACTTTCACGGCGCCAGCATGGCGCCGTGCTACTTCCGGGTTGGCGCCGTTGGGAGAAGATGCAGAAAGCTGCATATATTGCCATGAAACACCTGGCAACAAGTTATTATCAGCCTTACTGTGGGTCAACGTGTGTGGGACACAAAATGGTGTCAGCGGCTTAAGGTGTAATGGGAACTACGATGTGTGGTATAATATACAATGGGCATTATGGTGTGTGGGACATACTGTAAAATGGTGTCAGTGGCATAACTGTGTAATGAGTATTACGGTGTGTGGCATAATGTGTCATGGGTATTACGGTGTGTGGCATAATGTGTAATGTGTATTACGGTGTGGCATAATGTGTCATGAGTATTACGGTGTGTGGCATAATGTGTCATGGGTATTACGGTGTGTGGCATAATGTGTCATGAGTAAAACAGTGTGTGGCATACTGTGTAATGAGTATTATGGTGTGTGGCATAATGTGTCATGGGTATTACAGTGTGTGGCATAATGTGTCATGAGTATTACAGTGTGTGGCATACTGTGTAATGAGTATTATGGTGTGTGGCATAATGTAGCTCAGTACCACTAAGAAAATAAATTCTACTTGCACCACTGCGTGTAAGATTAAGCAGCGTGATACGTGTAGAGTTTATATGTCCTCTCCATGTCAGCACAGGTTTGCTCCCACAGGCCTAAGTCATTGGTTTGTATATGTGTCTGCAGACCAGGGTTGCAGCACTTACTGTAATGTGCTGCGGTATAATCCCACTCTCCGCAATATGAATTATTTCCTCAAAAATGTTTTCGTTTTGTTATTGTGACACAAGAAATTCCTCTCTGTGAACCCCGGCCGTTTCCTGTGACGGGGGAGGGTAATCCGGCGTTTGCATTACAGCCCTGTGTGCTATGATTGGGACTCATTATACTTCCCACAGCCCCCCCTTTCCTGTGACAGGGCCGCCGAGGCGTCTGCGGGGTTCACAGCTAGTTGTGGGGTCACGTTCATGGTGTATGCCGTGTGATTATTCCTGGGGAGATTATAGGGGATATAGTAATGTACCCCATGTCGGGAGAGCTACGTGTACATCACTGCAGTTATATATAGATATTGCCAGTAACCCAACCGTAATAAGAAGGGACGGATCAGCGGATGCTATCTATGATGAAGTACAAAGGGTTTATTAGCAGAACCGGCTGCCATTGTTTGTCAGCGCCCAATCACTGAATAAACCCGGATGGCGGGTACAGACTGGGCGATATATATTTCTAATGCTATGGACGATATCGTGATTGTTGGCGATATCACGTGCATCTCTGCCACTGGGGGTCATTCTGGTTCACTCGCAATACTGAGTTCGGCCCCGTCCCGATGTTTTTTGGGACTGCGCATGGTCTTTTATTATGCGCTCCTGGTGCTCGCAAATTTTAAAAAAAAGATTTGCGAAGCCAGGTGAAATCATTCGATGTTCTGCGACCATCGATCCATTTCTCCCGCAGCGGAGGCATACGAGGAGATGTGTTTTCCTGACACATCAAAGAGGGGAACGGGTGGCTGTTGAGGGGGGGGGGGGGCATTCGGGCGGCAGATGCAGCTCAGACAATATAATCAACAACTGGATGTATGGAGGAGGGGCGAGTGACATCACTGACCGATATTCTTACCGATATCAGTCAGGGTTTATGCACTATATTGTGACTCCTGAGGCACCACTGATATAGTTACTGATATCAGCGGTGTCGGGAATCGCCTATTGTGAACCCAGCATTAGGGCGGGATGTTCTAAGCATTCGCATTACATCCCGCCACATGGCGCATTGTTACTAGTCACATATAATTAGTAACACGATCAGCGCCGGCCCCTGGGCATCCGGGTTTGTGACCCAAGAGGCTGTCTGCGCATGTGGGTGGTCACAGGGTGTGCTGGGAGGCATCCGATTGGATCCCCACCCAGATGATTCAGAGAGCAGCCCATGGGCTTCTATAGGGTAATGCCAGCAAAAGATGCCATTACCCTCCGCGCCAAAGCTCCGTCGCCCAGGGCTTGGTACATATGGAAACGCGGTAAGCTGGGGACAGAACACTAGGGACAGTTATGTTGCAGTTTTGCACCAGGTATTGGGATGTTGCAGAAAACCTGGTCTGCAGGAGAGTTATGTCACCTATAGCAACCATTGAGATACTGTCGGTCCTGGTATTTCCTAATCTGCAGCAGGAGTAACTACTGAGTATATTGCTGGTAGCAACATCCATGTCTGACCTTGTCCGTCTCTTTCTTCTCCAGGTTGCTGAGACGCAGCACATATACGATGCAGAGCATTAAGTGCGTGGTGGTGGGCGATGGCGCTGTGGGGAAGACCTGCCTTCTCATCTGCTACACCACCAACGCCTTCCCCAAGGAGTACATCCCCACCGTGTTCGACAATTACAGCGCTCAGAGTACAGTGGAAGGGAGAACTGTTAGCTTAAACCTGTGGGACACGGCGGGCCAGGAGGAGTACGACCGGCTACGGACGCTCTCTTACCCCCAGACTAACGTCTTTATCATCTGCTTCTCCATCTCTAGTCCTCCGTCCTATGAAAATGTAAAGCACAAGTGGTACCCAGAGGTGAGCCACCACTGTCCTAATGTGCCCATCCTCCTGGTGGGGACTAAGAAGGACCTCCGGAACAACCCTGAGATCATCAAAAAGCTGAAGGAGCAGAACCTGTCCCTGATCAGCCACCAGCAGGGCGTCAGCCTGTCCAAGCACATCCACGCCGTCAAGTACATGGAGTGCTCAGCTTTGAACCATGACGGCATCAAGGAGGTCTTTATGGAGTCAGTGAAGGCCGTTCTCGACCCAACTCCGGTCAAGAAGAAGAGTCCATGCTTCATTTTGTGAGTGGAGAAGGCCTCCAGGAGAACGTCCTCAAAATGTCCATTCGAGGCCCAATACTCCTCTTTCTAAATGCTGAAGACTGTTTGGAATATGCAGCCCCCTTAAGCAATAAATAAAGTACATCTGTATTCTGTAATATCGACCCAAGATTCAGGACAGGTGACCTTGGTTCAGTGGAAAAACCTTGGACAGCTGCATGGTCACCTTGTCTTGGATCGGTTTGCATGTGCCAGTCACCGGCTGTCACAACACAAGCCATAGGTCAGAACCAGGGCTGGGGCAAGGTTTTCCACCCCCCTATGCAAGACTTACTGCTTCCATCACCACCACCCACACACCAATACCGACTTTCCAGAACCTCAGGCGAACGCGTGGAGGTGGCCTCTTCGAAGTTCAAAACCTGCTGTTTGTTCAACAGTGATGCCTCTCTCAGGGTCATAATTAATTGTGTAATAGTCAGACTCATCTTACAGCCCCTGTCCCTATGTGCCTCAAATAATGGTACAAAGACATGATCATTTTCCAGTCCCAATAATTAATAAATATGTCCCATAAATGTTAAAAGTGGAAATATTGTAACCAAGAAATTACCAAGGATTCAATATTACAGAATATGGGTGGGAATATATGGAGACACAGAGGCATTATCCAGAGCTGGGATTCAGTCTGCGCACATGTGGATCTTCACTGCGTTGTGCTTCTCTTTCCACACGCAATGCGGACTTACGCCTCTGGCCAACAAGGGTCCGGGGCGCGTAGGTGAGGACAAAGCACAGTGAGGGCGTGTGGCTGGACAAAAAC
Source organism: Crinia signifera (assembly GCF_055691185.1). Lineage (NCBI taxonomy): Eukaryota > Metazoa > Chordata > Amphibia > Anura > Myobatrachidae > Crinia > Crinia signifera. The sequence goes on along the minus strand of NC_139218.1, from coordinate 400,887,437 downwards.
ATTGGAAACCCATTTATACGGATACAGTGAGGGTGCTGTATGTCAGATTACTCTGTGCTGACGGGGCGGCTGCCCAAACGTTTATGGTGTCATTCAGAGAAAATAATTATGTTTGCTTCCATTTCCTTAGCGCTTGGGTGCTTATTATCTGAACTGTACAGTCATTAAATGTAATGTATATGCAAAGACCTGCACCATTTCTAGTATTTTGTGTATCTCTCTTCTATGCCCCATATATAGATCACAACATAATGCTCATCTCAGGTCTGGATTAAGGTTTGTGGGGTGCCGGACAGGGTCCCAACAGTCGGGATCCCGACAGGCATTTACCCGACGTCGGGATCCCGACTGTCAAAACACTGACAGCCTGGTTCCTGACGGCCACCTGCTATTTTCCCTTGCGCACACAGGGGGGTTTCTGAGTACCCAGAAAACCCCCCATGAGTCTAAGGGTCCTGAAAGCTGAGGGTCCCCTCTTTCCATGGGTACAAGAATTTTAAAAATTGGCCCTTGAGAACCGGAGATATCTGACTTCAAAGCAGTGGTCCCCATCCAAGCCTGTTAATTGCTCTTCCCAGTCAGATATTTCAGGTTCTGTCTGACTAAAGGCCCCCTTACACTTGTCAACTTATTGTCTCAACAAATTGAACCTGATTGACTCGAGATTTATCCTATGTGCAGGAGGTTCAATCTCTTCCAATCTCTTGGTTATACCCAATGGCACAGGATTGTGGATTGTGTCCTACACATCAGGCACATAAGATTTTGTCAGACGGCACATCAGATCTTGTCAGATAAATTGACTCAAATTGGATGAAATCTCACAAAATCTCACAAGTGTAAGGGGCCCTTTAGAGCTTTTCTGAGGATATATTCCAAAAGCTGGGACTCTCCCCCTTTGATGGACACTAGCAGCTTGTCTCTACTGTTCCCAGAACCAGAGATATCAGCCTTCCAGCAGCTGGTTACTGCTCCAGCTCCAGACACCTGGTATGTAGTATTATATACTCGTGGGCAGATTGCTCTGCCTCCTGAACTCTGATCCCCTAGTCCCCAATAGCATTTGGTAGGTGGGATTCTCTAGTTTTTAATTCCATTAAAATCTATTTCCGGGAACTGGAGATATCCGCAGTCAAGCAAGTGTCCTCCCACCAAAAAATTATGAATAATAAGCCCACTCCACTATACACCCCTCCTCTGCGTATTAAACATCCTCTACCACCCTGGAAGTTATGTATCAGGGCCCCTTCATTCAGCCCAATGCCCCCTTCTCCCACCCCGTCTCCCACCATCTGTGCAGTAAAGGGGTAATTAGTGGAAATTACTGATCCAGGCCCTACATGCTGAGCGGTTGATATAATACCCCCTACCACCCGCGGGACATCAAATCTTCCCCCACCCCTACCGCTGGATGGAACGGTAGGGGCCCCAATACATTGCTACGCCCAGGGGTCTACACTGCTGTTGATGCCCCTGTATGTATATATATGTATGTATATATGTGTGTGTGATATATATTTATATATATTTTATTACTTATATACATTTGGTCTATCTATAATACTTTAACTGACCCGGCATATACTGGGTCACCTAAGTGTCCATCTCCGTGCTTTGCTCCGCCCCTCTGGAAACCCCCTTCTGAAAATCCTGCGTTTGCCCCTGCCTCGTGGGGGTCCACGAGCCCCATAGAGGGAGAATAGAATAGGTTGCGAGCGTAGCGAACCACCGTGCCCGCAAGGGGCTTTGTTACGCTCACCATGCTGTCTGGGTCCGGCCAGTCAGGATCCCGACGTCGGCCTAATGACTGTCGGGATCCCGACTGTAGGACCCCTGTACCACACCCGGTTTGTGGGGGCCCCAGTGTTACTAACTTGAGGAGGCTTCTGCAAATAAAATGGTCAGTATACATGGTGGTGATATAATTAACAAGATTCATGTTTAAACACTTCCAGTCTCACCAGTGTGCTAAAGATTCTATAGTGCCTCCAGCTTATATTATACCACACAGTGCCCACAGCTTATATTATTCCACACAGTGCCCACAGCTTATATTATTCCACACAGTGCCCACAGCATATATTATTCCACACAGTGCCCACAGCTTATATTACACCACATAGTGCCACCAGCTCACATTATACCACACAGTGCCCCCAGCTTATATTATACCACACAGTGCCCCCAGCTTATATTATACCACACAGTGCCTCCAGTTTATATTATACCACACAGTGCCTCCAGTTTATATTATACCACACAGTGCCTCCAGCTTATATTATACCACACAGTGCCCACAGCTTATATTATACCACACAGTGCCCACAGCTTATATTATACCACACAGTGCCCACAGCTTATATTATTCCACACAGTGCCCACAGCTTATATTATTCCACACAGTGCCCACAGCTTATATTACACCACATAGTGCCACCAGCTCACATTATACCACACAGTGCCCCCAGCTTATATTATACCACACAGTGCCCCCAGCTTATATTATACCACACAGTGCCTCCAGTTTATATTATACCACACAGTGCCTCCAGTTTATATTATACCACACAGTGCCTCCAGCTTATATTATACCACACAGTGCCCACAGCTTATATTATACCACACAGTGCCCACAGCTTATATTATTCCACACAGTGCCCACAGCTTATATTATTCCACACAGTGCCCACAGTTTATATTACACCACATGGTGCCACCAGCTCACATTATACCACACAGTGCCCCCAGCTTATATTATACCACACAGTGCCTCCATCTTATATTATACCACACAGTTCCCCCAGCTTATATTATACCACACAGTGCCCCCAGCTTATTACACCACATAGTGCCACCAGCTCACATTATACCACACAGTGCCCCCAGCTTATATTATAACACACAGTGCCTCCAGCTTATATTATACCACACAGTGCCTCCAGCTTATATTATACCACACAGTGCCACCAGCTCACATTATACCACATAGTGCCACCAGCTCACAATATACCACATAGTGCCACCAGCTTATATTATACCACATAGTGCCACCAGCTTATATTAAACCACATAGTGCTACCAGCTCACATTATACCACACAGGCTGTAGAAGTGGAGGCTTAGGCACTAGGGGTAGGTTTGGGGTTAGGCTGTGGAAAAGAAGGGTAATGTACTAATGCAGTGATGGAGATACTTGGCACTTCAGCTGTTGTTGAACTACACGTCCCAGCATGCCCTGCAACAGTTTTAGCATGGCCAAATGTGCAGGACATGCTGGGACGTGTAGTTCAACAGCTGGAATGCCAAAGTTCTCCATCACTGCACTAGGACAGTGGTTCCCAACCCTGGTCCTCAAGTACCCCCAACAGTACACGTTTTCCAGGTCACCCGGCAGGTGCACAGATTATTCAGGCACATTTTAAAAGATCCACAGGTGGAGCTAATTATATCACTTGTGATTCTGTGTGGAGACCTGCAAAACGTGCACTGTTGGGGGTACTTGAGGACCAGGGTTGGGAACCACTGCACTAGGAGATGGGTGAGGTGTGGTAGAGGAGGATTGGGCACTGGGGGGGGGGGGGGTAGGGTTAGGCACTAGGGCAGTGGTTCCCAACCCTGTACCCCCAACATTGCTCATTTTCAAGGTCTCCACATAGATGAAATAATTTGGTCCACCTGTGGATCTTTTAAAATGTGAGTAATGAGTGCACCTGTGCACCTGGCAGGTGACCTGAAAATCGTGCACTGTTGGGGGTACTAGAGGACCACGGTTAGGAACCACTGCACTAGGGGAAGGGTTATGCTGTTTGAGAGGAGGGTTTGGCACTGGGGGAGGGGGAAGTTGTGGGAGAGAAGGGTTAGGCACTAGATCAGGATTGGGCAATAAGCAGCCCTCCAGCTGTTGATGAACTACACATCCCAGCATGCCTTGCCTTAGTTTTGATATATGGCCTTGCTGAAACTAATGCAAGGCATGCTGGGATGTGTAGTTCATCAACAGCTGGAGGGCTGCTTATTGCCCACCCCTGCACTAGATGAACGGTTAGGCTATGAAAGAGGAGGGTTAGGCACTGGGGGGGGGGGGGGAGTTGTGGGAGAGGATGGTTAGGCACTAGATGAATGGTTAGGCTGTGGGAGAGGAGGGTTAGGCACTACATGAGGGGTTAGGCTATGAAAGAGGAGGGTTAGGCACTGGGGGGGGGAGTTGTGGGAGAGGAGGGCTAGGCACTAGATGAATGGTTAGGCTGTGGGAGAGGAGGGTTAGGCACTAGATGAATGGTTAGGCTGTGGGAGAGGAGGGTTAGGCACTGGATGAATGGTTAGGCTGTGGGAGAGGAGGGTTAGGCACTAGATGAATGGTTAGGCTGTGGGAGAGGAAGGTTAGGCCCTAGATGAATGGTTAGGCTGTGGGAGAGGAGGGTTAGGCCCTAGATGAATGGTTAGGCTGTGGGAGAGGAAGGTTAGGCCCTGGATGAATGGTTAGGCTGTGGGAGAGGAGGGTTAGGCACTGGATGAATGGTTAGGCTGTGGGAGAGGAGGGTTAGGCACTGGATGAATGGTTAGGCTGTGGGAGAGGAGAGTTAGGCACTGGATAAATGGTTAGGCTGTGGGAGAGGAGGGTTAGGCACTGGATGAATGGTTAGGCTGTGGGAGAGGAGGGTTAGGCATTAGATGAATGGTTAGGCTGTGGGAGAGGAGGGTTAGGCACTGGATGAATGGTTAGGCTGTGGGAGAGGAGGGTTAGGCACTGGATGAATCATTAGGCTGTGGGAGAGGAGGGTTAGGCACTAGATGAATGGCTAGGCTGTGGGAGAGGAGGGCTAGGCACTAGATGAATGGTTAGGCTGTGGGAGAGGAGGGTTAGGCACTGGATGAATGGTTAGGCTGTGGGAGAGGAGAGTTAGGCATTAGATGAATGGTTAGGCTGTGGAAGAGAAGGGCTACGCACTGGATGAATGTTAAGCTGTGGGAGAGGAGGGTTAGGCACTGGATGAATCATTAGGCTGTGGGAGAGGAGGGTTAGGCACTAGATGAATGGTTAAGCTGTGGGAGAGGAGGGCTAAGCACTGGATGAATGGTTAAGCTGTGGGAGAGGAGGGTTAGGCACTGGATGAATGGTTAGGCTGTGAGAGGAGGGTTAGGCACTGGATGAATGGTTAGGCTGGGGGAGAGGAGGGTTAGGCACTGGATGAATGGTTAGGCTGTGGGAGAGGAGGGTTAGGCACTAGATGAATGGTTAGGCTGTGGGAGAGGAAGGTTAGGCCCTAGATGAATGGTTAGGCTGTGGGAGAGGAGGGTTAGGCCCTAGATGAATGGTTAGGCTGTGGGAGAGGAAGGTTAGGCCCTGGATGAATGGTTAGGCTGTGGGAGAGGAGGGTTAGGCACTGGATGAATGGTTAGGCTGTGGTAGAGGAGGGTTAGGCACTGGATGAATGGTTAGGCACTGGATGAATGGTTAGGCTGTGGGAGAGGAGGGTTAGGCACTGGATGAATGGTTAGGCTGTGGGAGAGGAGGGTTAGGCACTGGATGAATGGTTAGGCTGTGGGAGAGGACGGTTTGGCATTGGATGAATCGTTAGGCTGTGGGAGAAGAGGGTTAGGCACTGGATGAATGGTTAGGCTGTGGGAGAGGAGGGTTAGGCACTAGATGAATGGTTAGGCTGTGGGAGAGGAGGGTTAGGCACTGGATGAATGGTTAGGCTGTGGGAGAGGAGGGTTAGGCACTGGATGAATGGTTAGGCTGTGGGAGAGGAGGGTTTGGCATTGGATGAATCGTTAGGCTGTGGGAGAAGAGGGTTAGGCACTGGATGAATGGTTAGGCTGTGGGAGAGGACGGTTAGACACTGCATGAATGGTTAGGCTGTGGGAGAGGAGGGCTAGGCACTGGATGAATCTTTAGGCTGTGGGAGAGGAGGGTTAGGCACTGGATGAATGGTATGGCTGTGGGAGAGGAGGGTTTGGTACTGGATGAATGGTTAGGCTGTGGGAGTGGAGGGTTAGGCACTGGATGAATGGTTAGGCTGTGGGAGAGGAGGGTTAGGCACTGGATGAATGGTTAGGCTGTGGGAGAGGAAGGTTAGGCACTTGATAAATGGTTAGGCTGTGGGAGAGGAGGGTTAGGCACTGGATGAATGGTTAGGCTGTGGGAGAGGAGGGTTAGGCACTGGATGAATGGTTAGGCTGTGGGAGAGGAAGGTTAGGCACTGGATAAATGGTTAGGCTGTGGGAGAGGAGGGTTAGGCACTGGATGAATGGTTAGGCTGTGGGAGAGAAGGGCTAGGCACTGGGTGAATGGTTAGGCTGTGGGAGAGGAGGGTTAGGCACTGGATGAATGGTTAGGCACTAGATGAATGGTTAGGCTGTGGGAGAGGAGGGCTAGGTACTAGATGAATGGTTAGGCTGTGGGAGAGGAGGGTTAGGCACTAGATGAATGGTTAGGCTGTGGGAGAGGAGGGTTAGGCACTAGATGAATGGTTAGGCTGTGGGAGAGGAGGGTTAGGCACTGGATGAATGGTTAGGCTGTGGGAGAGGAGGGCTAGGCACTAGATGAATGGTTAGGCTGTGGGAGAGGAGGGTTAGTGACTAGGGGGATATTTAGAATTTGGCTGTGGGAGAGCAGGGTTAGGCACTGGGGGGGGGGTATAGCGTGCCAACAGTCAGGATTCCGACAGTCATTAGTCCAACTTCCGAATCGTGATTGCGGGGACTCAGTTAGAGGGGTGATCGCAATGAGCCACCTATTCTATTCTCCCTCAATGAGGGTCATGTACCCACACGTGGGAGGATTGCCCGTCGGGATCCCTACTGTCCCAGGGGAGGGTTAGGGTAAGTATTTGGTAGAGGAGGGTTCGGGGCTAGAGGGAGGGATAGAGTTAGGCTGTGGGACAGTTGGAAGTAGCAAGGTATGGCCAGCTGTTACATATACATACAGTTCACACTGCTGTGTGTTACATTGTGTGATACATTGTGCTGTGTGTTACATTGTTCTGTGTGTGTTACATTGTGCGATACATTGTGCTGTGTGTTACATTGTTCTGTGTGTGTTACATTGTGCGATACATTGTGCTGTGTGTTACATTGTTCTGTGTGTGTTACATTGTGCGATACATTGTGCTGTGTGTTACATTGTTCTGTGTGTGTTACATTGTGCCATACATTGTGCTGTGTGTTACATTGTTCTGTGTGTGTTACATTGTGCCATACATTGTGCTGTGTGTTACATTGTTCTGTGTGTGTTACATTGTGCGATACATTGTGCTGTGTGTTACATTGTTCTGTGTGTGTTACATTGTGCGATACATTGTGCTGTGTTTTACATTGTTCTGTGTGTGTTACATTGTGCGATACATTGTGCTGTGTGTTACATTGCTCTGTGTGTGTTACATTGTGCGATACATTGTGCTGTGTGTGTGACATTGTGCAATACATTGTGCTGTGTGTTACATTGTTCTGTGTGTGTTACATTGTGCGATACATTGTTCTGTGTGTGTTACATTGTGCAATACATTGTGCTGTGTGTTACATTGTTCTGTGTGTGTTACATTGTGTGATACATTGAGCTGTGTGTTACATTGTTCTGTGTGTGTTACATTGTGCGATACATTGTGCTGTGTGTTACATTGTTCTGTGTGTGTTACATTGTGCTGTGTGTTACATTGTTCTGTGTGTGTTACATTGTGTGATACATTGAGCTGTGTGTTACATTGTTCTGTGTGTGTGTTACATTGTGCGATACATTGTGCTGTGTGTGTTACATTGTGCGACAGCAGGTTTATTACTTCTCCAGCAGTCAGTCAGGTCACTCACATGGATAACAGGTTCCATGGTCTGACAAATAATAATGGTAAGTATTCCAAAGGCTCCTAATGTGACTCCAGCCTATAGCCTGGCCAGCTTGTCCAGCATCAGCAGCATTAGCCCCGTGTACAGATAACATTCTCAAATGCAGCTAATCAGCCTGTCTGCAGATCAGTCCGGACCTCAACCAAAACCAACTGCTGTTATAGGCTTAAACAGGGAAATCCTGCTGTCCCTGCCACAATTGTCACATACATGTCACACTACTGGGTCACGCTGTTGCACATAGAATAAATCATACAATCCGTGTTACAATGTTACAGCGACAAACGTTTTGTACTGCTGTTGTATTGTGTTACACATATGATACACAGGTTTGTCAGCCCGCAAGTTCCCTGTTCTGTGTTACTGGAATGATGAGGACATCTACAGGTTACTGTGTAAAGAGGAAGTTACACGTATGTGAGGCCGACATTACATGGGACAGAACTTCAGCAGCCACATGTCTGGACAGTCAGACCTGATCACAGGACAAACTTGTTCTCAAAATGAGCAAAAACGTGCTGCACTGCAGGGGGGCAGATGTAACATATAGCGAGAGAGATTTGGGTGAGGTGTGTTCATAATGAAATCTAAATTGCAGTGTAATAATAAAGCAGCCAGTATTAACCCTGCACAGAAACAATATAACTCTCCAAAATCTAAATCTCCCTTGTACGTTACATCTGCCCCACCTGCAGTGCAGCATGGTTTTGCCCATTTTGAGAAAAAAGTTTTGCGATCAGGCCTGAATTAGGCCCATCAGGCACATGAGATGTGCGTAACCGAAAATAGAGAGTATCCATTACCAACGCTCCAGCCTCTGTAGCCGCTATCTGGCACTGCGCATCAATGAGCAGATGCAGGGTAAGCAGGGAATATATACAACATTACAGGCTATAAGATTCTGAGCTGTTATTGGTCTCTGTGCTGGGGGGCCCCTGCGGCATGTGCTGAGATTCTGAGCTGTTATTGGTCTCTGTGCTGGGGGGGCCCCTGCGGCATGTGCTGAGATTCTGAGCTGTTATTGGTCTCTGTGCTGGGGGGCCCCTGCGGCATGTGCTGAGATTCTGAGCTGTTATTGGTCTCTGTGCTGGGGGGCCCCTGCGGCATGTGCTGAGATTCTGAGCTGTTATTGGTCTCTGTGCTGGGGGGCCCCTGCGGCATGTGCTGAGATTCTGAGCTGTTATTGGTCTCTGTGCTGGGGGGCCCCTGCGGCATGTGCTGAGATTCTGAGCTGTTATTGGTCTCTGTGCTGGGGGGCCCCTGCGGCATGTGCTGAGATTCTGAGCTGTTATTGGTCTCTGTGCTGGGGGCCCCTGCGGCATGTGCTGAGATTCTGAGCTGTTATTGGTCTCTGTGCTGGGGGGCGCCTGCGGCATGTGCTGAGATTCTGAGCTGTTATTGGTCTCTGTGCTGGGGGGCGCCTGCGGCATGTGCTGAGATTCTGAGCTGTTATTGGTCTCTGTGCTGGGGGGCCCCTGCGGCATGTGCTGAGATTCTGAGCTGTTATTGGTCTCTGTGCTGGGGGGCCCCTGCGGCATGTGCTAAGATTCTGAGCTGTTATTGGTCTCTGTGCTGGGGGGCGCCTGCGGCATGTGCTGAGATTCTGAGCTGTTATTGGTCTCTGTGCTGGGGGCCCCTGCGGCATGTGCTGAGATTCTGAGCTGTTATTGGTCTCTGTGCTGGGGGCCCCTGCGGCATGTGCTGAGATTCTGAGCTGTTATTGGTCTCTGTGCTGGGGGGCCCCTGCGGCATGTGCTGAGATTCTGAGCTGTTATTGGTCTCTGTGCTGGGGGGCCCCTGCGGCATGTGCTGAGATTCTGAGCTGTTATTGGTCTCTGTGCTGGGGGGCCCCTGCGGCATGTGCTGAGATTCTGAGCTGTTATTGGTCTCTGTGCTGGGGGCCCCTGCGGCATGTGCTGAGATTCTGAGCTGTTATTGGTCTCTGTGCTGGGGGGCCCCTGCGGCATGTGCTGAGATTCTGAGCGTTATTGGTCTCTGTGCTGGGGGGCGCCTGCGGCATGTGCTGAGATTCTGAGCTGTTATTGGTCTCTGTGCTGGGGGGCCCCTGCGGCATGTGCTGAGATTCTGAGCTGTTATTGGTCTCTGTGCTGGGGGGCGCCTGCGGCATGTGCTGAGATTCTGAGCTGTTATTGGTCTCTGTGCTGGGGGCCCCTGCGGCATGTGCTGAGATTCTGAGCTGTTATTGGTCTCTGTGCTGGGGGGCCCCTGCGGCATGTGCTGAGATTCTGAGCTGTTATTGGTCTCTGTGCTGGGGGCCCCTGCGGCATGTGCTGAGATTCTGAGCTGTTATTGGTCTCTGTGCTGGGGGGCGCCAGCGGCATGTGCTGAGATTCTGAGCTGTTATTGGTCTCTGTGCTGGGGGGGGCCCTGCGGCATGTGCTGAGATTCTGAGCTGTTATTGGTCTCTGTGCTGGGGGGCCCCTGCGGCATGTGCTGAGATTCTGAGTTGTTATTGGTCTCTGTGCTGGGGGGCCCCTGCGGCATGTGCTGAGATTCTGAGCTGTAATTGGTCTCTGTGCTGGGGGGCCCCTGCGGCATGTACTGAGATTCTGAGCTGTTATTGGTCTCTGTGCTGGGGGGGGCCCCTGCGGCATGTGCCGAGATTCTGAGCTGTTATTGGTCTCTGTGCTGGGGGGGCCCCTGCGGCATGTGCCGAGATTCTGAGCTGTTATTGGTCTCTGTGCTGGGGGGGCCCCTGCAGCATGTGCCGAGATTCTGAGCTGTTATTGGTCTCTGTGCTGGGGGGGGGGCCCTGCGGCATGTGCTGAGATTCTGAGCTGTTATTGGTCCCTGTGCTGGGGGGGCCCTGCGGCATGTGCTGAGATTCTGAGCTGTTATTGGTCTCTGTGCTGGGGGGCCCCTGCGGCATGTGCTGAGATTCTGAGCTGTTATTGGTCTCTGTGCTGGGGGGCCCCTGCGGCATGTGCTGAGATTCTGAGCTGTTATTGGTCTCTGTGCTGGGGGCCCCTGCGGCATGTGCTGAGATTCTGAGCTGTTATTGGTCTCTGTGCTGGGGGGCCCTGCGGCATGTGCTGAGATTCTGAGCTGTTATTGGTCTCTGTGCTGGGGGGCCCCTGCGGCATGTGCCGAGATTCTGAGCTGTTATTGGTCTCTGTGCTGGGGGGGCCCCTGCGGCATGTGCTGAGATTCTGAGCTGTTATTGGTCCCTGTGCTGGGGGGGCCCTGCGGCATGTGCTGAGATTCTGAGCTGTTATTGGTCTCTGTGCTGGGGGGCCCCTGCGGCATGAGCTGAGATTCTGAGCTGTTATTGGTCTCTGTGCTGGGGGGCCCCTGCGGCATGTGCTGAGATTCTGAGCTGTTATTGGTCTCTGTGCTGGGGGCCCCTGCGGCATGTGCAGAGATTCTGAGCTGTTATTGGTCTCTGTGCTGGGGGCCCCTGCGGCATGTGCTGAGATTCTGAGCTGTTATTGGTCTCTGTGCTGGGGGGCCCCTGCGGCATGTGCTGAGAGTCTGAGCTGTTATTGGTCTCTGTGCTGGGGGGCCCCTGCGGCATGTGCCGAGATTCTGAGCTGTTATTGGTCTCTGTGCTGGGGGGCCCCTGCGGCATGTGCTGAGAGTCTGAGCTGTTATTGGTCTCTGTGCTGGGGGGCCCCTGCGGCATGTGCTGAGATTCTGAGCTGTTATTGGTCTCTGTGCTGGGGGGCCCCTGCGGCATGTGCCGGTCTCTGTGCTGGGGGCCCCTGCGGCATGTGTGTTGGCAAATAGGCGTTTCTGTAGATTGAGAGTAACCGGGATTGTGGCTTTTACCAGAACGCTGAATACCAGCAGCTGCTTCATTTATGTTCAATTTACAAACATATAGAAACCAGTCCACCTGTGACAGTATATAGCTACTGTGTGTATATACAGGGAAACAGGAACGCCCTATTGTGTCATTTACTGAATGATTGCCAACATCGTCAGCCACTATGCGTAGCAGCGAGTGCAGTGCATCGCCCCCCCCCCCCCACCCTCAGCTGCTGACACAGGACCCCTTTGTCCTAGACACCCCTCATCTGATGTTACCAACAAGTGTGGTATTGATGTGGTTGGGAGCGATGGGATCAGATCTGTCAGCATATAATTACCCTCCGGGTCACCACAGGAAGCGAAGACATGTCATTATCATACTGGCAGCCAGGCTCATCTACAGTCAGGAGACAAACGTTCCCCCTGGCACACCACGCCATGACACCAGAAGAGCTGGGCGCAAGCACCCACTGCCCGTACCCCATCAGTCACATACTGGAAGTCCCATATGGATACCAGGACCCCTGAGCGCACGCACCCACTGCCCGTACCCCATCTGTCACATACTGGAAGCCCCCTATGGATACCAGGACCCCTGGGCGCACGCACCCACTGCCCGTCCCCATCTGTCACATACTGGAAGCCCACTATGGATACCAGGACCCCTGGGCGCACGCACCCACTTCCCGTACCCCATCTGTCACATACTGGGAGGCCCCTATGGATACCATGAGCGCTGGGCGCACGCACCCACTGCCCGTACCCCATCTGTCACATACTGGAAGCCCCCTATGGATACCATGAGCGCTGGGCACACGCACCCACTGCCCGTACCCCATCTGTCACATACTGGGAGCCCCCTATGGATACCAGGACCCCTGGGCGCACGCACCCACTGCCCGTACCCCATCTGTCACATACTGGAAGCCCCTATGCATACCAGGACCCCTGGGCGCATGCACCCACTGCCCGTACCCCATCTGTCACATACTGGGAGCCCCTATGGATACCAGGACCGCTGGGCGCACGCACCCACTGCCCGTACCCCATCTGTCACATACTGGGAGCCCCTATGGATACCAGGACCGCTGGGCGCACGCACCCACTGCCCATACCCCATCTGTCACATACTGGAAGCCCCCTATGGATACCAGGACCCCTGGGCGCACGCACCCACTGCCCGTACCCCATCTGTCACATACTGGGAGCCCCCTATGGATACCAGGACCCCTGGGCGCATGCACCCACTGCCCATACCCCATCTGTCACATACTGGAAGCCCCCTATGGATACCAGGACCGCTGGGCACATGCACCCACTGCCCGTACCCCATCTGTCACATACTGGAAGCCCCTATGGATACCAGGACCCCATGGCACATGCACCCACTGCCCATACCCCATCTGTCACATGCTGGAAGTCCCCTATGGATTCCAGGACCCCTGGGCGCACGCACCCACTGCCCGTACCCCATCTGTCACATACTGGGAGGCCCCTATGGATACCAGGACCCCTGGGCGCACGCACCCACTGCCCGTACCCCATCTGTCACATACTGGAAGCCCCCTATGGATACCAGGACCCCTGGGCGCACGCACCCACTGCCCGTACCCCATCTGTCACATACTGGGAGCCCCCTATGGATACCAGGACCCCTGGGCGCACGCATCCACTGCCCGTACCCCATCTGTCACATACTGGAAGTCCCCTATGGATACCAGGACCCCTGGGCGCACGCACCCACTGCCCGTACCCCGTCTGTCACATACTGGGAGCCCCCTATGGATACCAGGACCCCTGGGCATACCCACCCACTGCCCATACCCCATCTGTCACATACTGGAAGCCCCCTATGGATACCAGGACCCCTGGGCGCACGCACCCACTGCCCATACCCCATCTGTCACATACTGGAAGCCCCCTATGGATACCAGGACCCCTGGGCGCACGCACCCACTGCCCGTACCCCATCTGTCACATACTGGGAGCCCCCTATGGATACCAGGACCCCTGGGCGCACGCACCCACTGCCCGTACCCCATCTGTCACATACTGGGAGCCCCCTATGGATACCAGGACCCCTGGGCGCACGCACCCACTGCCCATACCCCATCTGTCACATACTGGGAGCCCCCTGTGGATACCAGGACCCCTGGGCGCACGCACCCACTGCCCGTACCCCATCTGTCACATACTGGGAGCCCCCTATGGATACCAGGAGGGCTGGGTGCACGCACCCACTGCCCGTACCCCATCTGTCACATACGGGAAGCCCCCTATGGATACCAGGACCGCTGGGCGCACGCACCCACTGCCCGTACCCCATCTGTCACATACTGGGAGCCCCCTATGGATACCAGGACCCCTGGGCGCACGCACCCACTGCCCGTACCCCATCTGTCACATACTGGAAGCCCCCTATGGATACCAGGACCCCTGGGCGCACGCACCCACTGCCCGTACCCCATCTGTCACATACTGGAAGCCCCTATGGATACCAGGACCCCTGGGCGCACGCACCCACTGCCCGTACCCCATCTGTCACATACTGGGAGCCCCCTATGGATACCAGGAGGGCTGGGCGCACGTACCCACTGCCCGTACCCCATCTGTCACATACTGGAAGCCCCCTATGGATACCAGGACCCCTGGGCGCACGCACCCACTGCCCATACCCCATCTGTAACATACTGGGAGCCCCCTATGGATACCAGGAGGGCTGGGCGCACGTACCCACTGCCCGTACCCCATCTGTCACATACTGGAAGCCCCCTATGGATACCAGGACCCCTGGGCGCACGCACCCACTGCCCATACCCCATCTGTCACATACTGGGAGCCCCCTATGGATACCAGGACCCCTGGGCGCACGCACCCATTGCCCATACCCCATCTGTCACATACTGGGAGCCCCTATGGATACCAGGACCGCTGGGCGCACGCACCCACTGCCCGTACCCCATCTGTCACATACTGGAAGCCCCCTATGGATACCAGGAGGGCTGGGCGCATGCACCCACTGCCCGTACCCCATCTGTCACATACTGGGAGCCCACTATGGATACCAGGACCCCTGGGCATACCCACCCACTGCCCATACCCCATCTGTCACATACTGGAATTCCCCTATGGATACCAGGACCCCTGGGCATACCCACCCACTGCCCATACCCCATCTGTCACATACTGGGAGCCCCCTATGGATACCAGGACCCCTGGGCGCACGCACCCACTGCCCGTACCCCATCTGTCACATACTGGGAGCCCCCTATGGATACCAGGAGGGCTGGGCGCATGCACCCACTGCCCGTACCCCATCTGTCACATACTGGGAGCCCACTATGGATACCAGGACCCCTGGGCATACCCACCCACTGCCCATACCCCATCTGTCACATACTGGAATTCCCCTATGGATACCAGGACCCCTGGGCATACCCACCCACTGCCCATACCCCATCTGTCACATACTGGAAGCCCCCTATGGATACCAGGACCCCTGGGCGCACGCACCCACTGCCCATACCCCATCTGTCACATACTGGGAGCCCCCTATGGATACCAGGACCCCTGGGCGCACGCACCCACTGCCCATACCCCATCTGTCACATACTGGGAGCCCCCTATGGATACCAGGACCCCTGGGTGCACGCACCCACTGCCCATACCCCATCTGTCACATACTGGGAGCCCCTATGGATACCAGGACCGCTGGGCGCACGCACCCACTGCCCGTACCCCATCTGTCACATACTGGAAGCCCCCTATGGATACCAGGAGGGCTGGGCGCATGCACCCACTGCCCGTACCCCATCTGTCACATACTGGGAGCCCACTATGGATACCAGGACCCCTGGGCATACCCACCCACTTCCCATACCCCATCTGTCACATACTGGAATTCCCCTATGGATACCAGGACCCCTGGGCATACCCACCCACTGCCCATACCCCATCTGTCACATACTGGGAGCCCCCTATGGATACCAGGACCCCTGGGCGCACGCACCCACTGCCCGTACCCCATCTGTCACATACTGGGAGCCCCCTATGGATACCAGGAGGGCTGGGCGCATGCACCCACTGCCCGTACCCCATCTGTCACATACTGGGAGCCCACTATGGATACCAGGACCCCTGGGCATACCCACCCACTGCCCATACCCCATCTGTCACATACTGGGAGCCCCCTATGGATACCAGGACCCCTGGGCGCACGTACCCACTGCCCGTACCCCATCTGTCACATACTGGAATTCCCCTATGGATACCAGGACCCCTGGGCATACCCACCCACTGCCCATACCCCATCTGTCACATACTGGGAGCCCCCTATGGATACCAGGACCCCTGGGCGCACGTACCCACTGCCCGTACCCCATCTGTCACATACTGGAAGCCCCCTATGGATACCATGAGCGGTGGGCACACGCACCCACTGCCCGTACCCCATCTGTCACATACTGTGAGCCCCCTATGGATACCAGGACCCCTGGGCATACCCACCCACTGCCCATACCCCATCTGTCACATGCTGGAAGCCCACTATGGATACCAGGAGGGCTGGGTGCACGCACCCACTGCCCATACCCCATCTGTCACATACTGGGAGCCCCTTATGGTTACCAGGAGGGCTGGGCGCACGCACCCACTGCCCGTACCCCATCTGTCACATACTGGAAGCCCCCTATGGATACCAGGACCACTGGGCGCACGCACCCACTGCCCGTACCCCATCTGTCACATGCTGGGAGCCCCCTATGGATACCAGGACCCCTGGGCGCACGCACCCACTGCCCATACCCCATCTGTCACATACTGGAAGCCCCCTATGGATACCAGGACCACTGGGCGCACGCACCCACTGCCCATACCCCATCTGTCACATACTGGAAGCCCCCTATGGATACCAGGACCCCTGGGCACACGCACCCACTGCCCATGCCCCATCTGTCACATACTGGAAGCCCCCTATGGATACCAGGACCCCTGGGCGCACGCACCCACTGCCCGTACCCCATCTGTCACATACTGGAAGCCCCCTATGGATACCAGGACCCCTGGGCACACGCACCCACTGCCCATACCCCATCTGTCACATACTGGGAGCCCCCTATGGATACCAGGACCCCTGGGCGCACGCACCCACTGCCCATACCCCATCTGTCACATACTGGGAGCCCCTTATGGTTAACAGGAGGGCTGGGTGCACGCTCCCACTGCCCGTACCCCATCGGTCACATACTGGGAGCCCCTATGGATACCAGGACCGCTGGGCGCACGCACCCACTGCCCGTACCCCATCTGTCACATACTGGAAGCCCCCTATGGATACCAGGAGGGCTGGGCGCACGCACCCACTGCCCGTACCCCATCTGTCACATACTGGGAGCCCCCTATGGATAACAGGACCCCTGGGCATACCCACCTACTGCCCATACCCCATCTGTCACATACTGGAATTCCCCTATGGATACCAGGACCCCTGGGCATACCCACCCACTGCCCATACCCCATCTGTCACATACTGGGAGCCCCCTATGGATACCAGGACCCCTGGGCGCACGCACCCACTGCCCGTACCCCATCTGTCACATGCTGGAAGCCCACTATGGATACCAGGAGGGCTGGGCGCACGCACCCACTGCCCGTACCCCATCTGTCACATACTGGGAGCCCCCTATGGATACCAGGACCCCTGGGCGCACGCACCCACTGCCCGTACCCCATCTGTCACATACTGGAAGCCCCCTATGGATACCAGGACCCCTGGGCGCACGCACCCACTGCCCGTACCCCATCTGTCACATACTGGGAGCCCCCTATGGATACCAGGACCCCTGGGCATACCCACCCACTGCCCATACCCCATCTGTCACATACTGGAATTCCCCTATGGATACCAGGACCCCTGGGCATACCCACCCACTGCCCATACCCCATCTGTCACATACTGGGAGCCCCCTATGGATACCAGGACCCCTGGGCGCACGCACCCACTGCCCGTACCCCATCTGTCACATACTGGGAGCCCCTATGGATACCAGGACCGCTGGGCGCACGCACCCACTGCCCGTACCCCATCTGTCACATACTGGAAGCCCCCTATGGATACCAGGAGGGCTGGGCGCACGCACCCACTGCCCGTACCCCATCTGTCACATACTGGGAGCCCCCTATGGATACCAGGACCCCTGGGCATACCCACCCACTGCCCATACCCCATCTGTCACATACTGGAATTCCCCTATGGACACCAGGACCCCTGGGCATACCCACCCACTGCCCGTACCCCATCTGTCACATACTGGGAGCCCCCTATGGATACCAGGACCACTGGGCGCACCCACCCACTGCCCGTACCCCATCTGTCACATGCTGGAAGCCCACTATGGATACCAGGAGGGCTGGGCGCACGCACCCACTGCCCGTACCCCATCTGTCACATACTGGAAGTCCCCTATGGATACCAGGACCCCTGGGCGCACGCACCCACTGCCCGTACCCCATCTGTCACATACTGGGAGCCCCTATGGATACCAGGACCCCTGGGCGCACGCACCCACTGCCCGTACCCCATCTGTCACATACTGGGAGCCCCCTATGGATACCAGGACCCCTGGGCGCACGCACCCACTGCCCGTACCCCATCTGTCACATACTGGGAGCCCCCTATGGATACCAGGACCCCTGGGCGCACGCACCCACTGCCCGTACCCCATCTGTCACATGCTGGGAGCCCCTATGGATACCAGGACCCCTGGGCGCACGCACCCACTGCCCGTACCCCATCTGTCACATGCTGGGAGCCCCCTATGGATACCAGGACCCCTGGGCGCACGCACCCACTGCCCGTACCCCATCTGTTACATACTGGGAGCCCCCTATGGATACCAGGACCCCTGGGCGCACGCAAACACTGCCCGTACCCCATCTGTCACATACTGGGAGCCCCCTATGGATACCAGGACCCCTGGGCTCACGCACCCACTGCCCGTACCCCATCTGTCACATACTGGGAGCCCCCTATGGATACCAGGACCCCTGGGCGTACGCACCCACTGCCCGTACCCCATCTGTCACATACTGGGAGCCCCCTATGGATACCAGGACCCCTGGGCGCACGCACCCACTGCCCGTACCCCATCTGTCACATACTGGGAGCCCCCTATGGATACCAGGACCCCTGGGCGCACGCACCCACTGCCCGTACCCCCATCTGTCACATACTGGGAGCCCCCTATGGATACCAGGACCCCTGGGCGCACGCACCCACTGCCCGTACCCCATCTGTCACATACTGGAAGTCCCCTATGGATACCAGGACCCCTGGGCGCACGCACCCACTGCCCGTACCCCATCTGTCACATGCTGGGAGCCCCCTATGGATACCAGGACCCCTGGGCGCACGCACCCACTGCCCGTACCCCATCTGTCACATACTGGGAGCCCCCTATGGATACCAGGACCCCTGGGCGCACGCACCCACTGCCCGTACCCCATCTGTCACATACTGGAAGTCCCCTATGGATACCATGAGCGCTGGGCGCACGCACCCACTGCCCGTACCCCATCAGTCACATACTGGAAGTCCCCTATGGATACCAGGACCCCTGGGCGCACGCACCCACTGCCCGTACCCCATCTGTCACATACTGGAAGTCCCCTATGGATACCAGGACCCCTGGGCGCACGCACCCACTGCCCGTACCCCATCTGTCACATACTGGGAGCCCCCTATGGATACCAGGACCCCTGGGCGCACGCACCCACTGCCCGTACCCCATCTGTCACATACTGGGAGCCCCTATGGATACCAGGACCCCTGGGCGCACGCACCCACTGCCCGTACCCCATCTGTCACATACTGGGAGCCCCCTATGGATACCAGGACCCCTGGGCGCACGCACCCACTGCCCGTACCCCATCTGTCACATACTGGGAGCCCCCTATGGATACCAGGACCCCTGGGCGCACGCACCCACTGCCGTACCCCATCTGTCACATACTGGGAGCCCCTATGGATACCAGGACCCCTGGGCGCACGCACCCACTGCCCGTACCCCATCTGTCACATGCTGGGAGCCCCCTATGGATACCAGGACCCCTGGGCACACGCACCCACTGCCCGTACCCCGTCTGTCACATACTGGGAGCCCCCTATGGATACCAGGACCCCTGGGCGCACGCACCCACTGCCCGTACCCCATCTGTCACATACTGGGAGCCCCCTATGGATACCAGGACCCCTGGGCGCACGCACCCACTGCCCGTACCCCATCTGTCACATACTGGGAGCCCCCTTTGGATACCAGGACCCCTGGGCGCACGCACCCACTGCCCGTACCCCATCTGTCACATACTGGGAGCCCCCTATGGATACCAGGACCCCTGGGCGCACGCACCCACTGCCCGTACCCCATCTGTCACATACTGGAAGTCCCCTATGGATACCATGAGCGCTGGGCGCACGCACCCACTGCCCGTACCCCATCAGTCACATACTGGAAGTCCCCTATGGATACCATGAGCGCTGGGCGCACGCACCCACTGCCCGTACCCCATCAGTCACATACTGGAAGTCCCCTATGGATACCAGGACCCCTGGGCGCACGCACCCACTGCCCGTACCCCATCTGTCACATACTGGGAGCCCCCTATGGATACCAGGACCCCTGGGCGCACGCACCCACTGCCCGTACCCCATCTGTCACATACTGGGAGCCCCTATGGATACCAGGACCCCTGGGCGCACGCACCCACTGCCCGTACCCCATCTGTCACATGCTGGGAGCCCCCTATGGATACCAGGACCCCTGGGCGCACGCACCCACTGCCCGTACCCCATCTGTCACATACTGGGAGCCCCCTATGGATACCAGGACCCCTGGGCGCACGCACCCACTGCCCGTACCCCATCTGTCACATACTGGGAGCCCCCTATGGATACCAGGACCCCTGGGCGCACGCACCCACTGCCCGTACCCCATCTGTCACATACTGGGAGCCCCTATGGATACCAGGACCCCTGGGCGCACGCACCCACTGCCCGTACCCCATCTGTCACATGCTGGGAGCCCCCTATGGATACCAGGACCCCTGGGCGCACGCACCCACTGCCCGTACCCCATCTGTCACATACTGGGAGCCCCTATGGATACCAGGACCCCTGGGCGCACGCACCCACTGCCCGTACCCCATCTGTCACATGCTGGGAGCCCCCTATGGATATCAGGACCCCTGGGCGCACGCACCCACTGCCCGTACCCCATCTGTCACATACTGGGAGCCCCCTATGGATACCAGGACCCCTGGGCGCACGCACCCACTGCCCGTACCCCATCTGTCACATACTGGGAGCCCCCTATGGATACCAGGACCCCTGGGCGCACGCACCCACTGCCCGTACCCCATCTGTCACATACTGGGAGCCCCTATGGATACCAGGACCCCTGGGCGCACGCACCCACTGCCCGTACCCCATCTGTCACATGCTGGGAGCCCCCTATGGATACCAGGACCCCTGGGCGCACGCACCCACTGCCCATGCCCCATCTGTCACATACTGGAAGCACCCTATGGATACCAGGAGGGCTGGGCGCACGCACCCACTGCCCGTACCCCATCTGTCACATACTGGAAGCCCCCTATGGATACCAGGACCCCTGGGCGCACGCACCCACTGCCCGTACCCCATCTGTCACATACTGGAAGCCTCCTATGGATACCAGGACCCCTGGTCGCACGCACCCACTGCCCGTACCCCATCTGTCACATACTGGGAGCCCCCTATGGATACCAGGACCCCTGGGCGCACGCACCCACTGCCCGTACCCCATCTGTCACATACTGGGAGCCCCCTATGGATACCAGGACCCCTGGGCGCACGCACCCACTGCCCATACCCCATCTGTCACATACTGGGAGCCCCCTATGGATACCAGGACCCCTGGGCGCACGCACCCACTGCCCATACCCCATCTGTCACATACTGGAAGTCCCCTATGGATACCAGGACCCCTGGGCATACCCACCCACTGCCCGTACCCCATCTGTCACATGCTGGGAGCCCCCTATGGATACCAGGACCCCTGGGCGCACACACCCACTGCCCGTACCCCATCTGTCACATACTGGGAGCCCCCTATGGATACCAGGACCCCTGGGCGCACGCACCCACTGCCCATACCCCATCTGTCACATACTGGAAGCCCCTATGGATACCAGGAGGGCTGGGTGCACGCACCCACTGCCCGTACCCCATCTGTCACATACTGGGAGCCCCCTATGGATACCAGGACCCCTGGGCGCACGCACCCACTGCCCGTACCCCATCTGTCACATACTGGAAGTCCCCTATGGATACCATGAGCGCTGGGCGCACGCACCCACTGCCCGTACCCCATCAGTCACATACTGGAAGTCCCCTATGGATACCAGGACCCCTGGGCGCACGCACCCACTGCCCGTACCCCATCTGTCACATACTGGAAGTCCACTATGGATACCAGGACCCCTGGGCACACGCACCCACTGCCCGTACCCCATCTGTCACATGCTGGAAGCCCCCTATGGATACCAGGACCCCTGGGCGCACGCACCCACTGCCCGTACCCCATCTGTCACATGCTGGGAGGCCCCTATGGATGTGTCCTGTCAGTACTCCGGGTCCCCCGCTGACATGGGTTGGGATCGTTTAGTCGACCATAACTAGGTCGACATGCAGCAAGGTTGACATGGGTCAAGGTCGACATGGATCTAGGTGGACATGACATTAGGTCGGCACTAGCGTTAGGTCAACATGGGCAAGGTCCACAGTCAAGAGGTCGACATGGGGTTTTTCACTGTTTCTTGACCCGAATGTCGACATGGACACAGTTTGAAGTGCAATGCATCCCCTCGCATCCCTCGGGCACACTATTTTATTCTCCCACCATGCCCTAGTGGATGGTAGGGCATGAAATATCGCCTGTCGGCTCATGTCGGCTCAGAAAACAGTGAAAAAGCCCATGTCGACATTTTGACTGTCGACCTAGCCCATGTCGAGCTAATGCTAGTGTCGACCTAATGTCATGTTGACCTAGATCCATGTTGACCAAGACCCATGTCGACCTTGCTGCATTTCGACCTAGTGGTGTCGACCCAATGCTTGTCGACCTAGGTACTGTAGACCTAATGACCGTATCCCGCTGACATACAGCCGGTGTGTGATTCCGATTTGTCCTGTCAGTACTCCTTGCCCCTCTGCTAGCAGACAGCCCCTGTGTGTGTGATTCCAAAGTGTCCTGTCAGTACCCCCCCCCCCCCCCCCCCAGCCCCTGTGTTTTGCAGTCTGCACTTTGTTCTTGTGCCAGGGTGGCAGCATCCTGCAGAGAACATAGAGTGTCCTATTCATGGGCCGCCTCATTTATACAGCAAACAAGCCAGAGGGCACCGGGGTGAGGGTCTGGCCGAGGCTCGCTGACTGCGGGTGGAATGTTACATACCCAACAATTGGCCCTGTGTGGGCAGGAAGTGGGGCACAGGGCCATGTGATATACCGGGACCATGAGATACGTAACACAGCGACAGTGGTGACAGCCCCACACTAAGGCCCAGATTGGAGCACATACCACAGACTAAGCACCAGGTTGGAGGACATATCACACACTAAGGACCAGGTTGGAGGACATACCACAGACTAAGCACCAGGTTGGAGGACATACCACACACTAAGGACCAGGTTGGAGGACATACCACACACTAAGGACCAGGTTGGAGGACATACCACACACTAAGCACCAGGTTGGAGGACATACCACACACTAAGCACCAGATTGGAGGACATACCACACACTAAGCACCAGGTTGGAGGACATACCACACACTAAGCACCAGATTGGAGCACATACCACACACTAAGCATCACGTTGGAGGACATACCACAGACTAAGCACCAGATTGGAGCACATACCACACACTAAGCACCAGATTGGAGCACATACCACACAATAAGCACCAGATTGGAGGATATACCACACACTAAGCACCAATTGGAGGAAATACCACACACTAAGCACCAGATTGGAGGACATACCACACACTAAGCACCAGATTGGAGGACATACCACACACTAAGGACCAGATTGGAGCACATACCACACACTAAGCACCAGCTTGAAGGACATACCACAGACTAAGCACCAGATTGGAGCACATACCACACACTAAGCACCACGTTGCAGCACATACCACAGACTAAGCACCAGGTTGGAGCACATACCACACACTAAGCACCAGATTGGAGGACATACCACACACTAAGCACCAGATTGGAGGACATACCACACACTAAGCACCAGATTGGAGGACATACCACACACGAAGGACCAGGTTGGAGCACATACCACACACTAAGCACCAGGTTGGAGGACATACCACACACTAAGCACCAGGTTGGAGGACAGACCACACACTAAGGACCAGGTTGGAGGACATACCACACACTAGCTGTCAGATTGGAGGCCATACCACACACTAAGCACCAGATTGGAGGACATACCACACACTAAGGCCCAGATTGGAGGACATACCACACACTAAGCACCACATACCACAGACTAAGCACCAGGTTGGAGGACATACCACACACTAAGGACCAGGTTGGAGGACAAACCACACACTAAGCACCAGATTGGAGGCCATACCACACACTAAGCACCAGATTGGAGACCATCCCACACACTAAGCACCAGATTGGAGGACATCCAACACACTAAGCACCAGGTTGGAGGACATACCACACACTAAGGACCAGGTTGGAGCACATACCACACACTAAGCACCGGCCTCACAGACGTACACAGATAACCCGGCCTCACAGACGTACACAGATAACCCGGCCTCACAGACGTACACAGATAACCCGGCCTCACAGACGTACACAGATAACCCGGCCTCACAGACGTATACAGATAACACAGCCTCACAGACGTATACAGATAACACAGCCTCACAGACGTACACAGATAACACGGCCTCACAGACGTACACAGATAACACAGCCTCACAGACGTACACAGATAACACAGCCTCACAGACGTACACAGATAACCCGGCCTCACAGACGTACACAGATAACCCGGCCTCACAGACGTACACAGATAACCCGGCCTCACAGACATATACAGATAACCCGACCTCACAGACGTACACAGATAACCCGGCCTCACAGACGTATACAGATAACACAGCCTCACAGACGTACACAGATAACCCGGCCTCACAGACGTACACAGATAACCCGGCCTCACAGACGTACACAGATAACCCAGCCTCACAGACGTACACAGATAACCCGGCCTCACATACGTACACAGATAACCCGACCTCACAGACGTACACAGATAACCCGGCCTCACAGACGTACACAGATAACCCGACCTCACAGACGTATACAGATAACCCGGCCTCACAGACGTATACAGATAACCCGGCCTCACATACGTACACAGATAACCCGACCTCACAGACGTACACAGATAACCCGGCCTCACAGACGTATACGGATAACCCAGCCTCACAGACGTATACAGATAACCCAGCCTCACAGACGTACACAGATAACCCGGCCTCACAGACGTATACAGATAACCCGGCCTCACAGACGTATACAGATAACCCGACCTCACAGGCGTACACAGATAACCCGGCCTTACATACGTACACAGATAACCCGGCCTCACAGACGTACACAGATAACCCGGCCTCACAGACGTACACAGATAACCCGGCCTCACAGACGTACACAGATAACCCGGCCTCACAGACGTACACAGATAACCCGGCCTCACAGACGTACACAGATAACCCGGCCTCACAGACGTATACAGATAACCCGGCCTCACAGACGTATACAGATAACACAGCCTCACAGACGTATACAGATAACCCGACCTCACAGACGTATACAGATAACCCGACCTCACAGACGTATACAGATAACCCGGCCTCGCAGACGTACACAGATAACACAGCCTCACAGACGTATACAGATAACACAGCCTCACGGACGTACACAGATAACCCGGCCTCACAGACGTACACAGATAACACAGCCTCACGGACGTACACAGATAACCCGGCCTCACGGACGTACACAGATAACCCGGCCTCACAGACGTATACAGATATCCCGGCCTCACAGACGTATACAGATAACCCGGCCTCACAGACGTATACAGATAACCCGACCTCACAGACGTACACAGATAACCCGGCCTCACAGACGTACACAGATAACCCGGCCTCACAGACGTACACAGATAACCCGGCCTCACAGACGTACACAGATAACACGGCCTCACAGACGTACACAGATAACCCGGCCTCACAGACGTACACAGATAACCCGGCCTCACAGACGTACACAGATAACCCGGCCTCACAGACGTACACAGATAACCCGGCCTCACAGACGTACACAGATAAACCGGCCTCACAGACGTACACAGATAACCCGGCCTCACAGACGTACACAGATAACCCGACCTCACAGACGTACACAGATAACCCGGCCTCACAGACGTACACAGATAACCCGGCCTCACAGACGTACACAGATAACCCGGCCTCACAGACGTACACAGATAACCCGGCCTCACAGACGTACACAGATAACCCGGCCTCACAGACGTACACAGATAACCCGGCCTCACAGACGTACACAGATAACCCGGTCTCACAGACGTACACAGATAACCCGACCTCACAGACGTACACAGATAACCCGGCCTCACAGACGTACACAGATAACCCGGCCTCACAGACGTATACAGATAACCCGGCCTCACAGACGTACACAGATAACACAGCCTCACAGACGTATACAGATAACACAGACTCACAGACGTACACAGATAACCCGGCCTCACATACGTACACAGATAACCCGGCCTCACAGACGTACACAGATAACCCGACATCACAGACGTATACAGATAACCCGACCTCACATACGTACACAGATAACCCGGCCTCACAGACGTACACAGATAACCCGGCCTCACAGACGTATACAGATAACCCGGCCTCACAGACGTACACAGATAACCCGGCCTCACAGACGTACACAGATAACACAGCCTCACAGACGTATACAGATAACACAGCCTCACAGACGTATAGATAACACAGACTCACAGACGTACACAGATAACCCGGCCTCACAGACGTACACAGATAACCCGACATCACAGACGTACACAGATAACCCGGCCTCACATACGTACACAGATAACCCGGCCTCACAGACGTACCCAGATAACCCGGCCTCACAGACGTATACAGATAACCCGACCTCACAGACGTATACAGATAACCCGGCCTCACAGACGTATACAGATAACCCGGCCTCACAGACGTATACAGATAACCCGACCTCACAGACGTACACAGATAACCCGGCCTCACAGACGTACACAGATAACCCGGCCTCACAGACGTACACAGATAACCCGGCCTCACAGACGTACACAGATAACCCGGCCTCACAGACGTACACAGATAACCCGGCCTCACAGACGTACACAGATAACCCGGCCTCACAGACGTACACAGATAACACGGCCTCACAGACGTACACAGATAACCCGACCTCACAGACGTATACAGATAACCCGGCCTCACAGATGTATACAGATAACCCGGCCTCACAGACGTATACAGATAACCCGGCCTCACAGACGTACACAGATAACCCGGCCTCACAGACGTACACAGATAACCCGGCCTCACAGACGTACCCAGATAACCCGGCCTCACAGTCGTACACAGATAACCCGGCCTCACAGACGTATACAGATAACCCGGCCTCACAGACGTATACAGATAACCCGGCCTCACAGACGTACACAGATAACACAGCCTCACAGACGTACACAGATAACCCGGCCTCACAGACGTATACAGATAACACAGCCTCACAGACGTATACAGATAACCCGGCCTCACAGACATATACAGATATCCCGGCCTCACAGACGTACACAGATAACCCGGCCTCACAGACGTACACAGATAACCCGGCCTCACAGACGTACACAGATAACCCGGCCTCACAGACGTACACAGATAACACGGCCTCACAGACGTACACAGATAACCCGACCTCACAGACGTATACAGATAACCCGGCCTCACAGATGTATACAGATAACCCGGCCTCACAGACGTACACAGATAACCCGGCCTCACAGACGTACACAGATAACCCGGCCTCACAGACGTATACAGATAACCCGGCCTCACAGACGTATACAGATAACACAGCCTCACAGACGTATACAGATAACACAGTTAGTGGCGTATTCCTGTTATGTCGCAGTGTTTGTGTAAGTGACACAATGCAGTCATTGTTACAACATCCTGTGTATTACTGTGCACTGCTCCTTATAAGTCACCAAGAGAAATACTGATCCCCGGATGGCAGAGTGCGGTGACTGCGGCCTGTGGTGTAACTAGACGTTTGTGCCGTCCTGCCAAATAACTTACTAGCATTCCCCTCGCCATACTTGTATTACAATTATTTTACCAATGCTCGAGGTCAGTATTTTAATTCTCATTGACAGGAGTAACACACGGTGCAAGAAACTCGGGGATACAGCAGCGGTGCCACACACTCGGGAGATACAGCAGCGGTGCCACACACTCGGGGGATACAGCAGCGGTGCCACACACTCGGGAGATACAGCAGCGGTGCCACACACTCGGGGGATACAGCAGCGGTGCCACACACTCGGGGGATACAGCAGCGGTGCCACACACTCGGGGGATACAGCAGCGGTGCCACACACTCGGGGGATACAGCAGCGGTGCCACACACTCGGGGGATACAGCAGCGGTGCCACACACTCGGGGGATACAGCAGCGGTGCCACACACTCGGGGGATACAGCAGCGGTGCCACACACTCGGGGGATACAGCAGCGGTGCCACACACTCGGGGGATACAGCAGCGGTGCCACACACTCGGGAGATACAGCAGCGGTGCCACACACTCGGGGGATACAGCAGCGGTGCCACACACTCGGGGGATACAGCAGCGGTGCCACACACTCGGGGGATACAGCAGCGGTGCCACACACTCGGGGGATACAGCAGCGGTGCCACACACTCGGGGGATACAGCAGCGGTGCCACACACTCGGGGGATACAGCAGCGGTGCCACACACTCGGGGGATACAGCAGCGGTGCCACACACTCGGGGGATACAGCAGCGGTGCCACACACTCGGGGGATACAGCAGCGGTGCCACACACTCGGGGGATACAGCAGCGTTGCCACACACTCGGGGGATACAGCAGCGGTGCCACACATTTGGGGGATACAGCAGCGGTGCCACACACTCAGGGGATACAGCAACGTTGCCACACACTCGGGGGATACAGCAGCGGTGCCACACACTCGGGGATACAGCAGCGGTGCCACACACTCGGGAGATACAGCAGCGGTGCCACACACTCGGGGGATGCAGCAGCGGTGCCACACACTCGGGAGATACAGCAGCGGTGCCACACACTCGGGGGATACAGCAGCGGTGCCACACACTCGGGGGATACAGCAGCGGTGCCACACACTCGGGGGAAACAGCAGCGGTGCCACACACTCGGGGATACAGCAGCGGTGCCACACACTCGGGAGATACAGCAGCGGTGCCACACACTCGGGGGATACAGCAGCGGTGCCGCACACTCGGGGATACAGCAGCGGTGCCACACACTCGGGGGATACAGCACCGGTGCCACACACTCGGGGGATACAGCAGCGGTGCCACACACTCGGGAGATACAGCAGCGGTGCCACACACGGGGATACAGCACCGGTGTCACACACACGGGGATACAGCACCGGTGTCACACACACACGGGGATACAGCACCGGTGTCACACACACGGGGATACAGCACCGGTGCCACACACTCGGGGGATACAGCACCGGTGCCACACACTCGGGGGATACAGCACCGGTGCCACACACTCGGGGGATACAGCACCGGTGTCACACACTCGGGGATACAGCAGCAGTGCCACACACTCGGGAGATACAGCAGCGGTGCCACACACTCGGGGGATACAGCAGCGTTGCCACACACTCGGGGGATACAGCAGCGGTGCCACACACTCGGGGGATACAGCAGCGGTGCCACACACTCGGGGGATACAGCAGCGGTGCCACACACTCAGGGGATACAGCAACGTTGCCACACACTCGGGGGATACAGCAGCGGTGCCACACACTCGGGGATACAGCAGCGGTGCCACACACTCGGGAGATACAGCAGCGGTGCCACACACTCGGGGGATACAGCAGCGGTGCCACACACTCGGGGGATACAGCAGCGGTGCCACACACTCGGGGGATACAGCAGCGGTGCCACACACTTAGACAATATAAATGTAACTTCCTGCATGACCGCCCTTGCCAGCTGCCTATTGTTTATGTAGCTCAGACAATATTAAGGAGCGGCAGTGACACAGGCCAATGGGCTACAGGTGGCAGAATGTACCGTGAGAGTAATATGTGTACCACCCATATAATGCACAAAGAGATCCGTCTCATGTTAGTGTCACACTGCGGTGGCTGCACCCAGCACCCACTTCCTGCTACACAGCTGACTCTGCCCCCAGTATAGGGCAGGGCTGGGGTGAGGGCACGGAGACGGCCCTGCACTACTGTATTGTATATAGAGGACGCGCCTGCGGATCCAGCACCAGGGAGAAACCATCCTACATACAAGCGTCATTGATGTCATTGATAAGTAGGAGCCTTGGAGGGGTTTGGAAGTTCCATTCAGTGGTGGCATTGAGATCCAGTAGTGACACGATGGTCTGACAACAAGGTGCCGGCTCAGCAGTCAGCAGAGTCATTGTCATCAGCAGTACACCTGCAGTCTCTGGTGAATAATGAGGGAGAGAGGGAGATTGCTGCTATGTCATGGAGTCTCCTGCAGAATGCAGGAGGGGAGGTAACTATGATGTAACAGTGTAATGTGGGCTAGGTACATCATTGACTCCTCCCTCTCTTTCACCCCCCACATTCGTGCTCTCTCACAGTCTTGCCGCTTTCACCTACGCAACATCTCACGCATCAGACCATTCCTCTCCACTGACGCGACCAAAATTCTCATTCACTCTCTTGTCATCTCCCGCCTTGACTACTGCAACATCCTTCTCTCCGGGCTACCTCTCACCCGCCTCGCACCTCTCCAATCCATTCTTAACGCTGCTGCTAGGCTCATCTTCCTCTCCCGCCGCTCTACCTCCGCCTCCCCCCTCTGTCTATCTCTTCACTGGCTCCCCATTCCTTTCCGAGTTCTCTTTAAACTCCTCACCACCACCTACAAAGCTCTCTCCTCCTCCACCGCTCCTTACCTCTCTTCACTGATCTCTATCCACACTCCCTCCCGTCCTCTTCGCTCCATCACTGACCGCCGACTGACCTCTCACCTAATCACCTCCTCCCACTCCCGTGTCCAAGACTTCTCTCGCGCTGCCCCCCTGCACTGGAACAACCTCCCGCCACCCATCAGGCTTTCTGATTCCCTTACCTCCTTCAAGCGCTCCCTCAAAACCCACTTTTTTCGACTAGCCTATCCCTCCTCCTAACCTCTTTTGATCCTCTTATCCTGCCTCCGTTCCCCTCCGTTCCTACTTATCCTATTGTTTTTCGTTCGTCCACCCACCTATTTTTAGTATGTTAACTCTTATGAGTAGGGCCCTCCTTCCTCACGTACTCACCCTACCTCTTTACCTCACCTGTGCTCCTGTCCTGTTCTTCCCTTCCTCTACTTCATCTTTAGTCTCCTTGACAATTTTGACACCTACTTCTGAACTGATGCTGATTTTAGTTCTACCAGCTATACCCCCATTTATACTGTATTTTTCAACACACCCTGTACGTTACCTCGTCATTTTTTTTTTGTTTGCTATGTACGGCGCTGCGGACACTTTGCGGCGCCATATAAATAAACGTACTACTACTACTACTAGGTGACATGAGGGAGATTGCTAGACTAATGAGGGAGAAAGGGAGATTGCTGCTATGTCATGGAGTCTCCTGCAGAATGCAGGAGGGGAGGTAACTATGATGTAACAGTGTAATGTGGGCTAGGTGACATGAGGGAGATTGCTAGACTAATGAGGGAGAGAGGGAGATTGCTGCTATGTCAGGGAGTCTCCTGCAGAATGCAGAAGGAGAGGGAACTATGATGTAACAGTGTAATGTGGGCTAG
The DNA here is from genome assembly GCF_055691185.1 of Crinia signifera. Classification (NCBI taxonomy): domain Eukaryota; kingdom Metazoa; phylum Chordata; class Amphibia; order Anura; family Myobatrachidae; genus Crinia; species Crinia signifera. Next base: position 400,855,557 of record NC_139218.1, on the reverse strand, counting down.
GTGACATAAGGGAGATTGCTAGACTAATGAGGGAGAGAGGGAGATTGCTGCTATGTCATGGAGTCTCCTGCAGAATGCAGGGGTGGGAGGTAACTATGATGTAACAGTGTAATGTCGGATAGGTGACATGAGGGAGATTGCCAGACTAATGAGGGAGACAGGGAGATTGCTGCTATGTCAGGGAGTCTCCTGCAGAATGCAGGAGGGGAGGTAACTATGATGTAACAGTGTAATGTGGGCTAGGTGACATGAGGGAGATTGCTAGACTAATGAGGGAGAGAGGGAGATTGCTGCTATGTCATGGAGTCTCCTGCAGAATGCAGGAGGGGAGGTAACTATGATGTAACAGTGTAATGTGGGCTAGGTGACATGAGGGAGATTGCTAGACTAATGAGGGAGAGAGGGAGATTGCTGCTATGTCATGGAGTCTCCTGCAGAATGCAGGAGGGGAGGTAACTATGATGTAACAGTGTAATGTGGGCTAGGTGACATGAGGGAGATTGCTAGACTAATGAGGGAAAGAGGGAGATTGCTGCTATGTCAGGGAGTCTCCTGCAGAATGCAGAAGGAGAGGGAACTATGATGTAACAGTGTAATGTGGGCTAGGTGACATAAGGGAGATTGCTAGACTAATGAGGGAGAGAGGGAGATTGCTGCTATGTCATGGAGTCTCCTGCAGAATGCAGGGGTGGGAGGTAACTATGATGTAACAGTGTAATGTGGGCTAGGTGACAAGAGGGAGATTACTCGACTAATGAGGGAGAGAGGGAGATTGCTGCTATGTCAGGGAGTCTCCTGCAGAATGGGAGGTACCTATGATGTAACAGTGTAATGTGGGCTAGGTGACATGAGGGAGATTGCTAGACTAATGAGGGAGAGAGGGATATTGCTGCTATGTCAGGGAGTCTCCTGCAGAATGCAGGAGGGGAGGTAACTATGATGTAACAGTGTAATGTGGGCTAGGTGACATGAGGGAGAGAGGGAGATTGCTGCTAGGTCAGGAGTCTCCTGCAGAATGCAGGAGGGGAGGTGACTATGATGTAAGTGTAATGTGGGCTAGGTGACATGAGGGAGATTGCTAGACTAATGAGGGAGAGGGAGATTGCTGCTAGGTCAGGGAGTCTCCTGCAGAATGCAGGAGGGGAGGTAACTATGATGTAACAGTGTAATGTGGGCTAGGTGACATGAGGGAGATTGCTAGACTAATGAGGGAGAGAGGGAGATTGCTGCCATGTCAGGGAGTCTCCTGCAGAATGCAGGAGGGGAGGTAACTATGATGTAACAGTGTAATGTGGGCCAGGTGACATGAGGGAGATTGCTAGACTAATGAGGGAGTGAGGGAGATTGCGGCTATATCAGGGAGTCTCCTGCAGAATGCAGTAGGGGAGGGAACTATGATGTAACAGTGTAATGTGGGGCTAGGTGACATGAGGGAGATTGCTAGACTAATGAGGGAGAGGGAGATTGCTGCTAGGACAGGAGTCTCCTGCAGAATGCAGGAGGGGAGGTGACTATGATGTAACAGTGTAATGTGGGCTAGGTGACATGAGGGAGATTGCTAGACTAATGAGGGAGAGAGGGAGATTGCTGCTATGTCAGGGAGTCTCCTGCAGAATGCAGGAGGGGAGGTAACTATGATGTAACAGTGTAATGTGGGCTAGGTGACATAAGGAAGATTGCTAGACTAATGAGGGAGAGAGGGAGATTGCTGCTATGTCAGGGAGTCTCCTGCAGAATGCAGGAGAGGAGGTAACTATGATGTAACAGTGTAATGTGGGCTAGGTGACATGAGGGAGATTGCTAGACTGATGAGGGAGAGAGGGAGATTGTTGCTATGTCAGGGAGTTTCCTGCAGAATGCAGGAAGGGAGGTAACTATGATGTAACAGTGTAATGTGGGCTAGGTGACATAAGGGAGATTGCTAGACTAATGAGGGAGAGAGGGAGATTGCTGCTATGTCAGGGAGTCTCCTGCAGAATGCAGGAGGGGAGGTAACTATGATGTAACAGTGTAATGTGGGCTAGATGACATGAGGGAGATTGCTAGACTAATGAGGGAGAGAGGGAGATTGCTGCCATGTCAGGGAGTCTCCTGCAGAATACAGGAGGGGAGGTAACTATGATGTAACAGTGTAATGTGGGCTAGGTGACATGAGGGAGATTACTAGACTAATGAGGGAGAGAGGGAGATTGCTGCTATGTCAGGGAGTCTCCTGCAGAATACAGGAGGGGAGGTAACTATGATGTAACAGTGTAATGTGGGCTAGGTGACATGAGGGAGATTGCTAGACTAATGAGGGAGACAGGGAGATTGCTGCTATGTCAGGGAGTCTCCTGCAGAATACAGGAGGGGAGGTAACTATGATGTAACAGTGTAATGTGGCTAGGTGACATGAGGGAGATTGCTAGACTAATGAGGGAGAGAGGGAGATTGCTGCTATATCAGGGAGTCTCCTGCAGAATGCAGGAGGGGAGATAACTATGATGTAACAGTGTAATGTGGGATAGGTGACATGAGGGAGATTGCTAGACTAATGAGGAAGACAGGGAGATTGCTGCTATGTCAGGGAGTCTCCTGCAGAATACAGGAGGGGAGGTAATTATGATGTAACAGTGTAATGTGGCTAGGTGACATGAGGGAGATTGCCAGACTAATGAGGGAGAGAGGGAGATTGCTGCTATGTCAGGGAGTCTCCTGCAGAATACAGGAGGGGAGGTAACTATGATGTAACAGTGTAATGTGGGCTAGGTGACATGAGGGAGATTGCTAGACTAATGAGGGAGATAGGGAGATTGCTGCTATGTCAGGGAGTCTCCTGCAGAATGCAGGAGGGGAGGTGACTATGATGTAACAGTGTAATGTGGGCTAGGTGACATGAGGGAGATTGCTAGACTAATGAGGGAGAGAGGGAGATTGCTGCTATGTCAGGGAGTCTCCTGCAGAATGCAGGAGGGGAGGTAACTATGATGTAACAGTGTAATGTGGGCTAGGTGACATGAAGGAGATTGCTAGAGTAATGAGGGAGAGAGGGAGATTGCTGCTATGTCAGGGAGTCTCCTGCAGAATGCAGGAGGGGAGGTAACTATGTGGTAGTGCAGGGCTGGGCAACACCGGCCCTCCAGATGTTGATGAACTACACATCCCAGCATGCCTTGCATCAGTTTCAGCATGGCCACATAGGAAAACTAATGCAAAGCATCCTGGGATGTGTAGTTCATTAACATCTGGAGGGCCGGTGTTGCCCAGCCCTGTGGTAGGGTATCAAATACTGCCTGTCGGCACATGCTGGTTAAACAAAAAAAAATGTGAAAAACTCATGTCGACCTTTTCATTGTAGACATAATGCTTGTGTCGACCTATTGCAGTTGTCGACCTAAGGCCTGTCCACCTTCAGTGGTTGATCCAATGCATGTCAGCCTAAATAGGATAGGACTTAATGACTGTGTCCACAGAAATCACCAAAAATCTAACTGCAGTTTTCTGTATTAGACGCTACAATACTGCCCCCTGCTGGCCAACAGACACATTGTCACTGTATAACTAGATCACTACTAATATTGGTGACACTGCCCTAAGGGTCATATACATCTATAACAGGTGACAGGAGAAGAAAGGGCTGCACGGAGGAGGTCACGGACGCCCGGATCTATGACCCATCCATGGAAGGCATGAGGAACCAAGCACAGAGTGCTGGCCATACCCCCATAGTGATGAGACGGGGGCAGAGCCTGGCACTTGCAGACATTCCTCCACATAGAATCCAGATTATTGTGCCCAGGCTAGTATCCAAGGGAACAGGTAATGAACAGGTTCTGCTGGTCATAGGTTGGTAGAGGAGGAATGGAGGGCAGGTCTGACAGAGCAGGTGGAGAGTGATCCTGATCTCGGAGGGGCCACCCTGTCAGTCTTTGGCTGCACCCCACCCAGCACCCCCACACAGTGCTGCTGCCATTGTACACGTAGTACCACCACCTCAATGTCATCCACTGCTTTCATGCTACTGTCTGTCATTCCCCATCACTGCTGCCTAAAGGAGCCCACACACGCACCGATTCCAGCATGCGTTGTGGGCTTAACTAGCACACATAGCATCGCATCGTATGCCTTGTGCATGCGATGTGCATGCGATGCGATGCTATGCTAGAAAAAGCTAGTACAAAAAGTATGTGCAGCACATACTTTTTGAACTGTACGATGAGGTGCCGCGGGAGCGCGCACCCCATCTTACAGCATCGCACCGCCCGCATTGGTGCGTGTGTGGGCTCCATTACACTCTCACCCACCATCTCTGATAAACTCTACCTTTTTGTCACCCATCAGACAATGTTCCCCCAGTCATCCACTTTATCCATCATTGCCTACCTGACCCTCTCTATGATCAACACAATGCTCTGTTCCTGGGCTTCCCTGGTACTGTATGATTGCCAGCACCTGTGGTGACACCTTTCTTATCAGTTACCTAGCTCCCCACAGGTGCTGGCAATCCTACATTATCCATACCTCCCAGCATGCCCCTCTCCAGGAGGACACAATGCTCTGTTCCTGGTCTTCCCTGGTAATGTATGATTGCCATCACCTGTGGTGACACCTTTCTTATCAGTTACCTAGCTCCCCACAGGTGCTGGCAATCCTACATTATCCATACCTCCCAGCATGCCCCTCTCCAGGGGGACACAATGCTCTGCTCCTGGGCTTCCCTGGTAATGTATGATTGCCAGCACCTGTGCTGACACCTTTCTTATCAGTTACCTAGCTCCCCACAGGTGCTGGTAATCATACATTATCCATACCTCCCAGCATGCCCCTCTCCAGGAGGACACAAAGCTCTGCTTCTGGGCTTCCCTGGTAATGTATGATTGCCAGCACCTGTGGTGACACCTTTCTTATCAGTTACCTAGCTCCCCACAGGTGCTGGCAATCCTACATTATCCATACCTTCCAGCATGCCCCTCTCCAGGAGGACACAATGCTCTGTTCCTGGGCTACCCTGGTAATGTATAATTGCCAGCATCTGTGGTGACACCTTTCTTATCAGTTACCTAGCTCCCCACAGGTGCTGGCAATCATACATTATCCATACCTCCCAGCATGCCCCTCTCCAGGAGGACACAATGCTCTGCTCCTGGGATTCCCTGGTAATGTATGATTGCCAGCACCTGTGGTGACACCTTTCTTATCGGTTACCTAGCTCCCCACAGGTGATGGCAATCATACATTATCCATACCTCCCAGCATGCCCCTCTCCAGGAGGACACAATGCTCTGTTCCTGGGCTTCCCTGGTAATGTATGATTGCCAGCACCTGTGGTGACACCTTTCTTATCAGTTACCTAGCTCCCCACAGGTGCTGGTAATCATACATTATCCATACGTCCCAGCATGCCCCTCTCCAGGAGGACACAATGCTCTGTTGCTGGGCTTCCCTGGTAATGTATGATTGCCAGCACCTGTGGTGACACCTTTCTTATCAGTTACCTAGCTCCCCACAGGTGCTGGTAATCATACATTATCCATACCTCCCAGCATGCCCCTCTCCAGGAGGACACAATGCTCTGTTCCTGGGCTTCCCTGCTAATGTATGATTGCCAGCACCTGTGCTGACACCTTTCTTATCAGTTACCTAGCTCCCCACAGGTGATGGCAATCATACATTATCCATACCTCCCAGCATGCCCCTCTCCAGGAGGACACAATGCGCTGCTCCTGGGCTTCCCTGGTAATGTATGATTGCCAGCACCTGTGGTGACACCTTTCTTATCAGTTACCTAGCTCCCCACAGGTGCTGGCAATCCTACATTATCCATACCTCCCAGCATGCCCCTCTCCAGGAGGACACAATGCTCTGTTCCTGGGCTTCCCTGGTAATGTATGATTGCCAGCACCTGTGGTGACACCTTTCTTATGAGTTACCTAGCTCCCCACAGATGCTGGCAATCATACATTATCCATACCTCCCAGCATGCCCCTCTCCAGGAGGACACAATGCTCTGCTCCTGGGCTTCCCTGGTAATGTATGATTGCCAGCACCTGTGGTGACACCTTTCTTATCAGTTACCTAGCTCCCCACAGGTGCTGGCAATCATACATTATCCATACCTCCCAGCATGCCCCTCTCCAGGAGGGCACAATGCTCTGCTCCTGGGCTTCCCTGGTAATGTATGATTGCCAGCACCTGTGGTGACACCTTTCTTATCAGTTACCTAGCTCCCCACAGGTGCTGGCAATCATACATTATCCATACCTCCCAGCATGCCCCTCTCCAGGAGGACACAATGCTCTGCTCCTGGGCTTCCCTGGTAATGTATGATTGCCAGCACCTGTGGTGACACCTTTCTTATCAGTTACCCAGCTCCCCACAGGTGCTGGCAATCATACATTATCCATACCTCCCAGCATGCCCCTCTCCAGGAGGACACAATGCTCTGCTCCTGGGCTTCCTTGGTAATGTAGGATTGCCAGCACCTGTGGTGACACCTTCCTTATCAGTTACCTAGCTCCCCACAGGTGCTGGCAATCCTACATTATCCATACCTCCCAGCATGCCCCTCTCCAGGAGGACACAATGCTCTGCTCCTGGGCTTCCCTGGTAATGTAGGATTGCCAGCACTTGTGGTGACACCTTCCTTATCAGTTACCTAGCTCCTCACAGGTGCTGGCAATCCTACATTATCCATACCTCCCAGCATGCCCCTCTCCAGGAGGACACAATGCTCTGTTCCTGGCCTTCCCTGGTAATGTATGATTGCCAGCACCTGTGGTGACACCTTTCTTATCAGTTACCTAGCTCCCACAGATGCTGGCAATCATACATTATCCATACCTCCCAGCATGCCCCTCTCCAGAAGGACACAATGCTCTGTTCCTGGGCTTCCCTGGCAATGTAGGATTGCCAGCACCTGTGGTGACACCTTTCTTATCAGTTACCTAGCTCCCTACAGGTGCTGGCAATCATACATTATCCATACCTCCCAGCATGCCCCTCTCCAGGAGGACACAAAGCGCTGCTCCTGGGCTTCCCTGGTAATGTATGATTGCCTGCACCTGTGGTGACACCTTTCTTATCAGTTACCTAGCTCCCCACAGGTGCTGGCAATCATACATTATCCATACCTTCCAGCATGCCCCTCTCCAGGAGGACACAATGCTCTGTTCCTGGGCTTCCCTGGTAATGTATGATTGCCAGCACCTGTGGTGACATCTTTCTTATCAGTTACCTAGCTCCCCTCAGGTGCTGGCAATCATACATTATCCATACCTCCCAGCATGCCCCTCTCCAGGAGGACACAATGCTCTGTTCATGGGCTTCCCTGGTAATGTATGATTGCCAGCACCTGTGGTGACACTTTTCTTATCAGTTACCTAGCTCCCCACAGATGCTGGCAATCATACATTATCCATACATCCCAGCAGGCCCCTCTCCAGGAGGACACAATGCTCTGCTCCTGGACTTCCCTGGTAATGTATGATTGCCAGCACCTGTGGTGACACCTTTCTTATCAGTTACCTAGCTCCCCACAGGTGCTGGCAATCATACATTATCCATACCTCCCAGCATGCCCCTCTCCAGGAGGGTACAATGCTCTGTTCCTGGGCTTCCCTGGTAATGTATGATTGCCAGCACCTGTGGTGACACCTTTCTTATCAGTTACCTAGCTCCTCACAGGTGCTGGCAATCATACATTATCCATACCTCCCAGCATGCCCCTCTCCAGGAGGACACAATGCTCTGTTCCTGGGCTTCCCTGGTAATGTATGATTGCCAGCACCTGTGGTGACACCTTTCTTATCAGTTACCTAGCTCCCCACAGGTGCTGGCAATCCTACATTATCCATACCTCCCAGCATGCCCCTCTCCAGGAGGACACAATGCTCTGTTCCTGGGCTTCCCTGGTAATGTATGATTGCCAGCACCTGTGGTGACACCTTTCTTATCAGTTACCTAGCTCCCCACAGGTGCTGGTAATCATACATTATCCATACCTCCCAGCATGCCCCTCTCCAGGAGGACACAATGCTCTGTTCCTGGGCTTCCCTGGTAATGTATGATTGCCAGCACCTGTGGTGACACCTTTCTTATCAGTTACCTAGCTCCCCACAGGTGCTGGTAATCATACATTATCCATACCTCCCAGCATGCCCCTCTCTAGGAGGACACAATGCTCTGTTCCTGAGCTTCCCTGGTAATGTAGGATTGCCAGCACCTGTGGTGACACCTTCCTTATCAGTTACCTAGCTCCCCACAGGTGCTGGCAATCCTACATTATCCATAACTCCCAGCATGCCCCTCTCCAGGAGGACAGAATGCTCTGCTCCTGGGCTTCCCTGGTAATGTAGGATTGCCAGCACCTGTGGTGACACCTTTCTTATCAGTTACCTAGCTCCCCACAGGTGCTGGTAATCATACATTATCCATACCTCCCAGCATGCCCCTCTCTAGGAGGACACAATGCTCTGTTCCTGAGCTTCCCTGGTAATGTAGGATTGCCAGCACCTGTGGTGACACCTTTCTTATCAGTTACCCAGCTCCCCACAGGTGCTGGCAATCATACATTATCCATACCTCCCAGCATGCCCCTCTCCAGGAGGACACAATGCTCTGTTCCTGGGATTCCCTGGTAATGTATGATTGCCAGCACCTGTGGTGACACCTTCCTTATCAGTTACCTAGCTCCCCACAGGTGCTGGCAATCCTACATTATCCATAACTCCCAGCATGCCCCTCTCCAGGAGGACACAATGCTCTGCTCCTGGGCTTCCCTGGTAATGTAGGATTGCCAGCACCTGTGGTGACACCTTCCTTATCAGTTACCTAGCTCCCCTCAGGTGCTGGCAATCCTACATTATCCATAACTCCCAGCATGCCCCTCTCCAGGAGGACACAATGCTCTGCTCCTGGGCTTCCCTGGTAATGTAGGATTGCCAGCACCTGTGGTGACACCTTCCTTATCAGTTACCTAGCTCCCCACAGGTGCTGGCAATCATACATTATCCATAACTCCCAGCATGCCCCTCTCCAGGAGGACACAATGCTCTGCTCCTGGGCTTCCCTGGTAATGTAGGATTGCCAGCACCTGTGGTGACACCTTTCTTATCAGTTACCTAGCTCCACACAGGTGCTGGTAATCATACATTATCCATACCTCCCAGCATGCCCCTCTCTAGGAGGACACAATGCTCTGTTCCTGAGCTTCCCTGGTAATGTAGGATTGCCAGCACCTGTGGTGACACCTTCATTATCAATTACCTAGCTCCCCACAGGTGCTGGCAATCCTACATTATCCATACCTCCCAGCATGCCCCTCTCTAGGAGGACACAATGCTCTGTTCCTGAGCTTCCCTGGTAATGTAGGATTGCCAGCACCTGTGGTGACACCTTCCTTATCAGTTACCTAGCTCCCCACAGGTGCTGGCAATCCTACATTATCCATAACTCCCAGCATGCCCCTCTCCAGGAGGACACAATGCTCTGCTCCTGGGCTTCCCTGGTAATGTATGATTGCCAGCACCTGTGGTGACACCTTTCTTATCAGTTACCTAGCTCCCCACAGGTGCTGGTAATCATACATTATCCATACCTCCCAGCATGCCCCTCTCTAGGAGGTAGGGTTACCACCTAGTCCCTTTAATTCCGGACACATATTAATTACACAGGTTCTGTGGCTGGCTGACTTCAAGACTCCACTTCACCTGATTTTAAACTGCCACAGAACCTGTGTAATTAACATGTGTCCGGAATTAAAGGTCCTAGGTGGTAACCCTACTAGGAGGACACAATGCTCTGTTCCTGAGCTTCCCTGGTAATGTAGGATTGCCAGCACCTGTGGTGACACCTTCCTTATCAGTTACCTAGCTCCCCACAGGTGCTGGCAATCCTACATTATCCATAACTCCCAGCATGCCCCTCTCCAGGAGGACACAATGCTCTGCTCCTGGGCTTCTCTGGTAATGTAGGATTGCCAGCACCTGTGGTGACACCTTTCTTATCAGTTACCTAGCTCCCCACAGGTGCTGGTAATCATACATTATCCATACCTCCCAGCATGCCCCTCTCTAGGAGGACACAATGCTCTGTTCCTGAGCTTCCCTGGTAATGTAGGATTGCCAGCACCTGTGGTGACACCTTCCTTATCAGTTACCTAGCTCCCCACAGGTGCTGGCAATCCTACATTATCCATAACTCCCAGCAGGCCCCTCTCCAGGAGGACACAATGCTCTGCTCCTGGGCTTCTCTGGTAATGTAGGATTGCCAGCACCTGTGGTGACACCTTTCTTATCAGTTACCTAGCTCCCCACAGGTGCTGGCAATCCTACATTATCCATAACTCCCAGCATGCCCCTCTCCAGGAGGACACAATGCTCTGCTCCTGGGCTTCCCTGGTAATGTAGGATTGCCAGCACCTGTGGTGACACCTTCCTTATCAGTTACCTAGCTCCCCACAGGTGCTGGCAATCCTACATTATCCATAACTCCCAGCATGCCCCTCTCCAGGAGGACACAATGCTCTGCTCCTGGGCTTCTCTGGTAATGTAGGATTGCCAGCACCTGTGGTGACACCTTTCTTATCAGTTACCTAGCTCCCCACAGGTGCTGGTAATCATACATTATCCATACCTCCCAGCATGCCCCTCTCTAGGAGGACACAATGCTCTGTTCCTGAGCTTCCCTGGTAATGTAGGATTGCCAGCACCTGTGGTGACACCTTCCTTATCAGTTACCTAGCTCCCCACAGGTGCTGGCAATCCTACATTATCCATAACTCCCAGCATGCCCCTCTCCAGGCGGACACAATGCTCTGCTCCTGGGCTTCTCTGGTAATGTAGGATTGCCAGCACCTGTGGTGACACCTTTCTTATCAGTTACCTAGCTCCCCACAGGTGCTGGTAATCATACATTATCCATACCTCCCAGCATGCCCCTCTCTAGGAGGACACAATGCTCTGTTCCTGAGCTTCCCTGGTAATGTAGGATTGCCAGCACCTGTGGTGACACCTTCCTTATCAGTTACCTAGCTCCCCACAGGTGCTGGCAATCCTACATTATCCATAACTCCCAGCATGCCCCTCTCCAGGAGGACACAATGCTCTGCTCCTAGGCTTCCCTGGTAATGTAGGATTGCCAGCACCTGTGGTGACACCTTTCTTATCAGTTACCTAGCTCCCCACAGGTGCTGGCAATCATACATTATCAGGGACGTCCAGGAACCATAGTAATCAGTGTAGAAACAGCAACAATTTAACATCCACAGTGAGTAAACAAAATAATGTCCATTACATACCTCCCTAGGAGGGACACATTGCTCTGTTCCTGGACTTTCCTCTTAATATATGATTACTATCACCTGGGTTGAAACTCCTTTCTCAGCAATTAACCTGTTCAACACAGGTGCTGGCAATCATACATTAATAGGGAAGTCCAGGGGAGGGTCATGTTGTCAGTTGGGAGGTATGCCATTGTATAATAATTCTGTCACAGCAACCACGTGTGTGCTGGGTGTAGCAATTCTAATAACAAGCAAAGCACACAGGCTGTCACTAGTATAGACAGTGTCAGTTTGGTCTCCAGAAACATGGCCGCCGCCCTGCCCACAGGTCTCTCTGTATGGGACATGCTGGTGACAGAGTCCCTCCCCAACTCTTATCCCAGCCCCTCTTCCTCTGTTACATCTGCTGCCAACTTCACTGCTGCAACACAGGCGGCTCTGAGGAACTTGGGTCAGTGTGCTGGCTAACAGCTTCTGCAGGAGGAGTGCACTGTGTGTTCTCTGCTGGGGTCCTGCAGGTGGAGTGCACTGTGTGTTATCTGCTGGGGCTTCTGCAGGAGTGGTGCACTGTATGTTGTCTGTTGGGGGTCCTGCGGAAGGAGTGCACTTTATATTCTCTGCTGGGAATCCTGCAGGAGGAATGCACTGTGTGTTGTCTTTTGGGGGTCCTGCGGAAGGAGTGCACCGTGTGTTATCTGCAGGAGGAGTGCACTTTATATTCTCTGCTGGGAATCCTGCAGGAGGAGTGCATTGTGTGTTATTTGCAGAGGCTTCTGCAGGAGGATTGCACTATATGTTCTCTGCTCGGGGTTCTGCAGGAGGAGTGCACTGTGTGTTCTCTGCTCGGGGTTCTGCAGGAGGAGTGCACTGTGTGTTCTCAGCTGGGGCTTCTGCAGGAGGAGTGCACTGTGTGTTATCTGCTGGGGCTTCTGCAGGAAGAGTGCGCTGTGGTATCTGCATGGGCTTCTGCAGGAGGAGTGCACTGTGTTGTTTGCTGGGGGTTCTACAATAGAAGTAAACCATATTTTAACCTGTGTATTTTTGCAGCTAGATGGCGGCAGTTGCTTGGTCTGAGCGGGTCCTTAAGCTGGTGCTAGATCTCAACAACCTACATCGAGAAGGTGAGAGGTTGTGAATGTGATGTCCCTGATACAGTACTATGCACGTTCACCCTATACACACCCGGTACATAGGGTATATACAGTATATGTGATGTCCTTGGTACAGTGCATGGTCACCCTATATACACACCAGGTACATAGGGTATATACAGTATATGTGATGTCCCCAATGCAGTACTGTGCACGGTCACCCTATACATGCCCAGTACATAGGGTATATACAATATATGTGATGTCCCTGATGCAGTACTGTGCACGGTCACTCTATACACACCCATTACATAGGTTATATACAGTATATGTACCCTATACACACACAGTATATGTGAAGTCCCTGATGCAGTACTGTGCGCGGTCACTCTATACACACCCATTACATAGGTTATATACAGTATATGTACCCTATACACACACAGTATATGTGATGTCCCTGATGCAGTACTGTGCGCGGTCACTCTATACACACCCGGTACAAAGGGTATATACAGTATATGTGATGTCCCAGATGCAGCACTGTGCACAGTCACCCTATACTCGCCCAGTACATAGGGTATATACAGTATATGTGATGTCCCTGATGCAGTACTGTGCACAGTCATCCTATACACACCCAGTACATAGTGTATATACAGTATATGTGATGTCCCTGATGCAGTACAGTGCACAGTCACCCTATACATGCCCAGTACATAGGGTATATACAGTATATGTGATGTCCCTGATGCAGCACTGTGCACGGTCACCCTATACACTCCCAGTACATAGGGTATATACAGTATATGTGATGTCCCTGATGCAGCACTGTGCACAGTCACCCTATACACTCCCAGTACATGGGATATATACAGTATATGTGATTTCCCTGATGCAGCACTGTGCACGGTCACCCTATACACGCCCAGTACATAGGGTATATACAGTATATGTGATGTCCCTGATGCAGTACAGTGCACAGTCACCCTATACACACCTGGTACATAGGGTATATACAGTATATGTGGTGTCCCTGATGCAGTACTGTGTACGGTCACCCTATACACACCCGGTACATAGGGTATATACAGTATATGTGATGTCCCTGATGCAGTACAGTGCACGGGCACCCTATACACAACCGGTACATAGGGTATATACAGTATATGTGATGTCCCTGATGCAGTACAGTGTCACCCTATACACACCCGGTACATAGGGTATATACAGTATATGTGATGTCCCTGATGCAGTACTGTGCAGTGTCACCATATACACAACCGGTACAAAGGGTATACTATATACAGTATATGTGATATATATATGTCCTGCAGGCTGTCTGCCATTCTGCGTACAGGGGCAGCGGGTTGGTTGGGTGCTGCAGCCGGTGGCACAGCTTCTCTCCCAGAACTCTGATGTGTTCACCCTACGTAGAGACCCCTCCGCCCAGCTGGAGCTTAATGACCGTCTGCAGTGCCCCCAGGACAGGACACGAGCTGTACAAGGGGTGATGGAGTCACTGAGAGCTCGGGAGGTCTTCCCCTGTCTCCGGGAATGGAGGGATGAGGTGAGGGCGCAGCAGTCTGTGCAATGTGTATCAGTGTGTGTGTGTGTGTGTGTGTTTGTGTGTGTGTGTGTGTGTGTGTGTGTGTGTCCCTCATAGCAATCTGCGTATGTCTGGCACCAGAGCCCACGTTCTGCCCTGCACTCCAACTACATGTGACGTCTGGCAGTGCATGCTGGGAACTGTGCAATGCCACAAGTTGTCTGTGTGATATGGGCATATTTAGGGTGACTGTAGAAAGAAAGTAACCGCCCCCTGAGGTGGTGAGAGAGGAGCTCTGGGTGACTGTAGAGGAAGTAACCGCCCCCTGAGGTGGTGAGAGAGGGGCTCTGGGTGACTGTAGAGGAAGTAACCGCCCCCTGAGCTGGTGAGAGAGGGGCTCTGGGTGACTGTAGAGGAAGTAACTGCCCCCTTAGGTGGTGAGAGAGGGGCTCCGGGTGACTGTAGAGGAAGTAACCGCCCGCTGAGGTGGTGAGAGAGGGGCTCTGGGTGACTGTAGAGGAAGTAACCGCCCCCTGAGCTGGTGAGAGAGGGGCTCCGGGTGCCTGTAGAGGAAGTATCCGCCCCCTGAGGTGGTGAGAGAGGGGCTCTGGGTGACTGTAGAGGAAGTAACCGCCCCCTGAGGTGATGAGAGAGGGGCTCTGGGTGACTGTAGAGGAAGTAACTGCCCCCTGAGGTGGTGAGAGAGGGGCTCTGGGTGACTGTAGAGGAAGTAACCGCCCCCTGAGCTGGTGAGAGAGGGGCTCTGGGTGACTGTAGAGGAAGTAACCGCCCCCTGAGCTGGTGAGAGAGGGGCTCTGGGTAACTGTAGAGGAAGTAACTGCCCCCTGAGGTGGTGAGAGAGGGGCTCTGGGTGACTGTAGAGGAAGTAACCGCCCCCTGAGCTGGTGAGAGAGGGGCTCTGGGTAACTGTAGAGGAAGTAACTGCCCCCTTAGGTGGTGAGAGAGGGGCTCTGGGTGACTGTAGAGGAAGTAACCGCCCCCTGAGGTGGTGAGAGAGGGGCTCTGGGTGACTGTAGAGGAAGTAACCGCCCCCTGAGGTGGTGAGAGAGGGGCTCTGGGTGACTGTAGAGGAAGTAACCGCCCCCTGAGCTGGTGAGAGAGGGGCTCTGGGTAACTGTAGAGGAAGTAACTGCCCCCTGAGGTGATGAGAGAGGGGCTCTGGGTGCCTGTAGAGGAAGTAACCGCCCCCTGAGGTGGTGAGAGAGGGGTTCTGGGTGACTGTAGAGGAAGTAACTGCCCCCTGAGGTGGTGAGAGAGGGGCTCTGGGTGACTGTAGAGGAAGTAACCGCCCCCTGAGGTGGTGAGAGCCGGGCTCTGGGTGACTGTAGAGGAAGTATCCGCCCCCTGAACTGGTGAGAGCCGGGCTCTGGGTGACTGTAGAGGAAGTAACCGCCCCCTGATGTGGTGAGAGAGGGGCTCTGGGTGCCTGTAGAGGAAGTAACCGCCCCCTGAGCTGGTGAGAGAGGGGCTCTGGGTGACTGTAGAGGAAGTAACCGCCCCCTAAGGTGATGAGAGAGGGGCTCTGGGTGACTGTAGAGGAAGTAACTGCCCGCTGAGCTGGTGAGAGAGGGGCTCTGGGTGACTGTAGAGGAAGTAACCGCCCCCTGAGGTGGTGAGAGATGGGCTCTAGGTGACTGTAGAGGAAGTATCCGCCCCCTGAGCTGGTGAGAGAGGGGCTCTGGGTGACTGTAGAGGAAGTAACCGCCCCCTGATGTGGTGAGAGAGGGGCTCTGGGTGCCTGTAGAGGAAGTAACCGCCCCCTGAACTGGTGAGAGCCGGGCTCTGGGTGACTGTAGAGGAAGTAACCGCCCCCTGATGTGGTGAGAGAGGGGCTCTGGGTGCCTGTAGAGGAAGTAACCGCCCCCTGAACTGGTGAGAGCCGGGCTCTGGGTGACTGTAGAGGAAGTAACCGCCCCCTGATGTGGTGAGAGAGGGGCTCTGGGTGCCTGTAGAGGAAGTAACCGCCCCCTGAGCTGGTGAGAGAGGGGCTCTGGGTGACTGTAGAGGAAGTAACCGCCCCCTAAGGTGATGAGAGAGGGGCTCTGGGTGACTGTAGAGGAAGTAACCGCCCCCTGAGGTGGTGAGAGATGGGCTCTAGGTGACTGTAGAGGAAGTATCCGCCCCCTAAGGTGGTGAGAGAGGGGCTCTGGGTGCCTGTAGAGGAAGTAACCGCCCCCTGAGCTGGTGAGAGAGGGGCTCTGGGTGACTGTAGAGGAAGTAACCGCCCCCTGACGTGGTGAGAGAGGGGCTCTGGGTGACTGTAGAGGAAGTAACCGCCCCCTGACGTGGTGAGAGAGGGGCTCTGGGTGACTGTAGAGGAAGTAACCGCCCCCTGAACTGGTGAGAGCCGGGCTCTGGGTGACTGTAGAGGAAGTAACCGCCCCCTGAGCTGGTGAGAGAGGGGCTCTGGGTGACTGTAGAGGAAGTAACCGCCCCCTGACGTGGTGAGAGAGGGGCTCTGGGTGACTGTAGAGGAAGTAACCGCCCCCTGACGTGGTGAGAGAGGGGCTCTGGGTGACTGTAGAGGAAGTAACCGCCCCCTGACGTGGTGAGAGAGGGGCTCTGGGTGACTGTAGAGGAAGTAACCGCCCCCTGAGGTGGTGAGAGAGGGGCTCTGGGTGACTGTAGAGGAAGTAACCGCCCCCTGAGGTGATGAGAGAGGGGCTCTGGGTGACTGTAGGGAGGAAGTAACCGCCCCCTGAGGTGATGAGAGAGGGGCTCTGGGTGACTGTAGAGGAAGTAACCGCCCCCTTAGGTGGTGAGAGAGGGGCTCCGGGTGACTGTAGAGGAAGTAACCGCCCCCTGAGGTGGTGAAAGAGGGGCTCTGGGTGACTAGAGGAAGTAACTGCCCCCTGAGGTGGTGAGAGCCGGGCTCTGGGTGACTGTAGAGGAAGTATCCGCCCCCTGAACTGGTGAGAGCCGGGCTCTGGGTGACTGTAGAGGAAGTAACCGCCCCCTGATGTGGTGAGAGAGGGGCTCTGGGTGCCTGTAGAGGAAGTAACCGCCCCCTGAGCTGGTGAGAGAGGGGCTCTGGGTGACTGTAGAGGAAGTAACCGCCCCCTAAGGTGGTGAGAGAGGGGCTCTGGGTGACTGTAGAGGAAGTAACCGCCCCCTGAGGTGGTGAGAGAGGGGCTCTGGGTGACTGTAGAGGAAGTAACCGCTCCCTGAGGTGGTGAGAGGGGGGCTCTGGGTGACTGTAGAGGAAGTATCCGCCCCCTGAGGTGGTGAGAGAGGCTCTGGGTGACTGTAGAGGAAGTAACCGCCCCCTGAGCTGGTGAGAGAGGGGCTCTGGGTGACTGTAGAGGAAGTAACCGCCCCCTGAACTGGTGAGAGCCGGGCTCTGGGTGACTGTAGAGGAAGTAACTGCCCCCTGAGGTGATGAGAGCGGGGCTCTGGGTGACTGTAGAGGAAGTAACCGCCCCCTGAACTGGTGAGAGCCGGGCTCTGGGTGACTGTAGAGGAAGTAACCGCCCCCTGACGTGGTGAGAGAGGGGCTCTGGGTGACTGTAGAGGATTTAACCGCCCCCTGACGTGGTGAGAGAGGGGCTCTGGGTGACTGTAGAGGAAGTAACCGCCCCCTGACGTGGTGAGAGAGGGGCTCTGGGTGACTGTAGAGGAAGTAACCGCCCCCTGAGGTGATGAGAGAGGGGCTCTGGGTGACTGTAGAGGAAGTAACTGCCCCCTGTGGTGGTGAGAGAGGGGCTCTGGGTGACTGTAGAGGAGTCTCCTGATTTTGATGCCTTGATAAAGCTTCTTGGTGAAACGATCGTTGGCTAGAAGGGCCCCTGTCTCAATGTTAAATTGTGTTTTGTAATATGTGATAAGGACCATAATATTGTGTGATAATATCAGCCTAGAAAATATTCTGACGCAGGGCCCCTCTGCATTAGCGCAGAACGGACAACGGGAGATCGGAGTCAGCGTTAAACTGACCGGCCGGCTCACGGACCTTCCGTGACACTGTCCGCTCCTGCAATATAATACAGGGTCCCAGGCAGCCCCAAGACCGTAACCTTTAAATAGGTTCGGTTAATAGAAGCCTAAAATGACGGCACTATTACATTAGTGTGGGGGGGCCGAATGCTGCAAAGCCAACAGCTGCAGATTGGAAAACTAGAGGACGGCGCAGCAGTTAGAAGCCGCCGATCCCTGGGGGGACTTGTATAGCGCAGAGAAATAAAACACACTTAAGAAATGAAATGAGCACCGCATTCAGAGTGAGAATAAGATTTATGTTGAACTGACATAATATCAGCTACTATTGAAAATATGTGAATTGTATGGTGTGTATCAAATTGAAAGATTAAAATCTCCCAAGGCTGACTATATAATCACACAGAGAAACATTTAAGTTTCCTGGTGAAGGGTTACAAGTGTATTGGTACAGAGTGACCACAAAGTGAAACTATAATCTTTCTCTCTATATACTGTACGTTCAATATTATTTTTTATTATTTATACAGAAAAAGAAAGTTGATTTAAGCCTACGGTCACCCACAGAAACATACAATAACACACAGGGACACACTATCCCTGCAAACAAAGGATTTAAAGAGACAGTGGTCCGTTTTCTTTTAATACACATATTCTTTCCTTTTGAAAATGTCGAAAATGTTTTACTATTTCACCTATCTTTATCTTAAACCAATTAAAAGTTATATTTTATATTCATTACAAAGGACGTCCAGTGCACCCAACAATACTTTCTTTTATTGTGTGGTTGTGGACTATATTCAAAGTAAAGGGTAGCACCTCCACATACAAATGGTACAAATCCCACATATTTCAAATATCGGAGTCTAAAAGATACCCATGTGATCTGGTGCGGGAATCCTCTCTGCAAGATAAAGAGTCTCCTGTCTCGCGCTCAGGGGACATGTGACGCAGAATTAGTGACAGATCACTGATTAGCGTCGGCAGTACATAGAGCTGGTCACAAGTCCCAGTCATCTGCGTCTGTCCATGTGAGATCCCGGCCGGCTCCCGGTGATACGGTGAATTTACCCTGACTCTGTCTCTTCTGTAGCTCTATGATGTGAAGGCTCTCTTCTCGGACCCCCCTCTCCTCAGCATGGAGCGAGCTGCAACACGTGAGTACCCATTATTGCTCAGGTGTGATAAAGGCTTCTTATCCCCAAGAGCTTGCAATCTATTCTTTGTCACCAGTTCCTGTATGCTGCATGTTTCTTTGTCCCTCTGCCAGAGACTCTCCCTGTATCTATCGCTATAGCTGCATCTCTGAATATTCTCCCCGTTTCCAGCTCTCCTCGGGGTGTCCCGTTATGGGGTGCACGTGAATGGCTTCCTGCGTAGGGGAGCGGAAACGTTTATGTGGGTGGCCAGGCGGTCACTGACGAAACCCACGTACCCTGGAATGCTGGACCACCTGGTGAGTGGGGCAGGGTGGGATATATATATATATCTGTATAAGGCCGTAGACTCAGTAAGAGAACGTTATCCTCTGTGCCGTGTATAACAGGCCGCAGGAGGAATCTCTGCAGGGTCCGGAGTGTGGGAGACCCTCCTCAAGGAGTGTATGGAAGAGGCTTGTATCCCAGAATCCCTTGCAGCCACCGCCAAACCAGCTGGGACCGTCAGGTAACGCCCATTTATGTGTTTATATCTAGCACACAGGATGTCTGTGCAGGTAACGCGTGTGGCAATTGGGACCCTGTTTCTGCATACCTATTACACGGGCACATGACAAAGTAAGAGATGTACAGGCGCAGGTGGAGATTCCCCCTGCATCACACATGTACAGGCGCTGGTGGGGATTCGCCCTGTATCACATATGTACAGGCGCTGGTGGGGATTCCTCCTGTATCACATATGTACAGGTGCTGGTGGGGATTCCCCCTGTATCACACATGTACAGGCGCTGGTGGGGATTCCTCCTGTATCACATATATACAGGCGCTGGTGGGGATTCCCCCTGTATCACACATGTACAGGTGCTGGTGGGGATTCCCCCTGTATCACACATGTACAGGTGCTGGTGGGGATTCCCCCTGTATCACACATGTACAGGTGCTGGTGGGGATTCCCCCTGTATTACACATGTACAGGTGCTGGTGGGGATTCCTCCTGTATCACATATGTACAGGCGCTGGTGGGGATTCCCCCCTGTATCACATATGTACAGGTGCTGGTGGGGATTCCCCCTGTATCACACATGTACAGGTGCTGGTGGGGACTCCCCCTGCATCACATATGTACAGGCGCTGGTGGGGATTCCCCCTGTATCACATATGTACAGGCGCTGGTGGGGATTCCCCCTGTATCACATATGCAGTCACCTGTGGTTACTGGTTGCTATGGCGCCATGTTACATATCCCTGTTATCCCACCATTGTAGTTACGCCTACAAGCAGGACGATGGGCTGTACCCAGAGTGCCAGTTTGTGTATGACCTGGAGGTCCCGGAGTCCTTCCAGCCAGTTATAGGAGACGGAGAGGTGCAGGAGTTTTATCTGTGGCCCCTGGACAAGGTAGGTAATTGCCCCATCCAGCAGTGACGGGCAGACCCCTCACCTGAAGTCTGACGATTTCCCCCATCTGCAGGTGAGAGCGGCCATCGCTACAGAAGAGTTCAAACCCAACTGCGCTCTGGTGGTGCTGGACTTCCTGCTGCGGAGGGGTCACATTCATCCGGATACAGGTGCGTTCAGTGTGGTCTATGTATATGGCAGGGTGACTGCATGGAGACGTGTGTGGTATAGGGAAGGATGGGTACTGGGGCACCTAGCGTTAGGGGGTTGGGGGAGCACAGTGATAGGAGACATGAGGTGGCTGTGTGTTAGGAGGGGGAGGTATGAGGTATAGGGAAGGATGGGTACTGGGGTACCTAGCGTTCGAGCACAGTGATAGGAGACATGAGGTGGCTGTGTGTTAGGAGGTATGAGGTATAGGGAAGGATGGGTACTGGGGCACCTAGCGTTAGGGGGGTACATAGATGTAATGGTTGGGGAGCACAGTGATAGGAGACATGAGGTGGCTGTGTGTTAGGAGGGGGAGGTATGAGGTATAGGGAAGGATGGGTACTGGGGCACCTAGCGTTAGGGGGTACATAGATGTAATGGTTGGGGAGCACAGTGATAGGAGACATGAGGTGGCTGTGTGTTAGGAGGGGGAGGTATGAGGTATAGGGAAGGAGGGGTACTGGGGCACCTAGCGTTAGGGGGTACATAGATGTAATGGTTGGGGAGCACAGTGATAGGAGACATGAGGTGACTGTGTGTTAGGAGGGGGAGGTATGAGGTATAGGGAAGGATGGGTACTGGGGCACCTAGCGTTAGGGGGTACATAGATGTAATGGTTGGGGGAGCACAGAGATAGGAGACATGAGGTGGCTGTGTGTTAGGAGGGGGAGGTATGAGGTATAGGGAAGGATGGGTACTGGGGCACCTAGCGTTAGGGGGTACATAGATGTAATGGTTGGGGGAGTACAGTGATAGGAGACATGAGGTGGCTGTGTGTTAGGAGGGGGAGGTATGAGGTATAGGGAAGGATGGTTACTGGGGCACCTAGCGTTAGGGGGTACATAGATGTAATGGTTGGGGGAGCACAGTGATAGGAGTCATGAGGTGGCTGTGTGTTAGGAGGGGGGAGGTATGAGGTATAGGGAAGGATGGGTACTGGGGCACCTAGCGTTAGGGGGTACATAGATGTAATGGTTGGGGGAGCACAGTGATAGGAGACATGAGGTGGCTGTGTGTTAGGAGGGGGAGGTATGAGGTATAGGGAAGGATGGGTACTGGGGCACCTAGCGTTAGGGGGTACATAGATGTAATGGTTGGGGGAGTACAGTGATAGGAGTCATGAGGTGGCTGTGTGTTAGGAGGGGGGAGGTATGAGGTATAGGGAAGGATGGGTACTGGGGCACCTAGCGTTAGGGGGTACATAGATGTAATGGTTGGGGGAGCACAGTGATAGGAGACATGAGGTGGCTGTGTGTTAGGAGGGGAGGTATGAGGTATAGGGAAGGATGGGTACTGGGGCACCTAGCGTTAGGGGGTACATAGATGTAATGGTTGGGGGAGTACAGCGATAGGAGACATGAGGTGGCTGTGTGTTAGGAGGGGAGGTATGAGGTATAGGGAAGGATGGGTACTGGGGCACCTAGCGTTAGGGGGTACATAGATGTAATGGTTGGGGAGCACAGCGATAGGAGACATGAGGTGGCTGTGTGTTAGGAGGGGGGAGGTATGAGGTATAGGGAAGGATGGGTACTGGGGCACCTAGCGTTAGGGGGTACATAGATGTAATGGTTGGGGGAGCACAGTGATAGGAGACATGAGGTGGCTGTGTGTTAGGAGGGGGAGGTATGAGGTATAGGGAAGGATGGGTACTGGGGCACCTAGCGTTAGGGGGGTAGTTGTGTGGTATAGGGAAGGATGGGTACTGGGGCACCTAGCGTTAGTGGGGTAGTTGTGTGGTATAGGGAAGGATGGGTACTGAGGCACCTAGCGTTAGGGGGTACATAGATGTAATGGTTGGGGGAGCACAGAGATAGGAGACATGAGGTGGCTGTGTGTTAGGAGGGGGAGGTATGAGGTATAGGGAAGGATGGTTACTGGGGCACCTAGCGTTAGGGGGTACATAGATGTAATGGTTGGGGGAGCACAGTGATAGGAGACGTGAGGTGGCTGTGTGTTAGGAGGGGGAGGTATGAGGCATAGGGGTACTTGTGAGTTATCCGGGCGCCCGATTTCAAAATCGGGTCGGATCGGGACATCGCATCGCATCGCATGCGACCATCGGATGCGATGCGATGCGATGACCCGATTTTTCCATAGGAATCAATGTTATAGGGAAGGATGGGTACTGAGGCACCTAGCGTTAGGGGGTACATAGATGTAATGGTTGGGGGAGCACAGAGATAGGAGACATGAGGTGGCTGTGTGTTAGGAGGGGGAGGTATGAGGTATAGGGAAGGATGGGTACTGGGGCACCTAGCGTTAGGGGGTACATAGATGTAATGGTTGGGGGAGTACAGCGATAGGAGACATGAGGTGGCTGTGTGTTAGGAGGGGGGAGGTATGAGGTATAGGGAAGGATGGGTACTGGGGCACCTAGTGTTAGGGGGTACATAGATGTAATGGTTGGGGGAGTACAGTGATAGGAGACATGAGGTGGCTGTGTGTTAGGAGGGGGGAGGTATAGGGAAGGATGGGTACTGGGGCACCTAGCGTTAGGGGGTACATAGATGTAATGGTTGGGGGAGCACAGTGATAGGAGACATGAGGTGGCTGTGTGTTAGGAGGGGGAGGTATGAGGTATAGGGAAGGATGGGTACTGGGGCACCTGGCGTTAGGGGGGTACATAGATGTAATGGTTGGGGGAGCACAGTGATAGGAGACATGAGGTGGCTGTGTGTTAGGAGGGGGGAGGTATGAGGTATAGGGAAGGATGGGTACTGGGGCACCTAGCATTAGGGGGTACATAGATGTGATGGTTGGGGGAGCACAGTGATAGGAGACATGAGGTGGCTGTGTGTTAGGAGGGTGAGGTATGAGGTATAGGGAAGGATGGGTACTGGGGCACCTAGCGTTAGGGGGTACATAGATGTAATGGTTGGGGGAGCACAGTGATAGGAGTCATGAGGTGGCTGTGTGTTAGGAGGGGGGAGGTATGAGGTATAGGGAAGGATGGGTACTGGGGCACCTAGCGTTAGGGGGTACATAGATGTAATGGTTGGGGGAGCACAGTGATAGGAGACATGAGGTGGCTGTGTGTTAGGAGGGGGAGGTATGAGGTATAGGGAAGGATGGGTACTGGGGCACCTAGCGTTAGGGGGGTAGTTGTGTGGTATAGGGAAGGATGGGTACTGGGGCACCTAGCGTTAGTAGGGTAGTTGTGTGGTATAGGGAAGGATGGGTACTGAGGCACCTAGCGTTAGGGGGTACATAGATGTAATGGTTGGGGGAGCACAGAGATAGGAGACATGAGGTGGCTGTGTGTTAGGAGGGGGAGGTATGAGGTATAGGGAAGGATGGTTACTGGGGCACCTAGCGTTAGGGGGTACATAGATGTAATGGTTGGGGGAGCACAGTGATAGGAGACGTGAGGTGGCTGTGTGTTAGGAGGGGGAGGTATGAGGCATAGGGGTACTTGTGAGTTATCCGGGCGCCCGATTTCAAAATCGGGTCGGATCGGGACATCGCATCGCATCGCATGCGACCATCGGATGCGATGCGATGCGATGACCCGATTTTTCCATAGGAATCAATGTTAAAATGGACTGAGTCCATTTTAACATGGAATTCAGTGGGAAAAAGGGGTCCTTTTCATACCCCTACTATCCAAGTGGGCATGGAGTTGGATATAAACCTGTGGCGAGCGTAGCGAGCCACCGAGCCCGAAGCGTGGCGAGCGTAGCGAGCCCCGCGAGGGGACACGGAATACCGTCCCCTCGCGGGGCTCGCTTCGCTCGCCACGCTTCGGGCTCGGTGGCTCGCTACACTCGCCACAGGTTTATATCCAACTCCATGCCCACTTGGATAGTAGGGGTATGAAAAGGACCCCTTTTTCCATAGGAATCATTTTAACATTGATTCCTATGGAAAAATCGGGTCATCGCATCCGATGGTCGCATGCGATGCGATGCGATATCGCATCGCATCTGATTGTATGCCTTAACTTAAGGCATACAATCAAAAAATCGGGCGCCCGGATAACTCACAAGTACCGGCATAGGGAAGGATGGGTACTGGGGCACCTAGCGTTAGTGGGGTAGTTGTGTGGTATAGGGAAGGATGGGTACTGAGGCACCTAGCGTTAGTGGGGTAGTTGTGTGGTATAGGGAAGGATGGGTACTGGGGCACCTAGCGTTAGGGGGGTAGTTGTGTGGTATAGGGAAGGATGGGTACTGGGGCACCTAGCGTTAGGGGGGTAGTTGTGTGGTATAGGGAAGGATGGGTACTGGGGCACCTAGCATTAGGGGGGTAGTTGTGTGGTATAGGGAAGGATGGGTACTGGGGCACCTAGCATTAGGGGGGTAGTTGTGTGGTATAGGGAAGGATGGGTACTGGGGCACCTAGCATTAGGGGGGTAGTTGTGTGGTATAGGGAAGGATGGGTACTGGGGCACCTAGCGTTAGGGGGGTAGTTGTGTGGTATGGGGAAGGATGGGTACTGGGGCACCTAGCGTTAGGGGGGTAGTTGTGTGGTATAAGGATGGTTACTGGGGCACCTAGCATTAGTGGGGTAGTTGTGTGGTATAGGGAAGGATGGGTACTGGGGCACCTAGCGTTAGGGGGGTAGTTGTGTGGTATAAGGATGGTTACTGGGGCACCTAGCATTAGTGGGGTAGTTGTGTGGTATAGGGAAGGATGGGTACTGGGGCACCTAGCGTTAGGGGGGTAGTTGTGTGGTATGGGGAAGGATGGGTACTGGGGCACCTAGCGTTAGGGGGGTAGTTGTGTGGTATGGGGAAGGATGGGTACTGGGGCACCTAGCGTTAGGGGGGTAGTTGTGTGGTATGGGGAAGGATGGGTAGTGGGGTAGTTGTGTGGTATAGGGAAGGATGGGTACTGGGGCACCTAGCGTTAGGGGAGTAGTTGTGTGGTATAGGGAAGGATGGGTACTGGGGCACCTAGCATTAGGGGAGTAGTTGTGGGGTATAGGGAAGGATGGGTACTGGGGCACCTAGCATTAGGGGGGTAGTTGTGTGGTATAGGGAAGGATGGGTACTGGGGCACCTAGCATTAGGGGGGTAGTTGTGTGGTATAGGGAAGGATGGGTACTGGGGCACCTAGCGTTAGGGGGGTAGTTGTGTGGTATGGGGAAGGAAGGGTACTGGGGCACCTAGCATTAGGGGGGTAGTTGTGTGGTATAGGGAAGGATGGGTACTGGGGCACCTAGCGTTAGGGGGGTAGTTGTGTGGTATGGGGAAGGAAGGGTACTGGGGCACCTAGCGTTAGGGGGGTAGTTGTGTGGTATAAGGATGGTTACTGGGGCACCTAGCATTAGTGGGGTAGTTGTGTGGTATAGGGAAGGATGGGTACTGGGGCACCTAGCGTTAGGGGGGTAGTTGTGTGGTATAAGGATGGTTACTGGGGCACCTAGCATTAGTGGGGTAGTTGTGTGGTATAGGGAAGGATGGGTACTGGGGCACCTAGCCTTAGGGGGGTAGTTGTGTGGTATAGGGAAGGATGGGTACTGGGGCACCTAGCGTTAGGGGGGTAGTTGTGTGGTATAAGGATGGTTACTGGGGCACCTAGCATTAGTGGGGTAGTTGTGTGGTATAGGGAAGGATGGGTACTGGGGCACCTAGCGTTAGGGGGGGGGTAGTTGTGTGGTATAGGGAAGGATGGGTACTGGGGCACCTAGCGTTAGGGGGGGGTAGTTGTGTGGTATAGGGAAGGATGGGTACTGGGGCACCTATGGCATCACAGTGTTTGTGTGTTACAGAGAAGTACTACACCAAGTTTGTGGAGAACCTTCATGGACCGCTCTGACGCCGGTCACACATAACACCTGCCAGCGACTGACCGCCGCACACGCTGTGATTACCGGATGTGACAACGATTGGAGGCTTCTCTGTTCCTGAGACAAATTCCCAAAGGCGAGAAGTCCGGAGCCTCATCCGTACAATAACGCACTTTCCTAGGCTACACTGTCCGCCATTGGGTGACCTCTAGTAAATGACCAGCAAGAATAAGCCCCTGAACATTCTATGACTGTAGTTTCTATTACATGTGTCCCGGCCTAGCCCTCTGCCATATATAACGAGGGGTGCGCGGATTCCTAAATAATGATGCTGATTTCTGACCTAATCTGGTTTGTATTCTGTGATCTCATTGTGTGAACTTGTGCTCATATACTGATACAGTAACAGGAGTAATGCTTCCCCTGGTTATTCTACAACAAAGATAGCTTAGTATGGAATGGCTAGCCAGGTTAGGGATGGTTACATTGGGCTATGAGGAAAGGCTAGCCAGGTTAGGGATGGTTACATTGGGCTATGAGGAAAGGCTAGCCAGGTTAGGGGTGGTTACATTGGGCTATGAGGAAAGACTAGCCAGGTTAGGGATGGTTACATTGGGCTATGAGGAAAGGCTAGCCAGGTTAGGTGTGGTTACATTGGGCTATGAGGAAAGGCTAGCCAGGTTAGGGATGGTTACATTGGGATATGAGGAAAGGCTAGCCAGGTTAGGTA
The DNA here is from genome assembly GCF_055691185.1 of Crinia signifera. NCBI lineage: Eukaryota > Metazoa > Chordata > Amphibia > Anura > Myobatrachidae > Crinia > Crinia signifera. The sequence continues at coordinate 400,828,478 of NC_139218.1, read as the reverse complement.
TGGTTACATTGGGGTATGAGGAAAGGATGGCCAGGTTAGGTACGGTTACATTGGGCTATGAGGAAAGGCTAGCCAGGTTAGGTGTGGTTACATTGGGCTATGAGGAAAGGCTAGCCAGGTTAGGTATGGTTACATTGGGGTATGAGGAAAGGATGGCCAGGTTAGGTACGGTTACATTGGGCTATGAGGAAAGGCTAGCCAGGGTAGGGGTGGTTACATTGGGCTATGAGGAAAGGCTAGCCAGGTTAGGTATGGTTACACTGGGCTATGAGGAAAGGCTAGCCAGGTTAGGTGTGGTTACATTGGGCTATGAGGAAAGGCTAGCCAGGTTAGGTATGGTTACATTGGGGTATGAGGAAAGGATGGCCAGGTTAGGTACGGTTACATTGGGCTATGAGGAAAGGCTAGCCAGGGTAGGGGTGGTTACATTGGGCTATGAGGAAAGGCTAGCCAGGTTAGGTATGGTTACACTGGGCTATGAGGAAAGGCTAGCCAGGTTAGGTGTGGTTACATTGGGCTATGAGGAAAGGCTAGCCAGGTTAGGGGTGGTTACATTGGGCTATGAGGAAAGGCTAGCCAGGTTAGGTACGGTTGCATTGGGCTATGATGCACCTTTCCTCTCCCTGCACATGTTACATCTGCCCCCCTGCAGTGCAGCATGGTTTTGCCAATTTTTAGAAAAAATTAGGCCTAATTTAGATCTGATCACAGGACAAAAGTCACCTGTGGCCAAGCATCCTGGAGCATTAGTGTCTTGAGCATAGATGGCTAATTTGACGTTACCGAGGCACTAATTAATTTAATTAATCAATCATGCAGCAGATCACCCCAAAGGCTGGAGGGTTAGCTTGCCTTGAGGAGGGAGTTCCCTAAAAGCAAAACTGTGACAAGACATGATGGGACTTGTAATTTCACAACAGCTGGAGGGCCGCAGGTTGGACATGCCTGGGTGATGGTAACATAGACGGACTCATGATAGACAGTCATATGGTCGACAGGGTCTACGTCGACATGAGTTTTTAATGTTTTTAGGGTGTCTCTGTTGACATAGGTCGACATGGACATGGTCTAAGTGCACCGCGTCCCCTTGCATGGCTCGCTACACTATTTTATTCTCCCACCACGCCCTAGTGGATGGTAGGGTATAAAATACCACCTGTCGGCTCATGTCGGCTGAAAATGCTGTAAAAAAAAAAAAAGGCATGTCTTTTCCATGTTGACCTATTGTGTGTCGACCTTGTGACTGTCAACCATTAGTGTCTATCATTAATCGGTCTATGCTCAGTCCGGATACAGGGTCGGGAGACCTGGCATTTCAACCCGGGTAATGAGCAGGGTTGAACATAGATCCAACCTGGCTCCCTGTCCAGTATAAACAGGTAACAGAAAAGAGTTTATCGTGGATGCACTCCTTATTGATATTGAGGATTTTTGTATTGATTATACTCCTTTTATCTTTATTGAACATGAGATGGATACGGAGACACCCACACAGTAGCGAAATAAGGGGTTAAAAGGTTACATTGACACACACACTGACACACACACTGACACACACACTGACGCACACACGAAAAAAAATGTGATTTAAAGGTAGAGGTGACTGGGTGTAGTAGTGCTTGATGTATACGGGGGTATATTCCCCACCAGGCTGTTTTAGAGTGATGTTTGTCTTCAATTGGTTAGAACACGGGTGTCAAACACAAGGCCCGCGCGAGGAGATAGCACGCAGGGGCAGTGTGTCCCAGCTCCTGCCTAGGCCACCTCCTCTCACCCACCCCGCGTGCACTCGCTCGCCGGAGCTGCGGGGTTGGTTGCTGGGACTGGGACGTCACGCAGCTGGCGATCCGTGCTGGACTGCTGGAAGTAGCGGTAACCGTGTGTGCGAGGCGGCTGACTGAAATAGGTTAGTAATGTATAGCTCGGGCTGGTCGCTGTACGTGGGGATCTCTGTCACTGAGGGCGACATTTACACACCAGGCCATGCTCTCCTCTAGTCACTGCGTGTCTATCTTGCTAGCCCACATTAAAATGTCTTTCCCAAAATGGTGTCACCTCCTCTAGCATCCCTAAGGCAGCTCTGTACCTTCTGTCCCTGTCTACCACTGAACCCTGCACCTCAATATAATTAGTACTGGATGTGGAATTAAATTTCTGCAGCATAGCTCTGTGTTTGATGGCCCACCATTTTTGTTATCGCATTATTGTTATATGCATGTCCTGTTTCATACTGCTTTAAAGTACACCTTGTACAAGTTTTCTGTCATTTGTACTTTTTGGGGGACCGGCCCTTTGAGCGGGACCAAACTGCTGATGCGGCCCCCGATGAATTTGAGTTTGACACCCCTGGGTTAGAACGTGGTGTTATTACCCCAGTTAAACTTTTAGTGATTGCCTAAATTGGCTACAATAGTTCACTGGGTTAATCCCCATAAAATACTATTGGGGTCTTGAATTGAAACACTGTCCAGGTTTGAAGACAGACCATTAATTTATTTGTATCAATTCTCTCCAATCTGGCTGTGTGCCCGGAGAGTTGAAATACAGTGTTCTGGTAGAGCTGTCTCTATATCAGAGAGCATAGTACAACAGTGGCATCTGCTGGACAGAACTGTCTATAGCAGTGTAATATGTTGTGGCACCGATCCTGATGTTATATAGCAGGGGTGGCCAACCGGTCAGAGGTAAAGAGCCGAAAAATATCGGTAGTCAAGCTAAAGAGCCGACATCATGCGCACGCCAAAAAGCTGGTATGCCCCCACAGTGTCACAAACTGCTATGCCCCCACAGTGTCACAAACTGCTATGCCCCCACAGTGCCACAATCTGCTATGCCCCCACAGTGCCACAAACTGCTATGCCCCCACAGTGCCACAAACTGCTATGCCCCCACAGTGCCACAAACTGCTATGCCCCCACAGTGCCACAAACTGCTATGCCCCCACAGTGCCACAAACTGCTATGCCCCCACAGTGCCACAAACTGCTATGCCCCCACAGTGCCACAATGTGCTATGCCCCCACAGTGCCACAAACTGCTATGCCCCCACAGTGCCACAATGTGCTATGCCCCCACAGTGCAAATTTCCCAGCAGCAGCACTCACCGTTGTTGTTGCTGCTGCTGCCGCCGGGTGGGGAGAGGACAGTCTGGCGTCCCCCTGCAGTCATGTCACCGAAGAGAGCAGCACAGTAGACCGTGAACCCCCCCCCCTTGTGGGCTCGCTGCGCTCGGCACACAATTTTATTCTCCCTCGCAAAGTGCCAGCATTGCGTCTGTCGAATTCCGACAGAATCCCCCCACAATAGTCCATGCAACGGCCATTATTCTGGTTCACTCGCAAGGGTAAATTCATTCTTGAATGGACAAAACCATGTGCACTGCATGGGGGGCAGATGTAACATAGATTTGGGTGAGTTATTTTGTTTCTGTGCAGGGAAAATACTGGCTGCTTTATTTTTACACTGCAATATAGATATCAGTTTGACATAAGACCCCACCGAAATTTCATTCTCTCTGCACAAGTTACATCTGCGCCACCTGCAGTGCACATGGGTTTGTCCATTTGATAAGGAATTTGCCTTTGCGAGTGAATAAGAGCCTATATCAGCACAACATAAACCCTGGGTGCGTCCCGTTCCTATCCCCTCCTAATTTACCGATCCACATCCATGTTTCCTGTGACAATGCGCAGTCAGGGCCAGCCTATCAGCACCGCTAGACTGGTGCAATGTACATGGATTTTACTATATGGAGGAGCTAGGAGGAATTAGCTTTGTGGGACAAGATTATGTAAATGAGCCAAGGTGCACTGTGGGGTATCCCCTAGATAGAAGCAAGAGGCCATCTTTCCGTAGTTCCTGAGGAGACAGAGACCAGGGCCTCCACATATACGAGAGTGGAACCGAAACGCTGAGAATATGATATCGGACCATGGGCAGGCAGATGCCGGTCTGTGCCCCATTAGAGGCATTCCCAAGCCTTCTGGGGCAGATGTAGTGGCCCCAACCTCCTCACATACACACTAAGCATGAGGACAATCCTCCCTTTTAGCAGTATGTATAAACCTGAACCACTACCATATGTAAATGCTGTTAGTACATATGTATGTATTGAGACAACAGCGCAGTACTTGTACCTTCCAGGTGCCCTGTCACAGAATCCTCCACATCTTCTATAGATGTCCTTCTTACACAGTAGGAACATAGCAGGAGGATGAAATAAGACAGAAGTCCACCTAGCTCAACCTATATTAGATCTTCGGTCAGATTGGTAAATGACCCTAATGAGGGTACTACCCATCTGTACACTTATAATAGACTAACTACTCCTCACCTCGGTACTTGTGTAATATCTGGGCACCCGATTTTTTCATTGTATCGCATTGCATGCAATATAGTGGCATACAATGCGATTTTTAACCCCTTCATGACAGAGCCAGTTTGTGCCTTCATGACAGAGCCCTTTTTTTCAAATCTGACATGTCTCACTTAAGTGGGGATAACTTTTTTTTGCTTTTACTTATCCCAGTGATTTTGAGATTGTTTTCTCGTGACACATTGTACTTCAAGTTAGTGGTAAATTTTGGTCGATACAGTCTGTGTTTTTTTGTGAAAAATACCAAAATATCGTGAAAAAATTGAAAATTTAGCAATATGCAAAATGTCACATTTTCTGCTTGTGAGACAAATAATCATACCACTCAAAATAGTTAATAACTAACAAAGACCATATGTCTACTTTATGTTGCAATCATTATTTCAACCTCCTTTTCATTTTTTTGGACACTAGGAGGCTTCAAATATGACTAGCAAATTCTCAAATTTTCAAGAAAATGTCAAACACTGATTTTTTTAGGGACCAGTTCAGTTCTGATGTGACTTTGAGGGACTTGTATGTGAGACACCCCCATAAATGATGCCATTTCAAAAACTGCACCCCTCACAGTATTCAAAACAGCATTTTGGAAGTTTGTTAACCCTTTAGGTGTTTCACAGGAATTAAAACAAAGTGTAGGTGAAATTTCAAAATTTCTTTTTTTTTGCAGAGTTTCAATTTTAATACATTTTTCTAACGAATACAGTAGATTTTACTAGAGAAATGTGACTAAAAATTGATTCCCCCAATTCTTTTGTTTTCAAAAATATCCTATATGTGGCCCTAGTGTGCACGTTGACCAAACCACAGGCTTCATAATAGAAGGAGCACCTACTTGATTTTGGAGCCTCCTTTTTATGAGATTTTTTTTTAGGCACCATGTAGGTTTCTAGGCACCATAAGTGCTAAAAGTTAGGAACCTCCCCCACAAGTCACCCCATTTTGCAATCTACACCCCTCAGGGAATTCATCTAGGGGTATAGTGTACATTTCAAACCCCCAGGGGTTTCACCAATTTTGGTACAACTGGGATGTGAAAATGGAAAATTACATTTTTTTACACAAACATGCAGTTCTGGCTCAAAATTTTTCATTTTCACAAGGAATGAAGGAGACAAAGCACCCCAAAATCTGTGCCCCAATTTCTCCCGAGTACGGCAATGCCTCACATGTGACCAAAAAATACCAGTTGGGTGCATGGCAGGACTCAGAAGGGAAGGAGTGATTTTTGGATTTTGCAGCACAGATTTTGGTGGAATGAATGGTGGGTGCTATGTTGCACCAATACAGTGGAACCCCCCCACAAGTCACCCCATTTTGCAAAGTACACCCCTCAGGGAATTTATCTAGGGGTATAGTGTACATTTCAAACCCCCAGGGGTTTCACCAATTTTGGTACAACTGGGCTGTGAAAATGAAAAATTACATTTTTTTACACAAACATGCACTTCTGGCTCAAGATTTTTCATTTTCACAAGGAATGAAGGAGACAAAGCACCCCAAAGTCTGTGCCCCAATTTCTCCCGAGTACGGCAATGCCTCACATGTGACCAAAAAATACCAGTTGGGCGCATGGCAGGACTCAGAAGGGAAGGAGTGATTTTTGGATTTTGCAGCACAGATTTTGGTGGAATGAATGGTGGGTGCTATGTTGCATTAGCAAGACTCCCAAAGCACCAATACAGTGGAACCCCCCCACAAGTCACCCCATTTTGCAAAGTACACCCCTCAGGGAATTCATCTAGGGGTATAGTGTACATTTCAAACCCCCAGGGGTTTCACCAATTTTGGTACAACTGGGCTGTGAAAATGAAAAATTAAATTTTTTTACACAAAAATGTACTTCTGGCTCAAAATTTTTCATTTTCACAAGGAATGAAGGAGACAAAGCACCCCAAAATCTGTGCCCCCATTTCTCCAGAGTACGGCAATGCCTCACATGTGACCAAAAAATACCAGTTGGGCGCATGGCAGGACTCAGAAGGGAAGGAGTGATTTTTGGATTTTGCAGCACAGATTTTGGTGGAATGAATGGTGGGTGCTATGTTGCATTAGCAAGACTCCCAAAGCACCAATACAGTGGAACCCCCCCACAAGTCACCCCATTTTGCAAAGTACACCCCTCAGGGAATTCATCTAGGGGTATAGTGTACATTTCAAACCCCCAGGGGTTTCACCAATTTTGATACAACTGGGCAGTGAAAATGAAAAATTACATTTTTTACACAAAAAATGCAGTTCTGGCTCAAACTTTTTCATTTTCACAAGGAATGAAGGAGACAAAGCACCCCAAAATCTGTGCCCCAATTTCTCCCGAGTACGGCAATGCCTCACATGTGACCAAAAAATACCAGTTGGGCGCATGGCAGGACTCAGAAGGGAAGGAGTGATTTTTGGATTTGGCAGCACAGATTTTGGTGGAATGAATGGTGGGTGCCATGTTGCATTAGCAAGACTCCCAAAGCACCAATACAGTGGAACCCCCCCACAAGTCACCCCATTTTGCAAAGTACACCCCTCAGGGAATTCATCTAGGGGTATAGTGTACATTTCAAACCCCCAGGGGTTTCACCAATTTTGATACAACTGGGCAGTGAAAATGAAAAATTACATTTTTTTACACAAAAATGCAGTTCTGGCTCAAAATTTTTCATTTTCACAAGGAATGAAGGAGACAAAGCACCCCAAAATCTGTGCCCCAATTTCTCCCGAGTACGGCAATGCCTCACATGTGACCAAAAAATACCAGTTGGGCGCATGGCAGGACTCAGAAGGGAAGGAGTGATTTTTGGATTTGGCAGCACAGATTTTGGTGGAATGAATGGTGGGTGCCATGTTGCATTAGCAAGACTCCCAAAGCACCAATACAGTGGAACCCCCCCACAAGTCACCCCATTTTGCAAAGTACACCCCTCAGGGAATTCATCTAGGGGTATAGTGTACATTTCAAACCCCCAGGGGTTTCACCAATTTTGATACAACTGGGCAGTGAAAATGAAAAATTACATTTTTTTACACAAAAATGCAGTTCTGGCTCAAAATTTTTCATTTTCACAAGGAATGAAGGAGACAAAGCACCCCAAAATCTGTGCCCCAATTTCTCCCGAGTACGGCAATGCCTCACATGTGACCAAAAAATACCAGTTGGGCGCATGGCAGGACTCAGAAGGGAAGGAGTGATTTTTGGATTTGGCAGCACAGATTTTGGTGGAATGAATGGTGGGTGCTATGTTGCATTACCAATACAGTGGAACCCCCCCACAAGTGACCCCATTTTGCAAACTACACCCCTCAGGGAATTCATCTAGGGGTATAGTGTACATTTCAAACCCCCAGGGGTTTCACCAATTTTGGTACAACTGGGCTGTGAAAATGAAAAATTACATTTTTTTACACAAAAATGTACTTCTGGCTCAAAATTTGTCATTTTCACAAGGAATGAAGGAGACAAAGCACCCCAAAATCTGTGCCCCCATTTCTCCAGAGTACGGCAATGCCTCACATGTGACCAAAAATACCAGTTAGGTGCATGGCAGGACTCAGAAGGGAAGGAGTGATTTTTGGATTTTGCAGCTCAGATTCTGGTGGAATGAATGGTGGGTGCTATGTGGCATTAGCAAGACCCCCGAAGCACGGTGAAATGATGAACCTAATAATCCATAGATGTGTGGTATATTTTGAAACACTCCTTTATACATAGGCCGGGTTTGTCGGGGCAAGTTTCACAGTGGAAAATAGTTTCCTTTCTTATTCCCTTTTTATAGCAAACTTTGCACCTTTTTTGTGTCCTGCCCTTTCTTGCAGTGGAGGGGATTTCGTTGGGAAAATGCTGCCCTGGTACAATACGGGGGCCAGTACTAGAAGTACTGGGGCCCTCTGCCTGCTGGTTCCCAAATATTAGGCCCTTTATGACTTCCTCTTGAAAGTGCAAAAATGTCCCCCTCTGGCCGGTAGAACGGAATAGCACGTAAGCGTTATACAGTGCCATCTGGATGATATACACGGCCAGCTTCTTGTACCAGATATTTGTTTTCCGCAGGGCACTGTACGGCTTCAGTACCTGATCTGAAAGATCCACTCCGCCCATGTACTTATTGTAATCTAGGATACAATTTGGTTTTGAGGTGTGGGTACTGGTACCTCGTACAGGGATGGAGGTGGTACTGTCTCCATGAATTGTTGTCAGTATAAGGACATCCCTCTTGTCCTTATATTTGACCAACAACATATTTTCGGTGCATATTCCCCTGCTTTCACCCCTTCTTAGTACTTGGGCAATGTACTTTTTGAGGAGGCCTCTTTGGTTCTTGCGCACAGTACCGCAAGCTGCTGTACCTCTTGAACCAAGGGCCTTAAACAGGGGGATGCTAGTGTAAAAGTTATCCACATAGAGGTGATAACCCTTATCCAGGAAGGGGTGCATTAAATCCCAGACAATTTTTCCACTAACACCTACGAGGGAGGGGGGGCATTCTGGCGGTTCAATTCTTGAATCCTTCCCTTCATATACCCTAAACTTGTGGGTGTACCCTGTGGTGCTTTCACACAGCTTATACATTTTTATGCCATACCTTGCCCTCTTACTGGGAAGGTACTGGCGGAATTTAACCCTTCCTTTAAAATGTATAAGGGACTCGTCGATACTAATACATTTATCAGGGATGTATAGCTCTGCAAATTTGGCACTGAAATGATCAATGACCGGCCTGACTTTGAATAGCCTGTCAAAGGTGGGATCATCTCTGGGTGGGCACTGTGCATTATCGGTGTAATGTATAAATTTATGAATTGCCTCAAAACGAGCCCGAGTCATGGCCATACGGTAAAATGGGGTGCTGTACAGAACATCTGTACTCCAATATTGCCTAATTTGTGGCTTTTTTACTATGCCCATATGAAACACCAAACCCCAAAACGTCATCATCTCTACTGCATCTACTGGGGTCCACCTAGCAAATGATGACGTGGGGTTTTGAGCAATAAACTGCTGGGCATATAAATTAGTTTGGTCCACCATTAAATTTATAAAATCATCAGAGAAAAATAATTTGAAAAAGTCAATTTCTCTGAGACCTGTGGAATCAAATTGGATTCCTGGCATGGCCAAAAACTCAGGAACCTGGGGCTCAAAATTGTCTGGTGGTGGGGTCCATACGAGATCAATTATTGGGGGGGGGGGGTCTCAGCTGCTCTACAGGGGCGTCTTTGAGGGGGTCCCTCATCACCAGAGGAGGAAGAGGAGCTTAAGACGAATCCTTCAAATTCCCCGCTTGCCTCACTGGCTGTGTCAGAATCAGAGGCAAGCATGGCATATGCCTCCTCCGCTGAATACATTCTTCTGGATGACTGGGATGACATTTGGGATGACATTTGGGATGACATTTGGGATGACATTTTTATTTTTGTGTTACTGGTAGTGAAATGTTTCAACACGTGTATAGTGTAGGGGGGGGTACAAACTTTATTTCAACCCGGGGGGTATGTAGTGTGTAGTGTGTATGTAGTGCAGAAAAAAAAAAAATACTTTATACAAAAAAAAATTGAAGGGGTTAAAAAAAAAAAATTGAAGGGGTTAAAAAAAAAAAATTGAAGGGGTTAAAAAAACAAAAAAAAAGGTCCTGCGCCAAAAATTGAGCACAGATGTTGGTCAGTAACGTCCGTCACTGAACAGCGCTCAAAGGCAACAGGAATTTGATCAAAAAAAAAAAAAAAAAGATCAACCCTGTGCCGAAAAAGCTGATCAGTGATGTACGTCACTGATCAGCGCACAGTGGCCACAGGACACCCACAAAATCACAGTGTGTGTAAAAAAAAAATTAAAAAAAGACCACACAGCACCCACAAAAAAAAAAAAAGGTGATCAGTGATGCGACACTGATTACCAGTGAGGGGCAGCAGGTGCACAACCTTTGGTGCAACTGACAGTGCAACTGGCAGCAACTGACAGGTACATATAAAAAAAAAAACCTCTGCGCCCCCAAAAAGTTGCTGATCACCTCAGATATAGTGATCAGCACAAAAGGCGGGGGTAGCAGACACAAAATATACACTCTCTATCACTATCTGTCACTATCTCTCTCTATCTCTCACTATCTCTCTCTATCTCTCACTATCTATCACTCTAGGACACTGCAGCAGCAGCACTGACCCTGCACCCCCAAAAAGGGGGGGTAGCAGACACAAATCTCACTATCTCTCACTATCTATCACTATCTATCACTCTATGACACTGCAGCAGCAGCACTGACAGTTATATATAAAAAACCCCTGCACCCCCAAAAAGGGGGGGTAGCAGACACAAAATATAGCTCTCTCTGTCACTATCTCTCTATCTCTCTCTCTATCTCTCTCTCTATCTCTCTATCTCTCTATCACACTGCAGCAGCAGCAGGAAGTCTCAGGAAGTCAGATCCAGGAAGCGTCCAGCACGCTACAAGCAGTGATCAAGTGATCAGGTAAGGTATTTGCAAGGATCAGGTCAGTATCACGGCAGATAGGCACGGTGACCGCTCTGCACGCAATTCCAGACCGGAATGGCGTCTGCAGCGCAGTCACCGTTAGTTTAAATGTCGCGCCTTGGCTGTGATTGGTCCGCGGGTCCCACGGACCAATCACAGCCTTGGGGGCAGGTGGGGTGAGGGTGGGGTGAGGTGTCATCGTCACCGATGACCCCCTCATGCCCCCTGACGCCCGGCGGTGATTGACACCTGTGTTACCGAGCGTCTGATTCGCCAGTAACACAGGAAACCGCTGTGAATGGCTGTTCACACTGAACAGCCAATCACAGCGATCGCCGACGGGGGGGCGGCATCGCAGCCCCCCCTGGGCATGCAGGGACATGTCTGCTGTCAGGGACAGCAGACATCGTCCCTCTGTCACTGCGTCTCTAGACGCAGTGACAGTTTAAAGTCATGACGTATATATACGTCATGTGTCGGGAAGTACTTCCCGGCCATGACGTATATATACGTCAAATGTCGTGAAGGGGTTAATTGAGTTGAGTTCACCCATGAGTTGATTTTATATAGTGTGGCGAGCGGACGCAGAATACATGTAAAGTAATCCACGTCCACTCGCCACGATTTGGGCTCGGTGGCTCACTGCGCTCGCCACACTATATAACGTCAACTCCATGCGTAGTTGGATAGTTGGGTATGAAATCACCCATGGGTGACTATACAATGAAAAATAGCATCGCATCCCTTAAGTAGTGGCATGCGATGAACAAAAATCGGGCGCCCAGATAATACACTAGTACCCTCAACTCTATGAGGTGAAGTACCACCACTGCCCACCCGATGGACCAAATTACTCCTTTGTGTGCTAAAAGATCATAATAGAAAATGAAAGCAATTTTTGAAGGGATGCTGATCTTTTTCGAACTTGCTAGATATGGAGAGCTGTGAAGACATATTGGAGGTAGGAGCAGATAAAGACTTGTAGTGGCGAGTTTGTGTGCTAAAAACTGTCACAGCTCAAAGTGAAAGTATATTGCAGAAGGCGTTATTTTGACAGGCCTTGAACTAGTCTCTTACAAACCAGAATCCCTGACAGCCCAAAAACGGTTTTCCACCATATTACATTATAATTCATGGTTATAACCCTGGATACTTTCGTAAACCTATCCATTGTCAGCAATCACATCCATATCTTCCTGCCCTTTCTGTACGGACTCCCTTCCAATGCTGGGTGCAACACTTCCTCTCCTCTAACCTCTGTCCTGCGCACAGTCCTCTAACCTCAGGGGGTGACCGCGTGTCCTGCGCACAGTCCTCTAACCTCAGGGGGTGACCGCGTGTCCTGCGCACAGTCCTCTAACCTCAAGGGGTGACCGCGTGTCCTGCGCACAGTCCTCTAACCTCAGGGGGTGACCGTGTGTCCTGTGTACATTCCGCTAACCTCAGGGGGTGACGGCGTGTCTTGGGCACAGTCCTCTAACCTCAGGGGGTGACGGCGTGTCTTGGGCACAGTCCTCTAACCTCAGGGGGTGACGGCGTGTCTTGGGCACAGTCCTCTAACCTCAGGGGGTGACCGCGTGTCTTGGGCACAGTCCTCTAACCTCAGGGGGTGACCGTGTGTCCTGTGTACATTCCGCTAACCTCAGGGGGTGACGGCGTGTCCTGCGCACAGTCCTCTAACCTCAAGGGGTGACCGCGTGTCCTGCGCACAGTCCTCTAACCTCAGGGGGTGACCGTGTGTCCTGTGTACATTCCGCTAACCTCAGGGGGTGACGGCGTGTCTTGGGCACAGTCCTCTAACCTCAGGGGGTGACGGCGTGTCTTGGGCACAGTCCTCTAACCTCAGGGGGTGACGGCGTGTCTTGGGCACAGTCCTCTAACCTCAGGGGGTGACCGCGTGTCTTGGGCACAGTCCTCTAACCTCAGGGGGTGACCGCGTGTCTTGGGCACAGTCCTCTAACCTCAGGGGGTGACCGCGTGTCTTGGGCACAGTCCTCTAACCTCAGGGGGTGACCGCGTGTCCTGTGCACAGTCCTCTAACCTCAGGGGGTGACCGCGTGTGCTGTGCACAGTCCTCTGTATTGACCCTTAATGTATTTGTATATATTACAAGACATACTACATGGAGACATCAATGCTGGGAGGATGTTATGTGGGTGAAGGATTCGGGTCCTTTGCCCAACCAGCCTCCATGAAGTCTCAGCTTACTCCAGGAGCCTACATGTTAAACGTACACCCATGGGGGTGGGTGACCAAGGATGACCAGAGCTACAGTCTAGCTAGGCAGCTAATATGTTGACACCATATAGCCGACATTGCCAAAAGGTAGACCGTGCTTATGGTTGACATGATGGGACAGTCAATTTACTATCAACCATTGTCAGACAGAGAAAATACAGACAGGTTCAAAATGTCGACATGAGTTTGTCATGATTTTTTTTCTTGAAAAAGACTTATTCGTACCTCACAATTTAAGTGGGTATAGAGTTAAGGTGCCCATACACACACCGGTTTTACGGTGCGTTTTGTGCTAAATCGCACCACAACTCATTGCATGCCATGTGTGTGCAATGCGATCAAAAGACAGTGCAAAAGGGTGGCTTGGCCGAGTTAGGAGAAAGCAGCAGCTTCCCTGCGCTCCCGTCATTTATCCTGTATAAAATCCTGTTTGTCTACTTTTGGTAGATTTCCTACCTGTGTTGTCTGTGGGACATTGTACCCCACTGCTAAATGCCCCTGTTGGTGACACACGACAGCTTTTATCCATCGTTTTGACGGTGACGGCAGCTGTGGCCTACTGATACCGCGAGACCCGGAAGCCGGAGCTCCCAGTGTTGAACTCATTCGTCCTGTATACGGCGACCTGCTGTGTGGCGCCCTGCTCTTGGGTGACCCCTCCGGATTGTGTAGCAGGGAGAATGTATACAGAAAATGGTTTCTCCTGTCGCAAATCGCGCTCACAACCTACTACTATATTATCAAGTCTTTGGTATAGTCCAAGTCTTTAATATAGTCCAATTCCAGATGCGGACTTTTTCTGTTTCTTTCTTTCCCTTTTCTCGATTTTTCTTATTTTCTCCAAAGGGGAGTATGGAAAAAGAAAGAAAATAGAGGATGGTATGTTATATGTTCTCACAATCGTGCTCGGAGGAGATAACCACCACCGCTACACGGAAGTGGGTATATTATTTCAAGAAGGGTAGCGTACCCTACTCACACCAAGAAAGGGTTGTGCTCCACACATAAAGGTATCTTTCATCCGTGATAGAGAGAGCTAGCTCCAATTCAAACCACGACCTTTGCCCTTTCTGATATAAATAACGTCACCATGTGTATTTCCAAATAAATGACAGGGGGGACGTACCCCACTTACACAGCACAATGCGTTGTCAATCCTATCTCGGTATCTTTGTGGGAGTGTCCTCCTCCCAATATTGTTGTATTCTTTTCTCAATAAATATATATAAGAGAAGAGAAAACGTACTTAAACGTGTAACAAGTTTTATTCTTCCAAAAGATACAATTAAAATAGGACAAAATTAGACCACAACACCTGCACAACAAAGATAAAAAAAAAGGCACTTAACTTTGTTCAGGGGATCAGGAAGACCTGGTACGGTTGAAACGCGTTGATGGAGAGTCTGGGACATATCTAAAAGACCTACATTACTGCATTGCCTCACTTCTCAATTCAGGGGTATCAGTCCGGACCTGATCCCCTGAACAAAGTTAAGTGCCTTTTTTTTTATCTTTGTTGTGCAGGTGTTGTGGTCTAATTTTGTCCTATTTTAATTGTATCTTTTGGAAGAATAAAACTTGTTACACGTTTAAGTACGTTTTCTCTTCTCTTATATATATTTATTGAGAAAAGAATACAACAATATTGGGAGGAGGACACTCCCACAAAGATACCGAGATAGGATTGACAACGCATTGTGCTGTGTAAGTGGGGTACGTCCCCCCTGTCATTTATTTGGAAATACACATGGTGACGTTATTTATATCAGAAAGGGCAAAGGTCGTGGTTTGAATTGGAGCTAGCTCTCTCTATCACGGATGAAAGATACCTTTATGTGTGGAGCACAACCCTTTCTTGGTGTGAGTAGGGTACGCTACCCTTCTTGAAATAACCACCACCGCTACACGGAAGTGGGTATATTATCTCCTCCGAGCACGATTGTGAGAACATATAACATACCATCCTCTATTTTCTTTCTTTTTCCATACTCCCCTTTGGAGAAAATAAGAAAAATCGAGAAAAGGGAAAGAAAGAAACAGAAAAAGTCCGCATCTGGAATTGGACTATATTAAAGACTTGGACTATACCAAAGACTTGATAATATAGTAGTAGGTTGTGAGCGCGATTTGCGACAGGAGAAACCATTTTCTGTATACATTGTCCCTATTGAGGGTTGGGTGACCCTCTTTCTCCTGTTTCTATTGCTGCTCCTTGTGCGCCAGTAGGATACTGTATCCATTTCTTCTGTCTGTGTAGCAGGGAGAGCGGGAAGCGCTCTCAGCCGAGACGCGCTGCAGCAGCCTGCACGGAGGGAACTGGCGGTGACTTGCCCCGCTCACCTGTTCGCTGGACTGTGGCGTTCGCGGAGGGGCGCTTCAGATCCTGTAGCTGCTGGTTGGTGTGACCTGGAGCTCCCTGTCGATTCTGCAATAACTTCAGGTGAAGATGTTTGGTGGCCCTGCGCAGTGAGTGGTGCCTGATACGGCGCACTTGGTGTGCTGGCGCCATTACTCCTGCTTGTATTACTGCTGACAGTAATTTGCTTTTGGGCTCCCTGGGCTAATTATATCCTGAAAGACATCATACTGACACTGTCCTTTAAGGCTAACAGTCTCCTGTATACCCCTGGTGGCATGCTAGCCGTCACCATTCTCTTCTGACAATAGTGTTCTGCTACCTGAGATCACACCTCTAGACCTTTTTCTGTGAGACATTTTCTGAGCCATCTATGTGCTCAGTCAAGTATGGAATCCTCCTTAACACAAATTATACAAGAGATCTATGCCTCTTCTGATAGATTATGCAGGAAACTGGATGAGATACAGGGAGGTGCCCTATTCTCTCTATGTCCCCTGGAATGTCAAGATATGGCCACTATGGAAGTTATCTCTACACCCACAGTTCCTCTGATCTCTCCTGCTCCAATATCGAATAATGTATTACTATGTGATGCCTGGAAAGGTGACCCATCCTCTCTATTTACCTTCAGAAGATGTGATATGGCAGATGTGAGAGATTACTACATGTCTACTGATCCTGTGGCCTATCCTGATCTGGCTTTGAGTACCACTTTGGATCCATACCACTATTTCAACTTCTACAAGTTTCTATCTAATTGGTATATTAACCCTGTACATATCAGTGTTAATGCAGTCCACCATGAGTCCTCTGCTATGTTAATGGAGATTACGTTCTCCTCCTGGACTTTGTGTCATACGTGCTCCAGATACTACTTCAGTTGTCAATATGGGACTAGACCTACTTATAGAAGCCTCATTTTGCTTCACAACGAGACTGAAAAGTGGCCAAATTAGTGATCGGTCTACACTCGGACGCTGTCTCTGCTTATACATACCTCACTAATGTTAATTCTTATTATGTGTGTTCATATTAATATTCTGAGCTATAGAATGGACTTTTGTCCAGTTTTCCAACATGTGGCACTACCCGTTTTTTTAATATATAACCTGTCATATTTTGCTGTATGCTGAAAAGAATAGACCAATTTGCTTATATGCTTGATTGGGGAAGGCTGGTTCTAACCTAACTTAAATATCCTGATACTTCTGCCCATGCTAACTATTTGTTATATCTCCTTTATACAGGGGAGGGGGGCTGTGATAGGATTAGATAGTTAATATAGTTAGTTGGGGAGGGGGGGGGGGGGGGGGAGTTGATGGGATCCAGGTATACCTAGGTTGGGGTTAGGTCATACAGGGTGGGGGGTTACAGGGTGGTTTATTTTGGGCTTTTGGGGGGATTTTGCTTTGATAGTATAGAGGGGTTTAGCTTAATAACGATAATTTCTGCTGTTTTTTTTTTTTTTTACTGGGGGGTTAGTAATGGGACTGACGGTATTTTCTTTCTTTGTCTATCTCCTGGAAATATTACGACATATATTTGCCTAGCTCCGATTTAGTTAAATGCACTAGAAATGGTAATTCTGGATGTATTGCTGCACTTTTTATCACTCAGACTTATTTGCCCGAATGGCGCCTTCGGGCAATTGCTACAACTATATCCTTATTGTTAAGTGAGGTGAAATATTCCCAGTCCTGCCTGCTGTTTATTCAAACTATTCACCTGCAGAGGTATATTTTAATACCGAATGATTTTGTATAGCTATCCTTGGTGTGCATGTTATTGTTACTGTCATGTCCCAACGCTACATGTTCTTCTAAAAATCTTAATAAAAATTACTTTATTAAAAAAGACAGTGCAAAAGGCATCTGCAGGACATACTTTTTGTACTGCACGATGAGATGATGCGGGAGCGCGCATCTTATCGCATCGCACCGGGAAAATCTGTGGGTGTATGGGCACCTTGAGATTTTAAAAGTGCCCGACCCATGTCAACAGACACCAGAAAAAGTCAACTTGATATGTCAACATTTTAAATGACAGACTGTCTGGCAATGCTTGTCGGTACATCATACTGAACCCGACACGACAATGATCAACACAACTTTAGCACTGCGGTAGCAAAGTGAAGCCCCTCACCCGAAACACACCCAGGAGGGTCTACGTCTGATATAATTGTGGTCACATTATGAAACCAGAATGGAATTCAATGTTTTCTGTGTCAACTCAAGTACTTCCTAGTTACTGTAGATCCTCTATACAACACCCCAATGACCCGAGACACTAGAAGGAATCCATTTCTGTGATTTATTCTGAGTACGCTAAACATATAATGCCACAATTAGAAGGAAGAACACTCCGCAGTGTATTCGGTCACCATTATAATCCACCCAAACCTGCTCTGCTGAAGATCCCCAGGTGGGTGAGCGCTTCCACAGTACTCCCCAGTAAGTGCAGACAGAGCGCACAACCTCTATGAAGAGTCCGGAACACTCTGCAAACAGATCACTCAGTGCAGCCGCTCCGGATATCCCAGACTTTGTGAGGACCAATGAGACTTCTGTCGCTGGTGGAACTCCAGCCCTCGCTGCCCGATCAGAGATCAAACTTTGGGACGGGGACTATTGAGCTCTGTGACTTTTCTTGCACAGAATATTCCGCAAACATTTGAAAATAAAAAAAGCTATTTATAAGTGGGATAGATTTCCAATCGGACGTCACCAAACGTTATTTTACATAGAAGATAAGGGGTATTAAGCCCAGAATAATTGAAAGGTTTGGAAAACTTCAGTATCTTTCCATTTACGCCACAATCGCGTTAAGTAACAGCTGTGGGGTACAGAAAAGAATGGTGTCACTATTTACACAATATCCTGGTCTGGGAGAGGCTGGTGCTATTACTCTACACAGACAGCTCCGCTAGATCGTAGGGGGACAGGGATAAGAGACTGCATTGTGTCTGCGAGTCTCAACCCCTGAGGGCTGATATGAAGCAGAAGATCACGTCCCACAGTCCTGCAGACCTGAAGCATTAGACAAGTAATCTTTCTTCCATCGTTCTATCCAGGGTTGTTCCTGAGCGCTGCCCAGACGTGCCGGCATTCAAGTAAAGTCGGGTGACTGGGGCGATACAGCACTCATAATCCAACAGTCTCTGCACACAGCCAGCACTAGGTGAAGTAATGAGGCTTCTTCACATTAATGCCGTATTCA
Organism: Crinia signifera; assembly: GCF_055691185.1. Lineage (NCBI taxonomy): Eukaryota > Metazoa > Chordata > Amphibia > Anura > Myobatrachidae > Crinia > Crinia signifera. The sequence continues at coordinate 400,809,833 of NC_139218.1, read as the reverse complement.
GCCAGAGCGGGCGCAAGGTCCTCCATGGTCAAAGTGTACTTCTTGTCCTGCAGAACAGAAGACATTTCATTACAGCCCAGAACATTCTCCATCAATAACAACAACGTACCGATCCGTGCATGTGATAAGACGTGTGCAAGGTATAGGAGTTCTGCCGGACTAAGAACAGGTGTAGTATATGTGTAGACAGTGAGAAGTGTCGACAGGCACAAGGTCCACATACACAGAAGGCCAGCACTCGTGCGCAGGTGTTCACATTGACACCATGTCGACCTGGTGCCACTGTCGAGCTTTTTGGTGTTGAACCTTTGACTGGCTACATAGACACCTTCCAGCTTCTGAGATTCCTCACGTGTCTGACCACATGCAGTACTGCCCAGTCCCAGCCTCCTCTGCTTCCATTACCAGACACCAGAGTATGGGGAACCATGGTCTAACCGAGGTGGTGACAGTCATACTCTCTCTGCTGAAGGGCACAATTGTAGCATACCCTACACTTCTTGTACTAGACAAAGAGTCCAACATTGTGCCATCCCAGTCTATAAAGAGGGGGGTGGTATTACCCCAGAAGGAAGAACGTAGCTGCCCGTGGTTCTCGGCCTCACATATTGCACAGAGTATCCACCTTGGACTGGGCAGTTTCGGATTGACACTCTGGCCCGGGGGGGGGAGAGAGGTCCCAATGAAGCACAGTGGCCTCCATCATCTGTAAATGGAAGAAGTTTGGAACCACCAGGACTCTTCCTAGAGCCGCCCCGGCCATCTAAACTGAGCGATTGGGGGAGAAGGGCCCTAGTCAGGGAGGTGACCAAGTACCCGAAGGTCAACCTCAGAGCTACAGCATTCGTCTGTGGAGAGGTTCCTCTTTCACCAGGACAACGACCCTAAGCACACAGCCAAGATATCACAGGAGTGGCTTCAGGATAACGTGGACTGTCCTTGAATGGGTCAGCTAGAGCCCAGACTAGCATCGGATTGAACATCTCTGGAGAGATCTGGATATGTCTGTGCACCGACACTTCCAATCCAATCTGAAGGAGCTTGAGGGGTGCTGCAAAGAGGAACGGTGAAACTAGCAAAGATAAAATGTTATTCTTGGATTGGAAGTGTCGGTGCACAGACGTATCCAGATCTCTCCTGAGATGTTCAATCCGATGCTAGTCTGGGCTCTGGCTGACCCATTCGAGGACAGTCAGAGCACCTCATATGTCCAGGGTGTGCAGTTTAGGGCCCCTCCCCCTGAGGACAGTCAGTTATCCTGTGATATCTTGGCTGTGTGCTTAGGGTCGTTGTCCTGGTGAAAGAGGAACCTCTCCACAGAGGAATGCTGTAGCTCCGAGGGTGACCACCCGGTTCTTGGTGACCTCCCTGACTAGGTCCCTTCTCCCCCAATCATTCAGTTTAGATGGCCGGGCGGCTCTAGGAAGAGCCTGGTGGTTCCGAACTTCTTCCATTTATAGATGATGTGGAGGCCACTGTGCTCATTGGGACCTTCAGAGCAGCAGATATTTTTCTGTACCCTTCCCCAGATTTGTGCCTCTGGACAACCCTGTCTCGGAGGTCTACAGGCAATGTCCAAGCAACTGAATTTACTGCAGGCGGACTCCAACTAAGCTGTAGGAACATCTCAAGGATGATCAGAGGAAACAGGATGCACCTCAGCTCAATTTTGAGCTGTAAATACTTATGTTCATGGGATTTTTTATATATTGGCAAAAGTCTCCCAAAAACTTTTCACGCTGTAATTTTGGGGTATTTGAGGGGAAAATGGATTTATTCCATTTTGAAAGAAGGCTGTATCACAGCAAAATGCGGAAAGAGTGAAGCGCTGTGAATACTTTCCGGACGTCGTGGGAAGACTCACTTTGCTCTTGCTCCGGGAGCTCCCCGAGGCCGTGCCTTTCATCTTGCAGTGCTGCAGAGCATCATTTGCAATATCAGAGATGAACTTCTGAGCTGCCAGAGAGATCAGCCGAATACTGTAGGGTAAAGACAGAGGATCAATGGGCAGAACATATTATAAAGCAGTCACCCAGAATGATCAGGGAAATGCCATAATCCGGTCACTTATGAGCGGTATCTCAGCGAATGTACATTCAGTACAGGGGAGAAGCTTCACACGACAGAACACAACACCTGCACAAGCACTCACATCCGTGGGTCTGACGCCTCAAATCCAGCACGGCTCAGGTAATATCCCGTCACAGCATCTGGGATCTGTTGGGAAAGAAGTTTCTTAGGCCCATGTCCTCAGATATTATTTCCCTCCACATATCTAGAACATGCGCAGATGTAAGGTAGTGTCTTGGAACAAAGCTACTGATAATGTCCCAGAGCCTTGATGGCTAACCTTGACACTGCAGCTGTTGTTGAACTACACATCCCAGCATACTCTACTTCATTTTTGCTATTTGGCCATGCTAAATCTGATGCAGAGTATGCTGGGATGTATAGTTCAACAACAGCTGGAGTGTCAAGGTCAGCCATCAAGGCCAGAGTGAGGCCATTAGAGAAACATCACTTACAGTAGGGGTGTAATCTTCCAGCTGCATCAGGAAATCCACCAGTGGTGTAGTGGAAATGACTGGCTTGATATCTCCATTTGCCACTCCTGGGGGCAGGTAGACTCCATTGGAGAGGGAGCTTTCAGAAGGGGCTGCAGCTGACGCAGCCGAGATGGGAACTAAACAAACAGAAGAAATGCAGACAATTAGTGACAATAAAAAAAAGGGGGATACAATGGAGCACAGACAGGGGGAGATAATGTAGAACGGGTAGGGCACAGAAGGGGAGAACAACAGAACAGGCAGGGGACAGGTGGGGGTAACAGGACAGGAGTGTGTGTGGGGGTAAATAGGACAGGCAGGGGACAGGAGTGTGTGTGCGGGGGGTAACAGAGTACAGGCAGGGGACAGGAGTGTGTGCGGTGGGGGGTAACAGTACAGGCAGGGGACAGGAGTGTGTGTGCGGTGGGGGGTAACAGTACAGGCAGGGGACAGGAGTGTGTGTGAGAGGGGGGGATAACAGGACAGGAGTGTGTGTGTGGGGGGGTAACAGAGTACAGGCAGTGGACAGCAGTGTGTGTGTGCGCGTGTATGTGAGGGGGGGGATAACAGAGGACAGGAGTGTGGGAGGGTAACAGGACAGGAGTGTGGGAGGGTAACAGAGGACAGGAGTGTGGGAGGGTAACAGAGGACAGGAGTGTGGGAGGGTAACAGAGGACAGGAGTGTGGGAGGGTAACAGAGGACAGGAGTGTGGGAGGGTAACAGAGGACAGGAGTGTGGGAGGGTAACAGAGGACAGGAGTGTGGGAGGGTAACAGAGGACAGGAGTGTGGGAGGGTAACAGAGGACAGGAGTGTGGGAGGGTAACAGAGGACAGGAGTGTGGGAGGGTAACAGAGGACAGGAGTGTGGGAGGGTAACAGAGGACAGGAGTGTGGGAGGGTAACAGAGGACAGGAGTGTGGGAGGGTAACAGAGGACAGGAGTGTGGGAGGGTAACAGAGGACAGGAGTGTGGGAGGGTAACAGAGGACAGGCAGGGGACAGGAGTGTGTGTGTGTGTGTGTGAGGGGTGGGTAACAGAGGACAGGCAGGGGACAGGAGTGTGTGTGTGTATGTGTATGTATGTATGTGAGGGGTGGGGGGGGGGGGTAACAGAGGACAGGAGTGGGGGGGGGTAACAGTACAGGCAGGGGACGTGAGTGAGTGTGTGTATGTATGTATGTATGTATGTGAGGGGTGGGGGGATAACAGAGGACAGGAGTGGGGGGTAACAGAGTACAGGCAGGGGACAGGAGTGTGTGGTTATGTGAGGGGTGGGGGGGATAACAGGACAGGAGTGTGGGGGGTAACAGAGTACAGGCAGGGGACAGGAGTGTGTGTGTGTGTGTGTGAGGGGTGGGTAACAGGACAGGAGTGTGTGTGTGTGTGAGGGGTGGGGGGGATAACAGAGGACAGGAGTGTGGGGGGGGGGGGGAATAACAGAGGACAGGAGTGTGTGGGGGGGGGGGTAACAGAGGACAGGAGTGTGGGGGGGGGGGGGTAACAGAGTACAGGCAGGGGAAAGGAGTGGGGAGGGGAGCACCAAGAGAAGACAGCGGCGGCGCAGCATCACTCACCGCTCGCTCTCCGCTCCCCCAGCTCTCTCCCCGGAAGGCCGGCGGCTACTGCTGCGCCTGACGCGGGCCCGGGCATGTTAGCCGGGCAGGAATTGTTCTCGCTGGCGGGTCCGGGCTGAGCTGGGGGTCCCGAGTTCAGACAAGCGGTCTGCGCCAGCTCCGTCCCGCTCATCCTGCTGGTCTGCTACACTTCCGCTCTCTGCCGGAAGTGGCAGGACGTACGCGCTCACCGTGACGTCATGACGCCAAGAACGCGCACGTTGCTTCAGACCTGTCTATAAATACAGACGTTGTTGTGGCAATATCATCCAACATCCAGCCCCATACTATGCCCCATACTATGCCCCATACTATACCCCATACAGCTAATGTATTATTATTACTATTATTTTCCTTTATATGGCTCCACAGGGGATCTGCAGCGCCCATTTGCAGAGTAGTTAAACAAATAGGGAAAACAAGTGACTTGCAGTACAAGACAATGCATACCGCCCCACTTTGGCCAAAGAGCGTAGCGAGGCACCGTGCCCCAAGCATGGCGAGTGCAGCAGCCATGTGAGGGGATGCAGTGCAACGGTAGGGTGTCCATGTCCACTACGTTGGGACATAAGAACGTGAAAAAAGCATGTCGACCTAATGCATTGACCTTATGACCCTGTTGACCTTAGGCACGTCAACCTTTTGTCTGTGTCGACCAGATGACCTATACCCGGTGGGACAGGAGGACAGCGTCCACTGTAATCGGGACAGCTGTGAGCTATGCGATGTGGGACATAGACATACAACCAGCAAATAAAACTGAAATAAGTATTGGTGTTGCAGAGGAGCCATCGGAGGGATTCAGTATTGAATCCCGACAGCCGAAATGCCGACAAGGGGGGGACGTGGATCGCCCCCCCCTTGCGGGCTCGCTGCGCTCGCCACGCAGTGGGCCCGGTGCCTCGCTACGCTCGGCACACTCATTTATTCTCCCTCCAGGGGTGTCGTGGACACCCACGGAGGGAGAATGTGTCGGGATTTCGGCGGTCGGGATTCTGAACGCCGGGATCCCGACCGCCGGGATTTTAAATGCATTCCGAGAGGAGTATAGTGCAAGTAAGAGAAAGAAAAGAGCCTAATACCACTTTTACACCAAAATCCCAGATCCGACCCGATATTTGGAGCATGGTTCCAATACGGGTTGAAAACGGGATTTGCCCCGTTTACATCAGGACCTGGGTAGGATTTCCGGGAATAAGGACACAGTTTTTTTTTCCAGCTACCCCATTAAATGATCCGGGTCAAGGAGGCAAAAATCCAGGTTTTTGTGGTGGTATGAAAGGGGTATAAGGCAAAGGTGCCAGACGGGATCCCGACAGTCATTTACCCGACGTCAGGATCCCGACTGTTAAAACACAGACCCACTCCAATGCCCATTACACATTATGCGACACACCACAATGCCCACCATTACACATTATGCGACACACCACAATGCCCACCATTACACATTATGCGACACACCACAACGCCCACCATTACACATTATGCGACACACCACAATGCCCACCATTACACATTATGCGACACACCGCAATGCCCACCATTACACATTATGCGACACACCGCAATGCCCACCATTACACATTATGCGACACACCGCAATGCCCACCCATTACACATTATGCAACCCACCCCAATGCCCATTACACATTATGCGACACACCGCAGTGCCTGCCATTACACATTATGCGACACACCGCAGTGCTCACCATTACACATTATGCGACACACCGCAGTGCCCGCCATTACACATTATGCGACACACCGCAGTGCCCGCCATTACACATTATGCGACACACCGCAGTGCTCACCATTACACATTATGCGACACACCGCAGTGCCCGCCATTACACATTATGCAACCCGCCCCAATGCCCACCATTACACATTATGCGACACACCGCAGTGCCCATTACACATTATGCAACACACCACATTGCCCATTACACATTATGCGACACACCGCAGTGCCCGCCATTACACATTATGCGACACACCGCAGTGCTCACCATTACACATTATGCGACACACCGCAGTGCCCGCCATTACACATTATGCAACCCGCCCCAATGCCCACCATTACACATTATGCGACACACCGCAGTGCCCATTACACATTATGCAACACACCACAGTGCCCATTACACATTATGCGACACACCGCAGTGCCCGCCATTACACATTATGCAACCCGCCCCAATGCCCACCATTACACATTATGCGACACACCGCAGTGCCCGCCATTACACATTATGCGACACACAGCAGTGCCCACAGTCAGTGTCACAAATCAGCGGCTCTTAGGTAAATAGCTTCAAATCAGTCCGTTTTTTATAAGTGAAATAATGAAAATGTATCCAGACATATACAGAATGATATATCGCTCAGCTGAGCTCACCAGCGATATTATATGATGATGATGCAGCAGCAGCAGCAGGAGTCCTCCCTCCATCGGCCGCCCTCACTGTCTGACTCTGGATCCCTCGTGGCAGCGTGTGTCCGCCTGGTCCTGTGGATGCGCGGCCTGCCTAGCCTTCCGGAAGTCTCTCCCTCCCATGTAGGACCGCACGGATGGGGCTCACACAAGCACGGGCGGATGGGGCTCACAAGAGCACACATGTGCACAAACTCGCGAGATGATACTGTCAAAGGGCACGGCGGTGGTGTCATCATTTATCCGCCTCCGCATCTGCCCGGCTTCTCCCCCAGCGCAGGCAAGCCCGGCGCAAGCTGCTTAAATGGTGGCGGCTCGTTTAAGGGGATAATATTATATTACCGGTCACGGTGCAGGGGAGTGCTTGGTGCCCGGGCCCCCCCAGCCACCGGGCCCCATAGCAGCTGCACCCCCTGCACCCTCAGTAGTTCCGCCACTGTGTATAGGTCTTTCTCTTAGGGAGATATCCGGCCACACCATCTCCTCACTGATGCCTGCATGGTTATACCAGAGACGCTGACCCAGCAGGTAGATTACAGTACCGTACTTTCTTTTATGGTCTATACTGGCTAAAACCAATTGTACTGGTTTTCTGGTCGCCGGGCAGGTTATCGGTGAGAGGCGTTCTTCGGCAAGTGAGACAGGGCGGACTTTCTGGCTGTGATGTCTGTCAGGGAGGTTGCGGCTCTGGCGACCAATTAGTGGCCAGTAGCGCCTGTCACATGACTATGGATAAACCATTTCATCTGCTGAAAGATAGGAAAGGAGACATGGCCACACCCCATAACCATGGCCACCCCCTCTCACCCAATTTTTACTGTGTTTATGTATGAGATGTTGGAGGGTTATGAAAAGAAAAATTTGTAATATTAATGAATCCAATGACTACTCATATGATAACAATACTTGTCTACTTGCTGGCTGCCTTTTCCAGGAGAAGGCAGCCAGCTCAGTGAGGCAGGGGATGGGGCTGCTGCTGTAGTTAGAAAGGGGGCGTGACGGATCAGAGAAGACTGCCTTGTGGTCATGTCCAAAGTGGTCGCGCCAGTTAGCCACGCTCCGCCGTGTAATGGCGGTATTCCAGGCATTACACGGCGGTGGGCGGCGATAAAAGGACACGGTTCGTGTCATCAGACCCACGGACCCCCATCGAGAGGGTGGGTTCCTGGGAGTCGGACAGCTTTCCGGGATGGTTGCCCCCCTTTCTGGGAGAGGGACCCGATTTCCGGGACCCTCCCGGCCATTCCGGGAGGCTTGGCAACCCTGTATGATAAGCAAGTGGCGGAAACCTTTTTTTTTACGGTACGTTACCTGTATGGCGGTCATCTTGAAGTTAGCCATTTTGGATGCAATTCATTTCTAAATCATTTTTGGGGAAAAAGGAATGAGAGATAGATACATTTACATTGAATCATCAGCATAATTTCCCAGCACTGGGGATCATCTACATTTGGATATAAGTCATTTTAAAAGATTCTTCTCATATGTAGCAGTACACACCCACGCTTCTAGGTGCCATGTTCATAGTCTCTCCATATATGGAGCTAGACACGCCCTTTGGGTGGAGCATGACACGCCCCCTCAACAGGGGCGAATTTAGGGGTCAGGTCGCCCCTAGGCACAACACTTTTGTGCCCCCCCCCCCCCATTTTAATGTAATCATATGTATATACATTGTTATTTATATATTTCATTAAAATTTAACTGTAGCCCAACTTAATATTTTTTTAAGCACTCTGGACTGCTCACGGTACGGAGGACCCGGAGGGAGGGAGGCACTTATTAGTACAGTGATTATCACAGTGTCTCCGTCAGTCTCTCTCCGGCTCACACACTGTGACTAACAACTGAGCGCAGGGGGGATCTGCCTGCCACTCAGCTCAGCTGCTGGATACACAGCAGCCAATAGACTGTGTGTGTGTCTAGAGTAGCCAATGGGCAGGAGCCGGCAGCAGTGAGCCTGAGCCATTTCTGGAAGAGCAGGGACCCAGACACCCAGCGCAGGGACCCAGCCACTAAGCGGTGATGTAATGTGCATGTCAGAGTGGGTGGGCAGTGGCGAGTGACGAGTGGCGCTGCCGCTGACATATAATTCATGTCTGCGGCGGCGGCGTTCGTCACTCACCGCTGCCCTCCAGCTGTGCCATGCTGCTATTTAACTGAATGTCAGCCTGCCTGCCGCCCTTAATTGGTGCCGCCCTGAGGCCGGTGCCTCATGGGCCTAGGCACAAATCCGGCCCTGCCCCTCAATGGAAATTCTATTACCAACTATAATCTCCCTGAATAGTTTTCAAAAGTAGGCAAGTATGCCATAGATTTTCTTACGACATTCTGCATCTGTATGCTGTCATATGACTTCCTTCCCAATGAGTTGCAGCCAAGATGGCAGCCATACTGGTTACATAAAAGTTTTGCCCCACTCCCATTATCATATGTGCAGTCACCGAATTAATATTCCCTTACTCATAACCTTTATAAAACAAGGTTCTTACACATTTATTGCCCACCCTGTATTCATCCCACCCACAGGACTGATGACGTAACTAACTAATACGCCACAGGGACATTTATACGGCCCTTAGCGTGATGTCACTGCTCTGCTGTCCCGTGATCTATATCCCTCCCTGCTGCCATTGCTAGGCGACCGCTCACTGCCTGAATGTGATTGGCGGGTGACTTGACCCTGCTCGTACGTACACATTGTGGCGGGAGCCAATAACAGACGAGCTCGCCCTGGGACCTGCCCACTAATGTTTTCGTACCGTTGAAGCCCAGCGCCCCGCCCACTGTGTGAGTGACAGGAAGCTCTCCCTATCAGAGGTCCTTTCCCCGTGTCACAGGATGCCATTTTAATTGACGCAGTTTGTTGTCCCGCCTGCGGCCTAGTGAGATCGCGGTAACCGGTGAGAGAGCAGCGGAGCGGCCCGGTACTGGTCGGGGCTCTACAGCGGCGGCGCTGACACCTGGTATCCCGGCTGGTACGTAACGTGTATAACGGCCGCCGGTCCCTGTGTGTAATGTGTGTAACTGCCGGCCGCGTGTGTTACGTGTGTCACTCTCCGCCTGTATGTAACATGGAGGAGGAACATGCGTGTGTCACACTCAGCCTGTATGTAACATGGAGGAGGAACAGGCGTGTGTCACACTCAGCCTGTATGTAACATGGAGGAGGAACATGTGTGTGTCACACTCAGCCTGTATGTAACATGGAGGAGGAACATGCGTGTGTCACACTCAGCCTGTATGTAACATGGAGGAGGAACATGCGTGTGTCACTCTCCGCCTGTATGTAACATGCGTATGTCACTTTCCGCCTGTATGTAACATGGAGGGGGAACATGCGTGTGTCACTCTCCGCCTGTATGTAACATGGAGGAGGAACAGGCGTGTGTCACACTCAGCCTGTATGTAACATGGAGGAGGAACATGCGTGTGTCACACTCAGCCTGTATGTAACATGGAGGAGGAACATGCGTGTGTCACTCTCTGCCTGTATGTAACATGGAGGGGGAACATGCGTGTGTCACTCTCTGCCTGTATGTAACATGGAGGGGGAACATGCGTGTGTCACTCTCCGCCTGTATGTAACATGGAGGGGGAACATGCGTGTGTCACACTCAGCCTGTATGTAACATGGAGGAGGAACATGCGTGTGTCACTCTCAGCCTGTATGTAACATGGAGGAGGAACATGCGTGTGTCACACTCAGCCTGTATGTAACATGGAGGAGGAACATGCGTGTGTCACTCTCAGCCTGTATGTAACACGGAGGGGGAACATGCGTGTGTCACTCTCAGCCTGTATGTAACATGGAAGAGGAACAGGCGTGTGTCACACTCAGCCTGTATGTAACATGTAGGAGGAACATGCGTGTGTCACACTCAGCCTGTATGTAACGTGGAGGAGGAACATGCGTGTGTCACACTCAGCCTGTATGTAACATGGAGGAGGAACAGGCGTGTGTCACACTCAGCCTGTATGTAACATGGAGGAGGAACATGTGTGTGTCACACTCAGCCTGTATGTAACATGGAGGAGGAACATGTGTGTGTCACACTCAGCCTGTATGTAACATGGAGGAGGAACATGCGTGTGTCACACTCAGCCTGTATGTAACGTGGAGGAGGAACATGCGTGTGTCACTCTCAGCCTGTATGTAACGTGGAGGAGGAACATGCGTGTGTCACTCTCAGCCTGTATGTAACATGGAGGAGGAACAGGCGTGTGTCACACTCAGCCTGTATGTAACATGGAGGAGGAACAGACGTGTGTCACACTCAGCCTGTATGTAACATGGAGGAGGAACAGACGTGTGTCACATTCAGCCTGTATGTAACATGGAGGAGGAACAGGCGTGTGTCACACTCAGCCTGTATGTAACATGGAGGAGGAACAGACGTGTGTCACACTCAGCCTGTATGTAACATGGAGGAGGAACAGACGTGTGTCACACTCAGCCTGTATGTAACATGGAGGAGGAACAGACGTGTGTCACACTCAGCCTGTATGTAACATGTAGGAGGAACATGCGTGTGTCACATTCAGCCTGTATGTAACATGGAGGAGGAACATGCATGTGTCACACTCCGCCTGTATGTAACATGTAGGAGGAACATGCGTGTGTCACTCTCAGCCTGTATGTAACATGGAGGGGGAACATGCGTGTGTCACTCAGCCTGTATGTAACATGGAGGGGGAACATGCGTGTGTCACTCTCCGCCTGTATGTAACATGGAGGGGGAACATGCGTGTGTCACTCTCCGCCTGTATGTAACACGGAGGGGGAACATACGTGTGTCACTCTCCGCCTGTATGTAACACGGAGGGGGAACATGCGTGTGTCACTCTCCGCCTGTATGTAACACGGAGGGGGAACATGCGTGAGTCACTCTCCGCCTGTATGTAACACGGAGGGGGAACATGCGTGTGTCACACTCCGCCTGTATGTAACACGGAGGGGGAACATGCGTGTGTCACACTCCGCCTGTATGTAACACGGAGGGGGAACATGCGTGTGTCACACTCCGCCTGTATGTAACATGGAGGGGGAACATGCGTGTGTTACGTGTGTCACACTCAGCCTGTATGTAACATGTAGGAGGAACATGCGTGTGTCACTCTCAGCCTGTATGTAACATGGAGGGGGAACATGCGTGTGTCACACTCAGCCTGTATGTAACATGTAGGAGGAACATGCGTGTGTCACTCTCAGCCTGTATGTAACATGGAGGGGGAACATGCGTGTGTTACGTGTGTCACACTCAGCCTGTATGTAACATGTAGGAGGAACATGCGTGTGTCACTCTCAGCCTGTATGTAACATGTAGGAGGAACATGCGTGTGTCACACTCAGCCTGTATGTAACATGTAGGAGGAACATGCGTGTGTCACTCTCAGCCTGTATGTAACATGGAGGGGGAACATACGTGTGTCACTCTCCGCCTGTATGTAACACGGAGGGGGAACATGCGTGTGTCACTCTCCGCCTGTATGTAACATGGAGGGGGAACATGCGTATGTCACACTCAGCCTTAACTTAAGGCATGCAATGGACGCAATTTTTCCATAGGAATCAATGTTAAATGCCCCATAGGCCCCCCCATTAGGTGTATTAGGCAAAATGCCCCTTCATTGTTAACGCCACCCCACCATCAACGCCAACCCGAAGCGTGGCGAGCGGCGTCGGTACGCATCCTCCGACCTTTTCATACCCCCACTATCCACGTCGGCGTGGAGTTGATATTATATAGTGTGGCGAGCCCGAAGCGCGGCAAGCGGACGCGGAACATGTATTTTGCGGGGCTTACTGCACTCGACACGCTTCGGGCTCGGTGACTCGCTGCGCTCGCCACACCATATAGTATCAACTCCACGCTGACGTGGATAGTGGGGGTATGAAAAGGTCGGAGGATGCATACCGCCGCCCCTCGCGTGCTCGCTGCGCTATGCCACGCTTCGGGTTGATGGTGGGGTGGCGTTAACAATGGGGGGCATTTAACATTGACCCTAATGTGCAATAGGGTCTTTGGGACCATTTAACATTGATTCCTATGGAAAAATCGCGTCCATTGCACGCGATTTGGTTGCATGCAATCGACACGATTTTTCTGACCCGATGAAAAAATTGGGCGCCCAGATAATACACAAGAACCATTTCATGTTCTGTGATGTTACTCATATTTGTTGTCCTTAAATGAAGAATTAATTCCCCCCCCCCCCCCCTCTTCTTTTCCCTAGTTGTATGAATCTTTGTAAACCGTAAAAATGTTCAACAAATCTTTTGTGAGTCCGTTTGGCGGCAGCACTGGAGCATTCGGAGCCACATCTACCTTTGGCCAGAGTAAGTGATATGACCGTCTACCACACACTGGCAGTGGGGAGTGTAACTGTTCTCTGGCCAGCAGTGCACACTACTGATACCCCCAGCGACCCTTCTCTGTACTGCACGCATTTCAGTCTGTGTAATGGGCCCCATACATCAGCATCACAATTTATGGATTTTCAGATATAGGGATATTTTGTCCAGATAAATGGATTTTACAATCTATCTGACTTGCCCACACATAACAGATTTATTTCAGTGATCCGCAGATTTTTCCATCTAAAGATTGCATCTTCATATCTGGAAATTGCCCCAATCGATTGTCATTTCAGCTGTTCATAATGTAAATAGATGAAGACGAATTGGGAATGCCCACACATATAAAAAAGATCCGCAGATAATACCAGATTATTAAACATGTTTAAAAACCTGATTAAGCAATCGATTGGCGATTTTGATTGGGATTGCCGAAAGGGGGAGCCCACACATCTAAAATTAATTGTGGCAATCATCTCCATATCTGAAAATTGTCACAATTAATTGCTGATGTATGGGGCCCTTTAGACTCACTGGTGACTTTCATCCAACTGAAATATTTCTACCCAATGATAAAGTTACTATGCGTGTGCCAGGTACTGAGGGGTATACTTCACTGGCGATGTTGCCCATAACAACTATCCAGGTTCAAGCTAATGTCTTTTAGAACGTTCTAGTTCAAAATGTAGAAGCTGCTTGCTGTGAGCCTCATCTCTGCACTCACTCACTCACTCTAGTATAGTGGTAGCCAACTCCAGTCCTCGAGAGCTACCAAATGTGCACGCTTTCCAGACACCCTATCTGCTGCACAGGTGCTCTCATTACTGACTGACACATTATAAGTGATCCACAGGTGGAGATAATTACTTCACCAGATGAGGTCTGGGAAACATTACCTGTTGGTAGCTCTCGAGGACTGCAGTTGGCTACCCCTGATCTAGTAACGATCTCCTGGGGTGTGCACAGCTTTGTCATATCTGGGATGGGTGGGACGATTGTCGCCTGGGTTCCTGATAGGAGGGGTAGAGAACCTAGGTACCATGTCATCTGTCCGGGTTATGGGGTCTGTATCTGAGTGCACACTTGAGGACTGCTCCTGCTTTATGCCGTGTGCGTAGGAAAATAACAAAGCTGTATTAAATGGGGCTGATCCGATCCTCTTGTCCTGGTTACAGCTCCTGGCTTCGGCACTACACCGGCCACTGGCTTTGGGACCTCAGCATTCGGCACAAACAGTAACACCAGCGGCCTGTTTGGGACTGCGCAGACTAAGCCAGGTAGGTGTTGTGCCGGTCGCTCTGTGACCTTCGTCGTAGCCTCCCTGGTGTGGTCTGATTTGTATGCTCCTTCTTAGCAGGTGGACTGTTCGGGACCAATACCTTCAGCCAGCCAGCAACCTCCTCTACAAGCTCTGGCTTCGGCTTTGGGGCCACGACCGGTACAACAAACTCCTTGTTTGGGGCCACGAACACTGGAGGAGGTCTCTTCTCAACCCAGAACAATGCGTTTGGGCAGACAAAACCTTCGACCTTCAGCAGTGAGTTACCGACACCCTGGTGCTTATCATATATGTCCTTGTAACTTCATCAGTGATGAGGACTCTGGTAACTTTTATCTTCCACCCCTGCCAAAGTCTGTGTCGGTGCCCTCCTGTTTAGAGGAGTGTAATCGCTATTGTGCATACATAACTTTGGCTCTAGATGTGGTCGGCCGGAGTATCTGCCGACACCTGCGTCACATTAATGCCAGCTCTGTTACCGCGCCGTGCTTGGGTATTGGTTCTGTCTCATACCCTCTTGTCTTTGCTTCTCTCAGCAGGTTTCGGGACCAGTACAAGCAGCGGCGGTCTATTTGGAAACACAAACACCACCACCAATCCCTTCGGGGGCGCATCGACCGCTCTGTTTGGAGCTTCTACCTTTTCTGCAGCACCAAGTGGAACAACAATCAAGTTCAATGTGAGTAGGATGGATGCAGGGACTAGATGCGGTGACTGTGGGCTGCGCTAGTGAACCCAGACACCGATGCTGCTGTACATCTAGGATCCAGGGTGGTGTTTTGTGTCCGGCATGGGGGAGTGGTCTGGGAAAGGGGAGGGATTCTTCCCAGTGTTGCTGTAGCTGAAGTTCCCTATGACTTGTGTTGGTTACAGGCACCTGCTGGAACAGACACCATGGCGAAGGGAGGAGTTACTACCAATATCAGCACCAAACACCAGTGTATCACCGCCATGAAAGAGTACGAGAGCAAGTCGCTGGAGGTGGGTGTGATACAGGGACCGGGCTTTGTAGTATGAGGATCTGCGTGGGGGGTATTTAGTGGGCATGCTCCCTGGCGGAGGCTGGGAGGTGGCGATACCTGTGTGGGGTCACATGGCCGGGGGAGGGGTGTATAGTGTTCACTTGGTTTTATTGTAAACAATTGTACAACACGGTAGTGCCCACATTCCGTATCATGCCATAAGTGGGAGAAATTCCCTCCACCATACCGACCCAAGTGTTCTACGGAGACTGGATACCTTCATGGTGAGGTGTCATCAGCTGCCGGTGTCTACCTGTCGTTCCACCCTCTGCGCAAGCCTCGCACTAACCAAATGCTCCTTGTGCTGCTATCCCGCTGGATGGGTTTGCTTCATTAGGTCTAGGTGCACGTGGTCGACATGGAAAAATTTGACTTGAAAAGGTTGACACAAGGTTGTTGTTTTTTTTTTTATTATTTAAACCCAACCAAATCAAACCATATGAGAGAATATAAATTGAGATATTGTTACTCATGTGGGCCATGCGCTGTGTTGACCATTTTGTCAATATCAACCAGCAGTGGTCGACCTTTAGGCTCTGACCCGGCTGTGTGCGGCGTGACGTTAGCAAGGTCACACAGCCAGGAGGAAGGTGCCGGGCAGTGACTGAAGATGAGGGGGAGACGGTGGCAATCCCGGGAATGCCAGTATTAGCACTGAAATATAGCCCAGAGAATTTCCGGGATTACCACTGAAGGGGTTAATGTTTTACTTAATGTCTGGGTACGCGGCTGAATCCTGGCCTAAAGAGCGAAGGGTCGGGCCCAGTCTCCCCCATAGCCTATCAGTAGGATAAGGTACTTTCATGACTAGGTCTCGTTTTTGGGGCTTTACCGCTCTGTGTTCCACCAAGGTCACTCCTCCGAAAGATGACTACTTCCTTTTTTTTTTTTTAGGAGCTCCGTTTAGAAGACTATCAAGCCAACAGGAAGGGCCCCCAGAATCCCGTCCCAGGAGCCACAGCAACAGGCTTATTTGGAGCTTCCACAGCAACATCCAGTGCACCCACCGGTCTATTTGGCGCTGCTCCTTCCAGCAACAGCTTCTCGTTTGGAAATAAAAACGCATTTGGACAAAGTAAGTCTGATGTTGGTTATATAGTAGATCATACCCTGTATATGTAGAACGAGTTCTCGCCAACCAGAGGCCCGTGTCTGTTACGCCAGGTCAGCAGGTGGTACTGAGCATCAGTCCTCTGTCCGTAGGTTTGTAAGCTCCAGTGGTTGTGGCATCAGAGTTGCTAGCTGTGGCCAAGTGGTAATACTGGCTATAACTTCTGAACGTCTGTAGGTGAAACTTTGGGATGTCCCCCAAGAGGGTTTATGTGACTTACCCTTGCCATGGTGGTGGTGGCTCTTCACTGCCTTGTAGGTTATGTCATTGCTGTGCTGAGGCTCCCGTAGTTTCCAGCACCTGTGCTGCAGACCAGTAACCTCAGACAGGCCGTAGCTGTGGGTCCAGGTTAGGTATAATGGGCCTGGGATCTATGTGCTGCAGACCAGTAACCTCAGACAGGCCGTAGCTGTAGGTCCACGTTGGTTATAATGGGCCTGGGATCTATGTGCTGCAGACCAGTAACCTCAGACAGGCCGTAGCTGTAGGTCCACGTTGGGTATAATGGGCCTGGGATCTATGTGCTGCAGACCAGTAACCTCAGACAGGCCGTAGCTGTGGGTCCAGGTTGGGTATAATGGGAAGTTCTGGCCATCGGAGCAGCTTTGTTAGTGCTGTACAGTTTTACTCTTCAGTACAGGGGGTCCCAGGCCTGGGATCTATGTGCTGCAGACCAGTAACCTCAGACAGGCCGTAGCTGTAGGTCCAGGTTAGGTATAATGGGCCTGGGATCTATGTGCTGCAGACCAGTAACCTCAGACAGGCCGTAGCTGTAGGTCCACGTTGGGTATAATGGGCCTGGGATCTATGTGCTGCAGACCAGTAACCTCAGACAGGCCGTAGCTGTGGGTCCACGTTGGGTATAATGGGAAGTTCTGGCCATCGGAGCAGCTTTGTTAGTGCTGTACAGTTTTACTCTTCAGTACAGGGGGTCCCAGGCCTGTGTGCTGCAGAACGTGGGAAGGTTCTTCATACCTTTTTATAGGGCAGGGGGGGGAAGCCTCCGACCCGCGGGTTGTAAACGTCCTCCGTAGGCACTCTGTGTGGCCCGCCCTCCCACCCGGCTGTCTGCACAGAAGACATGTAAGGGAGTCTCGCGTGAGGGGGTGACGTGGGCAGGAGCGCAACAGGCGTCCAGTGGCAGAAGCTGGCAGCAGTTAATCTGTGGAGGCCGGAGCATAGCACGGGGGAATTCTGCAGCGGGCAGAGCATGGGACAGGGGAATCAAGGTACTGGCCCCCAGAAGATTTTCATCCATTTAAAATGTCCCGTGTCACAAAAAAGGATTCCCACCCCTGATATAGGTGTTTGCTGTTACACTGCCCTCGTGCTGCTTACTCCTTACTACTGGGACGGGGCAGGGGACCAGGGGGTGCCTATTGTATGTCACACTGCGGTCATACCCTTTGTTTAGGTCTCCTTTATGTTTGTACCTTTCAGCCACCAGCACTTTTGGAGCTAACACCGGAGGTCTCTTTGGTCAGCCGCAAGCTCAGCCAGCTACCAGCTTATTCAATAAGCCCTTTGGACAGGCAACCACCACACCCAACACAGGCTTCTCATTCGGGAACACAAACACTCTGGGCCAGCCGCAGACCAGCACCATGGTGGGTGTCGGACATTCTCGTGCAGGCCAGGCGTAAGGATTACCGGCTATCATACCTGCCTAACCTTTACGGAACATGTTTATTTTAGGGTCTGTTTGGAAACACTCAAGCCACACAACCCACCGGTCTCTTCGGCACAACCACCAACACAAACGCAGGATCGGCGTTCGGAACAGGGACGGGCTTGTTCGGACAGGCGAGTGCCACTCCCTTCGGTGGCGTTGGCACTTCGGTAAGATGAGCAATGATTGGCACTAGCCTTGCCACTAGATGATTATCTGTACATGGTGTATAGCATTGCTTCTTATATCCAGTACTCGTGACTGCAAGTTTTCCAGATCTCCTTGCTGGAACACGGGTGCTGACACAGGTGATGCTAATTTCCCTTGTGAGTCTGTGAGGAGACCTGGAAAACATGGCTGATTACGGCTCTCTCATGTTCTCCTCTCCGATCACACAATGACCTGAGTGAGGCGGTAATAACATGTTAGTGGTTTGCTCTTTGTTGATTCCCTATAATTCTAGAAGGTAAGTGGGATGTGAAGCTGGGCACTATACGCACTGATTGTAACGTCACTTATTCACTCCATAAAGCCCGGTGCAGCGCTCTAGGTACAGAATGTATGTACATAACAGCGATGCTGTCTTCGTGGTTATCTAAATTGCAATTACCTTGTGCCTGGTGTTCTAAGGGTATCGCTGTCTTCTGGGTGTTGCTGGTTTACCCAGCACCTCTCCCAGGGAATGTTTTCCTTGCAGCCTCAAGGTGAGGCATGAGCACGTATTTTAAAGTGTGTAATAAGTTAAATGGTATTTTTTTCCTAGAACGGCGCCCAGATTGCCTACGTACGCTAACGTAGGCAAATCGCATCGCATGGGCCATTATAGCGGCATGCAATGCGATTTTTTTTTTTTTTTTCAATGTTATTTTATTGGGTGTGCGATGCCATTATATTAGGTATACAATAATATGATTGTATAGGTCCTAAAAAGAGGTTTTACACACACCCCCCCACTATCCACGCCACCCCGAAGCGTGGTGAGTGCAGCAGAGTGCGTCCTCCAACGTTTTCATTCTCCCACTATCCACGTCTGCGTGGAGTTGATGTTACATATTGTGGTGAATATAGCGTGGCGAGCGCAGCAAGCCCCGTGGATTACTTTACATGTATTCCGCGGCTTCCGGCTCGCTGCGCTCGCCACACTATATAAATTAGACTCCTCGCCGACGTGGATAGTGGGGGTATGAAAGTCGGAGGACGCGTTCCTCCGCCCCTCGCGGGGCTCGCCACACTTCGGGGGGGGGGGGTCGTAAAAACTCTTATTAGGACCTACCTATACAATCATATTATTGTATACCTAATGTAATGGCATCTCATACCCTATAAAATCGCATGTGATTTTGCAGGAGATGCGATGCCCTGGGGCACACAGAGCAGTGAATAAATTACATGAGAAAATCGCACTAAAATGGCCGGTGCGATGCGATTTCACTACGCAGAATAGCCCACTAAGCAAATTGCTCAGAGGGTGCCGTTCTAGGAAACAAGTACCGGTTACATTTTACCTTCACTCATTTTTTCACTGTTTAACCAATTACTTTTTGAAAGTGTGGCCCCAAAACCCTTTTTGTTCTTCCTCTGTCTACCTTAGACATATCCATTTATTCAGTCACCTCATACTGACCCAGATGTGTGGCTCACACGCAATAAAACCACTTAACTAGACATCACGGATTAATTGGATACGAGACACTTGTATATAGGAGTCTGTCAGTATACAGCTGCTCAGTGCGCGGGACCTGGTGCGCCATGATCGTATGTTGGGTCTGCAGCAGTAGTGTATGAGAACACATCTATGTGCCTAGATGTTACCCAGGGAGAATACGTCCCTGCTGCAGAAGCCCCTCAGCAATGTGGTGACAGTACTGAAGCGTCATCATACATCCACTCACTATATGTAATGCAGCACGAGAGGGACACCAGTGTGAGTGAGCTGCCAGGTCCTGTGCATCTCTGCTAGCGTCAGGTGTCCGTCTATGGGACAGATGTATTCTGCAAGGAGAGAAAGTGAAAGACAACGCACCAGCCAATCAACTCCCAACTGTCATATTCAAACACAGTTCATTGGCTGCTGCTTTATCTCCAGTTTATCGGCTCGCCAGGCTTAATATATCTGCCCCAATGTATCTTACACAATGTGACTAGAACGGACTGTGCTTAGTAATGTGATCTGATTGTATAGCTTATGTGACAGAGACTGTGTACTGAGCAAAAACAAACTTGTATTAGGAGAAAAGATGCAAATCGCCCCTTGTGTATGGCGCACAGATCTAGAAGTGTCCGATATATAATATGAATCGCTTAGTCAGTATGACGCATTGTAATCTAAGGTTCTCACGCGACCTGACTGACTAAGAGGAGCTGTGTGACCACCACACTGGTGAATGAGGGCACCTCTGTATGTATGACGCGGTCTGTATTCCCTGGTGACGTGTGACCAATCTCCTCTCTTCTCTTGCAGACCCTGTTTAATAACAAACCGGCTGCTTTCGGAGCCGCCACGACCAGCGCACCTGCATTTGGAACCACTACAGGAGGCCTTTTTGGTAATAAAACTCAAAAAAATATTATAAAAAAACCCAAGTTTAAGTGGGGAAGGTGAATAAAGCCCATTACACGTAGTACGCTGATAGTCTAGCCTCTGTTACTGTTTGTGTACGCGGCTTAATATTCAGTCATTGCCTGTGATTAACATTGTGTATAGTGTTTTCTCCTTCTTACAGTTGGGACACTGGAACCATTGGGTATAGGGGCCCTGGAGGAGCGATGTCTTGGTCGGTACGGGCACGTATACAGCTGGGATTAGTAGTAATGGGCAGAAAGCCGTGTTAGGAGTCTGTACACTATAACTGCACCTCGCTAGTTACATCTGGGCGTATTGTGCAGCTTTCTCTATGGGTGGTGCTGGGCAGTGCCAATCCCAAACCAAGGACATGTGTAGGCCCCCCCAACACCATAATTGATCTTGCTGGAAGAGACTCATCAGAAATGTGTGACGTCTCTTGGCTCTGAGCTGGAAGTATCATCCTCCACTTTGATTAACGTTCCTGAGGAAGATTGGCTTGGCACTGGAGGTGGTGCAATTTGTACCCCTCCGTGCCAGTCTAAATTGACCCTTTGCCATCACACGACCGGACAGATCACTAAGCAGTCTCTAAGGGCATCTGTTGGTCACTATTCCTGATGGCTCATGGTCAGCCAGCTCAAACATGGTCCTTTTTTATCCATTTGGGACTGGACAATTAGGACTGCGCCTGGCAGCGGGTTTGGTGCTCTCCGTGGTCAGAACCGGTGCCTTTGGTATACTAGAGTAGAATCTGCAGTCCCTATAAACACTGGAACTGAGAGCGGTGTTGGCTGCAGTCAGTAAGACCATAATGCTAACTACACATCACTGGGACACCAAGAGCTCTCCGGTGCTGGAATGTGAGATGTACATGTAGCTCTCCTGGGGCAGACAGAAGGGGGTTTCCTGCCACTGCAGGTGTCCCGTTGGCTACGGTTTTGCCAGAGTCTTTCAAAGTTGACTGAAGTGTAAAGGACTATTTATTTAGCCTTGGAGAGAGACAAAGTACGAGCCAATCCACGCTTAAATTATTTTTTTTTTAAACCCCCACCTGTAACATGACTGTTGGAAGCAGATTGGCTGGTACTTTATCTCTCTCCTATGTTTGCTAAATAATCCCCTTGATCCCTGCTGGTGTGAGGCAGCTGGCACTACTTGTACATGTGCCGTGGGTTCTCCATTCTAATCTTACAACTCCAGACCACATTAAGTCCTAACAGCATCGCAACATCCTTCTTACCAACCCTCAGACATTCTTACATATAAGATCACCTTCCTCTTGTGTATCTAGAGAGAGGAGTATATGGACCAGGGCTCTTACAGAGCTCCCGCTATCCTCACGCCTGAGGTTTTAGCCGGCTATGGGGTACAGAGAGGAATGTGGGGTTATACTGTCAGATTCTCAAGTGCCAGTCTCCAGCCTGTGCCTCTATACCCCATGGGTTCCAGTGTCCAGCAGAGGTGGAACGTAAGCCCAAGAATCCAGAGTCATCTGTTAGAGGTAGTGTATGCAGGACCACTATGCAGAGGCCACGCCTGACGTGGTGCGTGTGTCGCTGTCTTCTCCCATTATACTGCAGGACATGGGTGATGAATAATGTACACCTTGTATGCAGGACCACTATGCAGAGGCCACACCTGACGTGGTGCGTGTGTCGCTGTCTTCTCCCATTATACTGCAGGACATGGGTGATGTATATGTACACAGTGTATGCAGGACCACTATGCAGAGGCCACACCTGACGTGGTGCGTGTCGCTGTATTCTCCCACTATACTGCAGGACATGGGTGATGAATAATGTAAACCGTGTATGCAGGACCTATAATCAATATGCAGAGGCCACACCTGACGTGGTGTCACTGTCCATGGTCCTGCCCTGTATCCTCCCCTCATATTGCAGGACAGAGGCGATGTCATGTATGCAGGGCCTGTAATCACTATGCAGTGGCCACACATGAATTGGTTTGTCACTGTCCTGTATCCTCCAATCATATTGCAGGACAGTGGTGATGTTGTGTACAATGTGCACGGTGTATGCAGGACATATAATCAGAGGCCACACCTGACGTGGTGTGTCACTGTCCAAGGTCCATATAGCAGGACATATAGGTGATGTCATGTACCCCTCACATACGCTGAGCTGCTGACTTCTCGTTCTTTAGGGTTTGGAGCCAATCCTGCAGGGACTAGTCTCTTTGGTAACAAGACCGCAGCGGGGACATTGGGGCCTGGGCTTGGAACAGGATTTGGACCAGGTATGCTTGTACAGATCTCCTCTGTGCACTGTAGAGGGGGCTCTCCCATAGCATATGGATCGGTCGCACCACCGTACTGGAAGGGTTAATGAATACAAACCTGGGGCTGTATAACACTGCCTGCAGATGCAGTGTGGGTTCAGGTATGTGGGCACTTATATCTCAGTCATGTATGTGGCTCCTCCCCCTCTACTATACACCTGCAGGGACGCCAGTGTTGGCTGCAGATGCAGTGTGGGTTCAGGTATGCAGGAACTTATATCTCAGTCATGTATGTGGCTCCTCCCCCTCTACTATACACCTGCAGGGACGCCAGTGTTGGCTGCAGATGCAGTGTGGGTTCAGGTATGTGGGCACCTATATCTGTCATGTATGTGGCTCCTCCCCCTCTACTATACACCTGCAGGGACGCCAGTGTTGGCTAGTTACCTGGAATGTGCAGGGACTTTCCTTCTAGCTCCTAGATACCATGGAGGCTCCTCTGGTCCCTTCTGAATGTCTGAGCCGGAGATTTCTGTAAGCTGTCAGTCTTCCTTGAGTTCCCTGAGAGCCAGTAGAGGAGGTAAAGCTATCGCAGAAAGGCACCTTGCCAGGAGACTGCAGACACCAGGGTAGGTTAGGACCATGTCTGTTAGGTCTTGCTGTAGACTGTAAGACTACAGAGACAGCTGCCATCTGGGGACGAGTGCAATCTTGCTGCTTCCACAAGCTGTATTGGAGCACTTGGACAGTAGCTTCCTGCACCCTATTTTGGGCACTGCTGGGGTGCAACACTTGCTGCATATGGCGCATTGTGTTCCTATGTGAGTGGGACAGACTTACCGTCTGTCATGTGACGGTCAGGTGACATTGTCCGTTACCAGTACAGGGCACCCCCCTTCTATATGGCTCTTGGTGTGTGGTCTTCTTGGTGCTTCTGTTTGAGTGCTGGCAGCAGGTGGTGGTTCTGCTTGAGGACGTGTTTGGCCTCAATCCTTGCAGGCATCTGGGATGGTTGGTCTGGACCTTTCTTTGAGGCTGAACGCTATACAGTTTAATTCGGGGATTCCTGGTTGATTTTGAATTGGAAACCGGTCATCTCCACAGTTAGTCATTAGTCCATCCCGCGAGTACATTACTCGCTCATTGGTTTAAGCGCGGACCACTTTAGTTGAGGGCGGCCCTCTTAAACATCAGGGTTGTATGGTGGTGGTGACGGGTGCCAGCCTTTGGGGGTTAGGGATCGTCCTCAATCAGGTACTATAGCAGTGTATTTGGACCCCCATGGGTTTGAGACTTCTCATCAGTGTCCTGTAGTGAAGGGTGGGAAGTAACGGAGGTAAAAACCAATTGGTTCACACAGCGGTGGTATGCCTAAATTATCAGGAGGCTTCAATGTGATGGGGGATCCGGGATCCGCCCAATCAGGACTAGAAATCCAGCCTAATGCTGACCCAGCAACATCTTTTCATTCTTCGCTGCAGGAGACATGGGGCTGACGCTGGGGTATAGGGAGGGACCTGGCACCAAACAGGTTAATTGGTTGTCTCCCGGGAGCCTGGGCTCCTCCTACAAATCTGTGCTATATAGTCAAAACATTGAATGTGTACACTGCGCCGTGCGATTCGATTGCGCTCAAATGGGGTGGGGGGCTGCGCTGACAATTGTGTGTGTGAGTTGCTCGCACAACTGCTTGGTCCCTCTCAGGTGTGGGGCGGCCATTATTGCCTAGCCCGGTGTCCTGCAGCAAGTCTCTGGAGAGTTTGGGCCGCTGTCCCCCGTGTGCCTCGCCTCCATTACAGGTCAGGTAACACCAGTTGGCTCCTATCAGCCTAGGGCTCAGTTGAGCCTATTTGCCCATGCTATTGCAGAGAGTGTACTTACAGGATTAAGTACACTCTGCATCTGTTGGGTTCCCGGTGCTTTACACCTTTGTGCTGCCCATTTTTATACACGCTTGCGGTTTATTGCGCAAGGCGTGGGGTTGCTGCCTCAGACTGCCATGTCTATCAGAGGTAAAGCCCGTAAGGAGGTGGGAGCTCCTGTGCTGCGCTCCTGCACAGCTTGTGCTTGGGGTTTGTCCAGGATCATGTGTAGGATGGCTTATGTGCGCGCTGTTCTACCCCTACCTCAGTATCCTGTCAGGAGCCGGCTTGGGCTGTCTCCCTTACTCAAGTCATGGCGCAGCTAGTGGATCGGTTGGCTACCAATCCACCCCAGCAGTCTGGTGCCAGCACCACCAATGCTGGAACCTCTGGTGGAGAGTTCCTTATCTGCTTCCGTGCAGGAACTATAACACATGTCACGTGGTAAAGGTGTTGAGGGGGGAACTTTACAGAAGTGTGGTTCCACCTCAGTCCATTTACACCTCATAGTCTGGGTTGGATGTAGAGGAATTCGGTTCTCTTTCTTCTGAGGTGGAAATTTCTTCGTCCCCTGAGGAAGTGGAGGTTCTGTCAGTGCGTTTAGAGAGGAATTAGCCATGGAAGCAGACGATCAGACTCCTTAGTTTAAAGGTCTAGTGTTGACATGCCAAAAGAGGACAAGTCTCTTGTCCCCCTAACCACCGGTTTAATTTGCCTAACCTCTACGATGGACAGGGTTAAATGGAAGACGTCTCCTCCGGTGGATGCTCGTGTGGCGTGCAAAGTTAGAAGCTCCAGTCTTCCTATTCCAGACATTGCATCCCTAAAGGAGCCTACTGACAGGAAGCTGGTAAATGTCCTGGAAATCATGACTCACATGCAGGTGCCATTGCCTTATCTGGGGGCCTCTCTGTCGGTACTCACAGTAATGAACTGCTTACCTTAGTAGTAAACATTCAGAAAGCTGCGTCATACCGGGAAGAAGCTGCCCTGGATTCAGGCAACCTTCGCTTCCAAGGTTTCTGGCTCTGTGGTTGCAGACAGGAGGGCCCTGTGGCTCCATTCCTGGAATGACTAAGCGAGCCTTATGAAGGCTCTGGTTCTGAATTGGATAACATTGTGGCTACAGGGGCAGCCTCCAACCTGAAATTCCTCAATTCCAGACTTCTGCATCGAGAAACTATGTTCTTTAATTCAGTCTCTGGAACTCTGGGATTTCATGGCCTCACTGGAAATCCCAGGATGCCTATCTTCATGTCCTCATCTATCCGGAACATCAGCGGCTCCTTCGGGTTGCTATAGAAATGGTTTTGAGCACTGCCATTTGGTCTTTCCACTGCTCCTCGTCTTTTCACTAAAGTCATGGTGGGCAACCTCTGGCAACAAGACATCAGGATCTTACCATATTTGGATGACTTACTAGTTAAGGCCGTGTCTCTGGAGGTACTACAGGACCACCTGGGTCAGGTAGTAGATCCGCAACAGACTCGCGGTTGGATCATCAATTGGCCCAAATCTTCTGCAACCACTACACCAGGCATGTCCAAACTCTGGCCCTCCAGCTGTTTTGAAACTACACATCCCAGCATGCCTTGCCATAGTTTTAGCATTTCTTAATAGCAAAACTGTGGCAAGGCATGATGGGAATTGTAATTTCACAACAGCTGGAAGGCCGTAGTTTGGACATGCCTGCCCTACACAGTCCATGCTACACTTGAGAGCCAACCAGACCTACTCGGGACTCTTCAGTATGGAATCAGGAGCTTGCTCAGCCAGAGAAGAGTATCCATACACTCTTGTATGAGGGTTCTGGGGTTGGTGGTCCCCGCCTTCAACATGGTTGAGTATGCCCGATTTCATTCGCAAACTCTACAGCGGGAGATTTTCTAAGTGGAAGAGGCACAATCACCACATCAGATGCCAGCTGATCAGTCCCTTCCCAGAGGTAGAACTTTCCTTTTCTTGGTAGCGCCTCAATCAGAACCTGCAGGAAGGCTGCCCCTTCTGGATCCAGAATTGGATTCTCCTTACCACAGATGTGAATTTGCGAGGGTGGGGTTCAGTCACTTGTCATCGGACATTCCAGGGTCTTAAGCAGCCCATACACGTCCCGATGCGGGCCTGCGTTGTGGGCTTCAATAGCACGGATCGCATTGCATTGCATGTGCATCCGTTGTGCATGCAATGCGATGCAATTTGATGAAACCTAAGTACAAAAAATTATGTGCAAGCACATACTTTTTGTACTGTGCGATGAGGTGCCGCGGGAGCGCGCACCTCAAAGCACAGAACGGACAGCCTGGCATCGCAGCGTGTATGGGCTGCTTTAGACACTCCTGTGGCATCCAATTACCCATTAACCTGCTGGAGTTGAGAGCTTCTCAAGCACAATTGTTGCTCCGGGATCAACTGGTTCAAGTGCAGTCCGACAATGCAACAGCTGCTGCCTACACAAATAATCAGGGATGCCATGGCAGAGGCAAATCGCATCTTCCCAGCTTTGTCAGCAATCCTCATATCGGGGGTCCTGAATTGGGAGGCAGACTTTCTAAGTCGCCAGACAATTCATGCAGACGAGTGGTGGTCCTTGCATCAGGACGTAGTTCATCTTCTGGTACGTCAGTGGGGCATTACGGAAATAGATGTAATGGCATCTCGCCACCTCTTCAAGGTACCCCTGTATGTGTGTCTGACCAGAGATCCAGTTCTGGACTAGTGCACACTCTGTCTGTTCCTTGGCCGTTTAAACTAATGTATGCTTAACACCAATATCGCTCCTTGACGGGCTATGCAAGTTGGGGGCGGAACAATGATCCTGGTGGCCCCCTGATTGGACAAGACTGGTCTTGTACGCAAACTCGGTCCCTCTATAGACTCTCCACTCAGTCCACCTCTAAGGCAGGACCTTCTCAATCAGGGCCCCTGCCTACGTCAGCACCTACCATGTCTGGCTTTGACTGGATGCCTCTTGCTGGAAACTGGCTTTTCTCCAGGATGTTCACACATTCTTGCCACATTCAACCTCCTTATGTGGCCTCATGGAACTGAGGGCTCTACAAACTCCTCCCTTCGAACCTTTGCGGTCAGTTAACCTACCTAGGCTCACATGGAAAACTGCTTCTATTGGTATTTGCTTCGGCTAGACTGGTTTCAGTTCTGTCTGCCCTTTCTTGCTGCTCTCCATTTTTGATCTTTCATCCATATAGAGCAGTTCTTCCAAAGATGCCTAGTAACCTCTCCCCCCCCCCCCCCCCCAAAGGCGGTGGCTAGATTCCACAGCAACCAGGAGTTTGGTGTCTCTAGATGTAGTCAGAGCTCTTCGGATTTACGTCCAGATCGAATGCCCTATGGGAGTTGCAAGCAGGGTTGGCCACTGTCTAGGCAGACACCAGCCTGCTGACTATGCTCCATTATCTGCCAGGCTTATATGGATCCATAGGAGACACCAGGATCCCTCCCTGAAGCGCCTGCCATTAGGTTAAGGTTTCTGTGTTTATGTCACTGTCTTTGATGTATGGACCTTGGACTTGCTAACTATAACTGGCTGCCTGAGGTGCAGATGGGGTATAGTGAGAGGAGGAGCCTGGGTTGCCTGGAGGCAAATATTGGACCCGTTTGGTGCCAGGTCCATCACCATACCCCAGCTTCAGCCCTGTGTCTCCTAGGGATCTCAAAAGATTTAACAGGCATCAGAAAGTAGTCCGGCAGGAAGACCAAATCCTCTCGCGTGAGACTTCTTCTCTGTTGGCTGTATTTCTGTTTTCCACAAAGGTCTATTGCTTGACATCGCGACTGGACAGGTGTTTAGATGTCACTCACCATGGTACTTGCCCAGTCCTTACAGTCAGATGGCCTGATATGTCTGTGAGCGACATTCGGCCATATTGGGGTAATGCACCAGCAGATAAGATCGTGATAGGTCAGCCTTTCGCACTGCAGGCCGATATATTGGCCAGTTTGTACCCATCTTTAGGGAAGTTGGTCTTAAACTTTTTTTAAAGCAGGGCAATTGGACTTGTTCCACTTGAGTACTTGTCTTTTAAATCAAGGGGGAAAGTTAATAGGATGAGAAATTCAGAAAGTGAGAGATTTGGTAAGAAATCTCCAGGTTTTTTAAAGTGGCAATCAGTTACACTGCAAAACCAGTTTGGTGTTTCAGTGTAAATGATTGCCACTTTAAAAAATCGGGAGGTTTCTTACCAAATCTCTCACTTTCTAAATCTCTCATCCAATTCCATTTCACCCTATGTGTCTATCAAAATATCAGTTCTAGTGCATACATATTCCACAACTCGCGTCAATCCCTGCCCCAGTGGTGCCTACACTTATATACCCTGAGGGGAGAGCATACAAACTGCACACCAATAGACGCGGACCTCAGTGCTGTGATGCAATCATGCTAACACACAAACCAGTGTTACCAGCGCTCGTCACATTCTGCATCCTTGGAGGAAGAGCGCTCTGTTATCTATAGAGTGAGGAGACTTCAAATAGTCTTCAATGAGGAGGGGGTTGTTCAGACCAAATTTATTATTGTTCTTTCTGGTTGGATGAGGCTAATGCCCTAAAGTCCTATTAATTACAGATGGAGCCATTTTTATTCATCCCGACGGCGCATCGGGTCTTCCCGTCTCAGGGCGCCATTCGCTGACCATGGAACGCAAATGAATGTGAGCCGTCTCGGCGAATGGTGCGCTGTGGGGATGAATGAAAACTGCTCCAACTGTAGGTCCATAGACGCAGATTAAACTCTTCTGGAACCCTAAGCAGACCAGTGCTGGTTGCATTACAGAAGTCCCTCGCTGGGCTTGTATTGCAGCAGGGAAGCCTTCTCCTGGAGTAGCCCTGGTTCTCAGCTGAGCAGCTGTATGGTGCAGCCTCCTGGTCCTCGGTCCCGATGTGTAATGTATTCTACAGGTCCAGTCTTCGCTCACACAGACGCTGGTTTTATGCAGAGGGGTTGTAGTCGGTGTCCTCTCCGTTATGGGTAGTGATCAAAGTATAGTAAAAACAGAAAGGTGGGTATCTCCAAACAGCCTGAGACCTTAATGCCTGGATGTATTCCCCTAACCTCTCAAACAAGATACATAGACACTAAATGAACAACTGGAAAGTCAGTGGCGCCTCCTAATATAATAGTAAATGTAGTGTCCCATAAAAATACATCCCGTTTTCCTCCTCCAATGAGCGGTCTCCTCTTTGTATGTCACTGTACTTACTTCCCTTTCACCAATTCTAACAATGTTTCCATCAGGATAGGTGCATAGAAATTAAAAGGATTTGATATAGTGACGTACGTAATAAATTTAATCCAGAAGAGACAAACAAACAAAGGTTCCAATAAAAAATATTCCTATAAAATAAAAAGACAAATCCTATAGCCGCAGAAAGAGAAATTTACCAGCTCGTGGCAAGAACGGTCAGCGGGCAGCTCTTATCTGTATTATAAGGAGTTCTCCTGCAGCGTCCCGTGCTCGCGCCCAAGGGTTCTCAGCTGGCCGCAAGCACGTCACAGGGTCAAGGCGAAGTGTGACTGCTGGCCTTTGAAAAAGTAATTTGGAATATTTTTCTTGAAACCTTTTTTTTTTTATGTGTCTACATTACATTTATTACGTAGTTCACTATATCCCGATGTACCTATCCCGATGGAAACATTGTTAGAATTTGGTCAAAAAGAGGATCCAGAGAAGTGCAGTGACCTACAAAGAGGCGGCATTGGGAGCTCATTGCAGGAGGGAAAATGTGTTTTATCTGCGATACAATTACTATTATTTTATGGGGCGCCATTGACTTTCCTGTCGTGCAGCGATCAGAGGATATGGTGTCCACAGCCCCATCTGCATTGATATACTCCCATAGGTGGTCGAACCTCCCAGACAGGGCATGTTTGCCAGGTGTCCTCACAGGATCACAAGTGAACATATTCCACCTGTGGATCTTTTAAATGTCAGAGTAATGAGCGCATAGGGGTGAGCTATTGGACAATCCCAATGACTGGGTTTGAGAACCTCCTGGTATAGAGTACATAGTCTTATGCCAGAGGAAATTGGCACAGCCCCTAGACTCCAGCATATGGGCGACCACAGAGTATTTCTAGAGCAGGAATTGGGTGACTGGAAGACCTACTATCATCAGACCACATCGTTGCTAGTTCCCAGCTCTTCGCTGCCTCTGATGCAGTATATTTTGGAGTGTATCCTTAAATTCAGTTTATTGCTGCTCTATGCATGAGGTCACAATCAGTCTGTGTTGGAGAAGGACTACATATGGGTCAGGTCTGTATATGGCAGACTGTGTAATACCACTGTATCCTCATATCCCTGGCTCAGGGTGTAACTATTACTGTATTCCGTTGTGCCGTTATGGAGCTGCAGTGTCTCTGTAACCTCTTTCTATAACCAGCGCTGAACGCCGGCCAGACGTCCCTGTTTGGAAACAACCAGGCAAAGCTTGGCGGGACCCTTGGAACAACCGCCTTTGGTTCAACTGGGTTTAATACAGCTGCAACCGGCTTAGGATTTGGTGGACAGCAAGGTGGCATAGGTGGTGAGTATCAGCCATTAAATCCTGTACGGTTATATGTCCTCGTGACCCCTTTCTGTATAATCTGAATCGTGTTAGGGTCCCCCCTACATCGGAGGCTACTCCCCTGACCCTCAGTAAATGCCATTCAGCAATCTGTTGGGGAAATGAACCATGTGAAGTGTCTGATTTGCTGAGCCTGTCTGTTTCCATTCAGGGTTCTTAAATATGTTAATATTCCTGATTCCCCGGCATTGCCCCATTATATCCGATGTATGGGAGGCCGTAATATATTGGTTCTGTATCTGTGGTGCTGATCTCCCTCTGACCATTACCCATTTCAGCTCTCAGTGACCCCGGTGCTGCAGCTGCCCAGCAGCTGGTCCTTCAGCAGCAGATCAATGCTCTGGCATACTCTCCGTATGGGGATTCTCCTCTCTTCAGGAACCCCATCTCCGACCCAAAGAAGAAAGAGGAGGTTAGTAGCCTTGCTGGGACTTGTGGTGCTGTGTGACTGTGGGGTAGCAAGCGGAGACCTCATTGATGGGGGTTAATGACTTTTGCGGCTGATACGTTGGGACAGGTTACTGGTGAAACTCCAATTACTAGTAATAAGCTCGTGCCATGAAGCGCGTCAGATTCTTATCTCATAGTTCCTGCTCCAGACTTGAGGGAAGTGTCTGTTGTACCCTGAAATGTAATAACAGTGCGCTGGGACTAGGTTCTATGTACTGAATATAGAGTGGAGCTATAAACCCAGGGATAGACCTTGTGTGCCGCTGGATATTGCTGACACTGTGTACACCATCTACTCACCTAGCCCCTTGTCTTCTCAGCGCCTGAAGCCCACCAATCCGGCAGCTCAGAAGGCCCTCACCACACCAACGCATTACAAGCTAACGCCTCGCCCGGCCACCAAGGTGCGCCCCAAAGCTCTGCAGACCACAGGAACAGCAAAAACCCAGCTGTTTGATGGATTGGACGATGATGAACCTTCTCTGTCCAGTGGGACATTCATGCCAAAGTAAGTGCTGTGTGTTTTGCTTTGCCGGCTTCTCAGGCTCTCTGTGATCGGAGTTCGGTCTGTGTACGTTATATTTACTTTATTCCCTTACCTTGGTCTGTAACGGAGCGTTCTGCTCCATGTGACACTTTCCTCCACCTCCTACGGTGGCAATAATGTAGTGTCGCTGGTTTCCCTTACCTCGGTCTGTAAGGGAACGCTCTGCTCCGTGTGGCCGTTTCCACCACCACCACCTTCTACGGTGACTGTAATGTAGTGTTGCTGGTTTCCTTTACCTCGGTCTGTAACGGAACGCTCTTCTCCGTGTGACCCTGTCCACCTCCTCTTACGGTGACTGTAATGTAGTGTCGCTGGTTTCCCTTACCTCGGTCGGTAAGGGAACGCTCTGCTCCGTGTGACCGTTTCCACCACCACCTTCTACGGTGACTGTAATGTAGTGTTGCTGGTTTCCCTTACCTCGGTCTGTAACGGAACGCTCTGCTCCGTGTGACCCTGTCCACCTCCTCTTACGGTGACTGTAATGTAGTGTTGCTGGTTTCCCTTACCTCGGTCTGTAACGGAAC
Organism: Crinia signifera; assembly: GCF_055691185.1. Taxonomy (NCBI): domain Eukaryota; kingdom Metazoa; phylum Chordata; class Amphibia; order Anura; family Myobatrachidae; genus Crinia; species Crinia signifera. The sequence continues at coordinate 400,777,023 of NC_139218.1, read as the reverse complement.
GCTCTGCTCCGTGTGACCCTGTCCACCTCCTCTTACGGTGACTGTAATGTAGTGTCGCTGGTTTCCCTTACCTCGGTCGGTAAGGGAACGCTCTGCTCCGTGTGACCGTTTCCACCACCACCTTCTACGGTGACTGTAATGTAGTGTTGCTGGTTTCCCTTACCTCGGTCTGTAACGGAACGCTCTGCTCCGTGTGACCCTGTCCACCTCCTCTTACGGTGACTGTAATGTAGTGTCGCTGGTTTCCCTTACCTCGGTCGGTAAGGGAACGCTCTGCTCCGTGTGACCGTTTCCACCACCACCTTCTACGGTGACTGTAATGTAGTGTTGCTGGTTCCCTTTACCTCGGTCTGTAACGGAACGCTCTGCTCCGTGTGACCCTGTCCACCTCCTCTTACGGTGACTGTAATGTAGTGTTGCTGGTTTCCCTTACCTCGGTCTGTAACGGAACGCTCTGCTCCGTGTGACCCTGTCCACCTCCTCTTACGGTGACTGTAATGTAGTGTCGCTGGTTTCCCTTACTACTCTGTTCAGTGTCTCATCAGATTGTGGGATTTTCGTTAAATTTTTATAATCTATTATATCTAATTTATATATCCTGAATTCTATGCCCAGTGTGTATATAAATGAATGTTTCTTTGGCCTGTTACCGGTACGCTGGTCTTTCTCTCCCTGGCCTCTTGCCTGCAATCTGGTCTGTCTTCTCTCCTTTCCTGGCCCCTTGTCTATACGCTGGTCTCTGTCCCTGGCCTCTTGCCTGTATGCTTGTTTGTCTTCTTTCTCTGCCTGGTCCCCTGTTTGTACACTGGGCTGTCCCTTCTCTCCCTCTCCCCTTGTCTGTATGCTGGTCCTTATTCTGTCTGTCTCTGGCCCCTTGTCTGTATGCTGGTCCTTGTTCTGTCTGTCCCTGGCCCCTTGTCTGTATGCTGGTCCTTATTCGGTTTGTCCCTGGCCCCTTGTCTGTATGCTGGTCCTTGTTCTGTCTGTCCCTGGCCCCTTGTCTGTATGCTGGTCCTTGTTCTGTCTGTCCCTGGCCCCTTGTCTGTATGCTGGTCCTTGTTCTGTCTGTCCCTGGCCCCTTGTCTGTATGCTGGTCCTTGTTCTGTCTGTCCCTGGCCCCTTGTCTGTATGCTGGTTCTTGTTCTGTCTGTATGCTGGTCCTTATTCTGTCTGTCCCTGGCCCCTTGTCTGTATGCTGGTCCTTGTTCTGTCTGTCCCTGGCCCCTTGTCTGTATGCTGGTCCTTATTCTGTCTGTCCCTGGCCCCTTGTCTGTATGCTGGTGCTTGTTCTGTCTGTCCCTGGCCCCTTGTCTGTATGCTGGTCCTTGTTCTGTCTGTCCCTGGCCCCTTGTCTGTATGCTGGTCCTTGTTCTGTCTGTCCCTGGCCCCTTGTCTGTATGCTGGTTCTTGTTCTGTCTGTATGCTGGTCCTTATTCTGTCTGTCCCTGGCCCCTTGTCTGTATGCTGGTCCTTGTTCTGTCTGTCCCTGGCCCCTTGTCTGTATGCTGGTCCTTATTCTGTCTGTCCCTGGCCCTTATTCTGTCTGTCCCTGGCCCCTTGTCTGTATGCTGGTGCTTGTTCTGTCTGTCCCTGGCCCCTTGTCTGTATGCTGGTCCTTGTTCTGTCTGTCCCTGGCCCCTTGTCTGTATGCTGGTCCTTGTTCTGTCTGTCCCTGGCCCCTTGTCTGTATGCTGGTCCTTGTTCTGTCTCTCCCTGGCCCCTTGTCTGTATGCTGGTCCTTGTTCTGTCTGTCCCTGGCCCCTTGTCTGTATGCTGGTTCTTGTTCTGTCTGTATGCTGGTCCTTATTCTGTCTGTCCCTGGCCCCTTGTCTGTATGCTGGTCCTTGTTCTGTCTGTCCCTGGCCCCTTGTCTGTATGCTGGTCCTTATTCTGTCTGTCCCTGGCCCCTTGTCTGTATGCTGGTGCTTGTTCTGTCTGTCCCTGGCCCCTTGTCTGTATGCTGGTCCTTGTTCTGTCTGTCCCTGGCCCCTTGTCTGTATGCTGGTCCTTGTTCTGTCTGTCCCTGGCCCCTTGTCTGTATGCTGGTTCTTGTTCTGTCTGTATGCTGGTCCTTATTCTGTCTGTCCCTGGCCCCTTGTCTGTATGCTGGTCCTTGTTCTGTCTGTCCCTGGCCCCTTGTCTGTATGCTGGTCCTTATTCTGTCTGTCCCTGGCCCTTATTCTGTCTGTCCCTGGCCCCTTGTCTGTATGCTGGTGCTTGTTCTGTCTGTCCCTGGCCCCTTGTCTGTATGCTGGTCCTTGTTCTGTCTGTCCCTGGCCCCTTGTCTGTATGCTGGTCCTTGTTCTGTCTGTCCCTGGCCCCTTGTCTGTATGCTGGTCCTTGTTCTGTCTCTCCCTGGCCCCTTGTCTGTATGCTGGTCCTTGTTCTGTCTGTCCCTGGCCCCTTGTCTGTATGCTGGTCCTTGTTCTGTCTGTCCCTGGCCCCTTGTCTGTATGCTGGTCCTTATTCTGTCTCTCCCTGGCCCATTAAATGTGCACTGATCTGAATATTGTCCCTCAGGAAGAGCATTAAGAAGCTGGTCTTGAAGAACCTTAACATCAGCAATATGTTCTCCCCTACGAGTGTGGAGCCAGATGAAGCGTCCTCCCCATCCAGTTATCAGGAGAACGGAGACAGGTAATTACCGTGCGGCCTCCGTCACCCCTCTCCCCTCCATCCTAATTAACAGGGAAGTCCGAGGTTCCCAAAATCTGTTGTCATGGCATCGCATGGATATACTTGTAATCTGGGGTGTCTTGAGGACTGCGTTTGGGAACCTCTGATCTAAGTACTTTCGTGCCGTGTCCATTGTTGTGTGAGAACCGCCTAATGTCCTCTATCCCTGCTGCTTGTCTTACAGAGCCAGTGACCACCACAAACCTGATGGTGACGAGGACAATGATGACTTCTACCCGCCCCCGTTATCTAAACTGCCGCTTCCCGGCCAGGAAAACAAGCACATGCACAGTATGGACGACACCATTGTGGCGCTGAATATGCGCAATACTCTGCGTAATGGGACCGATAACAGTATGGAGGAGACCTCGTTTAATGATGAGGAATTCCTGAGTGATGCCCCACCCCACCCGGCAGGTATAGGGCCTTACTCGCAGTCATGTCTGGGGGATGTTTGTGTGTGTTTGTTTATACCGCTGTTGTAACACTTGGCGTTTGGGCCTTTCCAGGCATTGTACTGGCAAGAGAGGGCTACTACACCGTCCCATCCATGGAGGAACTGGCCAAGCGGGTGGATGAGAATGGCCAGTGTATTGTAGATGGCTTCACCGTCGGCCGTAGAGGTGAGGCCTTCAGATGGTATAACCGCTGTAGTTTACGTTGTACCCCAGGACGTGCGGTCAGTGGGGTTTCCTGCGCCTTCTCGGCGTCATCGTTTTTGTGTTTTCCTTCTCTGTTTCAGGCTATGGCTCCATCTTCTTTGAAGGCGTGGTGGACCTGACCAACTTGAACCTAGATGACATTGTCCATATACGGAACAAGGAGGTGATCGTTTATACCGATGATCAAAACAAGCCCCCAGTGGGTGAGGGTCTGAACAGGTAATGCTTCTGATGGAAGGTTCTACCGTTCCTTGTTTGGTAATACAGCCATCTCGTACCTCCTATAGAACTGTGCTTGGTTTTCTAGATGTGCCGAGGTGACCCTGAATGAAGTTTGGCCGATGGATAAGACGACTCGTTCTGTGATAAAGAGTCCTGAACGTCTGGCTGAAATGAATTATAGGAGTAAGCTGGAGGCTGCGTCCCGGAAGCAGGACGCCCAGTTCATTGAGTATCGCCCAGACACTGGATCCTGGGTGTTTAAGGTATTTGTGGGTGACCTCCGCCGACTGTAGCCGGTATACAGGAATATGACTGACCTGATTCTACCAGCTGGCCGAACCCTGTGCTACCGTCCACCAGGGCTGAGGGGGCCTAGAGGGAAGAATGTCTCTGGTTGTACAACCGTACCTGGAGGCCACATGGTCTTTCTTTGCCCCATTTCTAACACTCAAAGATTGAGCCTTTTTACCGAGTCAGTAGTTATTTCACCAGCTTACACTTTTCTGAAATCCAGAAAACATGACCGGTTGAGGAAATGAAAGGGTGGAGGCACTGGTGTAGACTTCACAGCTAAACCCATAACGCTGTCCTCTGGTTTTATGCAGGTTAAACACTTCTCCAAATACGGGCTGCAGGATTCCGAAGATGAAGACAATGATGCAGCCGCCAACGCCGAACCGAAGAAGCTTAAAGCTGCAGCTCTGCCTCCTCCGGCGCAACAGCCACCTGTTCAGCAGGCATCGCTCAATGCGAGACCTACCCCTCCACCACAGGTAGAGGGGGAGAGGGGGACTGACTGCAAACCTTAAGCCCAAACTGAATGCTGTTCAGACCCCGCAGTATCACTGGGCCCCCCCGGTACGCTGGGCCTGTAGTGTTCTCCCTGCGCACTGCGGAGTAAGTCATAGCTCCCAGTGCTGTAATGCGGGTCACTGCCCTGATGTAAGAATTGTATTGGGTGTAAGTCTCCGGTCACTTTGTGGGCTACAGGCTACACTTGTGTTGGTTAAAGTTTATTTGGCATAAAGCCTATTTGTTAATGTTATCCATTGTAGGGTATACTACAGGTCTCTGGAACACGGCATAGGAATATGTGCAGTGTCAGAACATTAGTACAGCCAGACCACTGCCACCCAGTGGCGAGAAGGGGTGGTGCACAAATTTCAGGTAGTAATGGGATAATCACCCAGGTAAAGGGCTCAGGGTGAAAAGAGTATCCACAGAAATTTCCATCATTTGAGCTGTATGGGGTGTTACAATTTGACCATGAACCCCTAGTGGTGGGTATTTTGAGTAGTATTTGCAGATGGCCATTGGCTTCTTTTTTACTAGTCATTTTTTACTTGTGTAGTGTCCTGATTATCAGTTGGACAGCGATTTGATTAGAACACCTTTTGCCGTTCGTAAATATTCCACTGCTTTCACCCCCCCGGCTATGGTTTTGGGTCTAGGCTGGAAGACGGATGAGCTGGACTGCCCGTTACATTGGGGATGCGATGAGGCAGGATAGGAGTCTTGCTGCTCCCTAAGTGGGGCTGGGAAGAGCCGGCATGGCTGTAGTATGGGGATTGGTTGAGGAGCCAGACTGCCTGCTAAATAGGGATTGGATGAGGCCACGAGTCAGGGAGGAGCCAGACTGCCTGTAGTATGGGGATTGGATGAGGCCACGAGTCAGGGAGGATCCAGACTGCCTGTAGTATGGGGATTGGATGAGGCCACGAGTCAGGTAGGAGCCAGACTGCCTGCTAAATGGGGATTGGATGAGGCCACGAGTCAAGGAGGAGCCGGACTGCCCGCTATGTGGGGAATTATTAGTCTATGGATGCAGTTTTTAAATGCAGATATCCCCTGCGTTGATCTTATAAATGATTGCTGTGATCTGTTTTTATTATCTCACCAAAGTGACCTCTTGTATTATGACTGTAATGTAATCTGTTCCCTATGTAAAGTCCTCCCCCCCCCCCCCCCCTCTTTGATTTGACGCATATGAAAATGAGTATTTATCATTATCATTAAACTAATGCTGCTACTTATCTGTCCATTGTCCCCATTTGCAAACCGGTTTATTTATATTGTCCTAAATGTTCATTTAAATAATAAATGTTAGGATGTGGTACAGACGGCACATTCCAATCGTCCATGGTGCTTGTTCATGCTGGTGCCCCGGTGTGACTCGCTTGGGTCCAACATGCATTAGATGTCCCCCATTCATATTGGTGTGTCAGCAGAACAGCTTTGCGATATGGGCAGTACTGCCCCGGTCACACGTCTGTAATGCTCCTTGTATCCGGTCGGTACAGGTCTGACCACTTACATATTCTTATTGCCAAGAATTTTTATTTCTACTTCGGAAGAAGTCAGGGGCCACAGGCTTTACAATGGGTAGTGGGAGAGAGCACCAGCACCCTAGAGGTTGAACTTCAACTGCCTTCCAGGCAGTCAGGCTCCTCCCCGCCTCCAGACCTAGGAACTCAGTTTTTTCAGGGTGCTGGCAGGAGCCAGATGCACCCACTAGAGGGGCTGGTACTTTGCAGCCTAACTTCATTATTTAAAAAAAAAAAAATTCCTTTTACACTGACTGGCCGTCAGTGACAGAGCGGCAGCGCTGGTTGTCTATCAGACACCCACCGCTGCTGCTCAATCACCCAGGACCATAGCTGCATCGCCACTCGTGGGTGGGGACCTGCAGCAGCCCCTGGGCATAACTAGACTTGGGAGCTGTGTTGAGTAGGGCGGAGTGAAAAAGTAAAAATTAAGATATTCAATATCGGCTAGTGTGGAAAAGGTGTGACTTGCCCTGAATAAGAAACGCGCGAAAGCGGTTTGCTCTAAGTCCATATCTTCTGTTCCGGCAAGACACCTACAGTTTTTAGCTTTTTAGATGAAAATAACGAAACTTATGAAGACGTTACAATCTAGTTAACATTGTCAGGATGTCTTACAGTGGTTCATTAATATACTATAAAAAAAATTGGGGCAAAAATATCAGGGTAAATCCCTTTTTTTTGTTTAACCTTAATAGAATAGTGCATCTCTGTCTTAAGTCCAACTCTGTACTGAATGCTACAGCAAGTTCAGCAACAATGCATTACACTCTGTTATTTAGATACAGTATTTTATGCACTTCTGTTTATTGTGGCAGTTTATTTTAAACATTAATTGGTCTGAAAAACAGTTTTGCATCCCCTATGCTGTGAACATGAATGGGCTGCATTACAGCAAATAATTATGCAAAAGATTAGCCAATATATTAACGGTTAAATACGTTCAGGTGCAATATGCTGTAATAAACGCATCTAATGTTTAGAAAAATAAAATCAAGACCATTGATTAAAAAATAACAGGTTTCAAAGATGTTGCACATACAGTATTGTCTTCTTATTGTGTTTTTATGTTGTGTTTTGAGTTCAGTTTTATACAAACCACTTGTGATTAATGTCAACTATTACCGTATATACTCGAGTATAAGTTGACCCGAATATAAGCCGAGGCACCTAATTTTACAACAAAAGAACTGGGAAAACTTATTGACTCAAGTGTGACCCTCACTTGAGTATAAGCCGAGGGGGGCTTTTTCAGCATAAAAAATGTTCTGAAAAAGTAGGCTTATACTCGAGTATATATGGTATACTGTTTAAATTGGGTCAGTAAGCACTTAAAAGGAAATAAAGTACTGGTTGAGTATCCCTTATCCAAAATGCTCGGGACCAGAAGAATTTTGCATAATGGATTATTCCATATTTTGGAATATTTTTATAGTTGAATGAATGTACAACATAAATGCAAAATACCTCAAGATACAAACACCTGAAATACAAACAAATATATATATTTTATTTGTGCATAAAACAAGGTTTTAGAACACAAACTTTGTTTCAGTTTTTATCTCAGACACTGAATTTGAATGTCAAGCAATCCTTGCACACCTTTAGTGGCAGTTCCATGTTATTTCCCCAGTAGTGCCTAGTAGGTTTTTAGCAAAAAAAAATAAAGTATGTTTTGGAGGCTATGGTTTTTTGGAATAATTTGAAAAAGGGAACCTGTATTGCTGATCAATCCTGCCTAGTAATTATCACAGTGATTGGTATATACTGTATGTACTGCAGGACACCACTGATAGAATCAATCTCTCATTAGTATATCCAGTAGACTTATTATTTTCAATACACACAATACATCTGATTTTAGAGTTCTGTCCTGACAGTTGCTGTGTGAAAGTTTTGCATAGCATACGGCTGTGGTATGACTTGTCGACAGTGAGTATATCTTCATGGATATATCGACATGATGAACTGTCAATAAACCATCCCTGGTTGAATAGTGGTCTGTTACTATTTCTCATTGGCAGCTGCAGCTTCTTGGTACACCCGTAATACTGTTGAATTCCAATGAGTATCTCTTCCCCCAGTGCCAAATTGCTCACCTCGCACTTCTGACACACGCGCCAAGTATAGGGGATGGAAAACCGTTTTTATCAGATCAATTCATGTTTAAAATAAACTTCTACAAGTAAAGACGACAAACAGAAGTGTATAAAATCCTGCACATAAATAACAGAGTGTAATGCACTGTTACTGACCTTACTGGAGCATTCAGTAGAGAGTTGGACATTAGAAGACACAGGTGCAACAGCTGGAGTGTCCAGGTGACACAGGAGCAACAGCTGGCGTGTCCAGGTGACACAGGAGCAACAGCTGGCGTGTCCAGGTTAGCCATCAAGGCTCTAGGACAAGCTGGTCCTTTTTTTTTTACTATGCTAAAGTATATTAATTTTATTATTTACAGTTTCTTATATAGCGCAGCATATTCCATTGTGCTTTACAATTGGAAATTAACCACTCTCAGACGTCCTGACATAATATAACTAGATTGAAGCTTCTTCATACGTATCGTTATTTTCACCTAAAAAGTGAAACTTTAGGTGTCTTGCCGGAACAGAAGATATTGACTAAAGGCCCCCTTACACTTGTCAACTTATTGTCTCAACAAATTGAACCTGATTGACTCGAGATTTATCCTATGTGCAGGAGGTTCAATCTCTTGGTTATACCCAATGGCACAGGATTGTGGATTGTGTCCTACACATCAGATTTTGTCAGACGGCACAGCAGATCTTGTCAGATAAATTGACTCAAATTGGATCAAATCTCACAAGTGTAAGGGGCCCTTTAGAGCAAAACGCTTTTGCACGTTTCTTATTCTGGTCAAGTCACAACTTTTCCACACCAGCCGATTTTGAATATCTTAAGTTCAACTATTTCATTCTGCCCTAGTGTTGAGATCTCTAGCTGGGGATGTATTCCTGTGGTGGAGAAAGCCCTTCCTGGTCAGGTCATGCACTGTAGTGACACACCCACCACTAGGGGGCCACCAAGAACTCGTGGCTGTAACTAAATGATCCTGCAATCCTGTCTGTGTGTATACCAAGGGTGGGAAACTGGAGGTCATGCACTTTGCATGGGATACATGGCCTCTACACCTGGAAATGTTACAGCGGAGAAGTGGTGTCGGCCATGTCTACATAATAGTGGATCTGAGCCTCTAGGGCAGGGCTGAGCAACACCGTCCCTCCAGATGTTGATGAACTACACATCCCAGAATGCCTTGCATAAGTTTCAGCATGGCCACATAGCAAAACTAATGCAAAGCATCCTGGGATGTGTAGTTCATTAACATCTGGAGGGCTGGTGTTGCCCAGCCCTGCTCTAGGGCAAGACAGGCCAACCTGTGGTTCTCCAGATGTTGTGAAACTACAAATCCCAGCATGCCTTGCCACAGTTTTAACACTCCCTTATAGCAAAACTGTGGCAAGGCATGATGGGATTTGTAGTTTGACAACATCTGGAGAGCCACAGGTTGGCCAGGCCTGCTCTAGGGCAAGCATGTCCAAACTATGGCCCTCCAGCTGTTGTGAAACTACAAGTCCCATCAGGCCTTGCCACAGTTTTTCTATTAGGGGATACTTAAACTATGGCAAAGCATGCTGGGATGTGTAGTTTCACAAAACCTGGAGGGCTACAGTTTGGACATGCCTGCTCTAGGGGGAGTAGTTCTGCTCAAGTCATTCTTGTGACCTGAACGGTGTAAACATGTGAAATGCTAGGATTGTGTTAATGCGTGCACACCCTTGATGTATCGTTAACAATCTGCATGACTATAGGTAATGATGTATCCTGCAGATCACCTAGTGTGTACACACTGTATTGTTCCGCAGGTCGGTAACCATATCCTCAGTCTGAATGTTACTGCCTGTTCAGTGTGGGTGCTGGGTGGCGGGACAGAATGATATCGTTCAGTGTGTCTGCACTACATCGCTTGCCCGGAAGCTCCGCCGATATTAATGATATTGGCAGTTTTAGTGAATGGTAAAGTGTCTGTGCAGCTTCAGGATTACTGCGATCTGTCTGAGGATTATGCTCCGATAAGGTGATGCTACCCTCTTATAGCAGTTACTCTGGTGCATCGTCATTTCTGTCTGTACTGACCGGTGACTTTATAACAACGTTCTGAGTCGGGCGAGGCCGGTCACCCCGCGGATCTCAGGACGGGCTCATCTGTCACCCCATCATCTGCTCTGGTGCTTGGCAATTCCCATACATGTTCAGGGGTGTTGTGTGAGGCTGGCTACAGATCAATAAGGACAGAGCTGTATATATGAGCAACTGGGAACTCCTGTAACCTATGGGGTGATGGATTGTTGGACTATTGCACAGGGCATTGCATACAATGCTTGTGCCTAAAGAGGACAGTGGTGAGAGCACCCGTGCCATAGTATGTACAGTAGGGCGTGTCGTGTCTCGCCATGTGTCTATAGAGGACAGTGGTGAGAGAACCCGTGCCGTATTCGTATGTACAGTAGGGCGTGTCGTGTCTCACCATGTGTCTATAGAGGACAGTGGTGAGAGCGCCCGTGCCGTAGTAGTATGTACAGTAGGGCGTATCTGGGAATTGTCATTGTGTCTCACCATGTGTCTATAGAGGACAGTGGTGAGAGCACCCGTGCCGTATTCGTATGTACAGTAGGGCGTGTCGTGTCTCGCCATGTGTCTATAGAGGACAGTGGTGAGAGAACCCGTGCCGTAGTAGTATGTACAGTAGGGCGTGTCGTGTCTCGCCATGTGCCTAAAGAGGACAGTGGTGAGAGCACCCGTGCCGTAGTAGTATGTACAGTAAGGCGTGTCATTGTGTCTCGCCATGTGTCTATAGAGGACAGTGGTGAGAGCACCCATGCTGTAGTAGTATGTACAGTAGGGCGTGTCGTGTCTCGCCATGTGTCTATAGAGGACAGTGGTGAGAGCACCCGTGCCATCGTATGTACAGTAGGGCGTGTCGTGTGTCGCCATGTGTCTATAGAGGACAGTGGTGAGAGCACCCGTGCCGTAGTAGTATGTACAGTAAGGCGTGTCATTGTGTCTCACCATGTGCCTATAGAGGACAGTGGTGAGAGCACCCGTGCTGTAGTAGTATGTACAGTAGGGCGTGTCGTGTCTCGCCATGTGTCTATAGAGGACAGTGGTGAGAGCACCCGTGCCGTAGTAGTATGTACAGTAAGGCGTGTCATTGTGTCTCACCATGTGCCTATAGAGGACAGTGGTGAGAGCACCCGTGCTGTAGTAGTATGTACAGTAGGGCGTGTCGTGTCTCGCCATGTGTCTATAGAGGACTGTGGTGAGAGCACCCATGCTGTAGTAGTATGTACAGTAGGGCGTGTCGTGTCTCGCCATGTGTCTATAGAGGACAGTGGTGAGAGCACCCGTGCCATCGTATGTACAGTAGGGCGTGTCGTGTCTCGCCATGTGTCTATAGAGGACAGTGGTGAGAGCACCCGTGCCGTAGTAGTATGTACAGTAAGGCGTGTCATTGTGTCTCACCATGTGCCTATAGAGGACAGTGGTGAGAGCACCCGTGCCGTAGTAGTATGTACAGTAGGGCGTGTCGTGTCTCACCATGTGTCTATAGAGGACAGTGGTGAGAGCACCTGTGCCATCGTATGTACAGTAGGGCGTGTCGTGTCTCGCCATGTGTCTATAGAGGACAGTGGTGAGAGCACCCGTGCCATCGTATGTACAGTAAGGCGTGTCATTGTGTCTCGCCATGTGTCTATAGAGGACAGTGGTGAGAGCACCCGTGCCGTAGTAGTATGTACAGTAGGGCGTATCTGGGAATTGTCATTGTGTCTCACCATGTGTCTATAGAGGACAGTGGTGAGAGCACCCGTGCCGTAGTAGTATGTACAGTAGGGCGTATCTGGGAATTGTCATTGTGTCTCGCCATGTGTCTATAGAGGACAGTGGTGAGAGCACCCGTGCCGTAGTAGTATGTACAGTAGGGCGTATCGTGTCTCGCCATGTGTCTATAGAGGACAGTGGTGAGAGCACCCGTGCCGTAGTAGTATGTACAGTAAGGCGTGTCATTGTGTCTCGCCATGTGTCTATAGAGGACAGTGGTGAGAGCACCCGTGCCGTAGTAGTATGTACAGTAGGGCGTATCGTGTCTCGCCATGTGTCTATAGAGGACAGTGGTGAGAGCACCTGTGCCATCGTATGTACAGTAGGGCGTGTCGTGTCTCGCCATGTGTCTATAGAGGACAGTGGTGAGAGCACCTGTTCCATCGTATGTACAGTAAGGCGTGTCATTGTGTCTCGCCATGTGTCTATAGAGGACAGTGGTGAGAGCACCCGTGCCGTAGTAGTATGTACAGTAGGGCGTGTCGTGTCTCGCCATGTGCCTATAGAGGACAGTGGTGAGAGAACCCGTGCCGTAGTAGTATGTACAGTAGGGCGTGTCGTGTCTCGCCATGTGCCTAAAGAGGACAGTGGCGAGAGAACCCGTGCCGTAGTAGTATGTACAGTAGGGCGTGTCGTGTCTCGCCATGTGCCTAAAGAGGACAGTGGTGAGAGCACCCGTGCCATCGTATGTACAGTAGGGCGTGTCGTGTCTCGCCATGTGTCTATAGAGGACTGTGGTGAGAGCACCCATGCTGTAGTAGTATGTACAGTAGGGCGTGTCGTGTCTCGCCATGTGTCTATAGAGGACAGTGGTGAGAGCACCCGTGCCATCGTATGTACAGTAGGGCGTGTCGTGTCTCGCCATGTGTCTATAGAGGACAGTGGTGAGAGCACCCGTGCCATCGTATGTACAGTAGGGCGTGTCGTGTCTCGCCATGTGTCTATAGAGGACAGTGGTGAGAGCACCCGTGCCGTAGTAGTATGTACAGTAAGGCGTGTCATTGTGTCTCACCATGTGCCTATAGAGGACAGTGGTGAGAGCACCCGTGCTGTAGTAGTATGTACAGTAGGGCATGTCGTGTCTCGCCATGTGTCTATAGAGGACAGTGGTGAGAGCACCCGTGCTGTAGTAGTATGTACAGTAGGGCGTGTCGTGTCTCACCATGTGTCTATAGAGGACAGTGGTGAGAGCACCTGTTCCATCGTATGTACAGTAAGGCGTGTCATTGTGTCTCGCCATGTGTCTATAGAGGACAGTGGTGAGAGAACCCGTGCCGTAGTAGTATGTACAGTAGGGCGTGTCGTGTCTCGCCATGTGTCTATAGAGGACAGTGGTGAGAGCACCCGTGCCATCGTATGTACAGTAGGGCGTGTCGTGTGTTGCCATGTGTCTATAGAGGACAGTGGTGAGAGCACCCGTGCCGTAGTAGTATGTACAGTAAGGCGTGTCATTGTGTCTCGCCATGTGTCTATAGAGGACAGTGGTGAGAGCACCCGTGCCGTAGTAGTATGTACAGTAGGGCGTATCTGGGAATTGTCATTGTGTCTCACCATGTGTCTATAGAGGACAATGGTGAGAGCACCCGTGCCATAGCAGTATGTACAGTAGGGCGTGTCGTGTCTCGCCATGTGTCTATAGAGGACCGTGGTGAGAGCGCCCGTGCCGTAGTAGTATGTACAGTAGGGCGTATCTGGGAATTGTCATTGTGTCTCACCATGTGTCTATAGAGGACAGTGGTGAGAGCACCCGTGCCGTAGTAGTATGTACAGTAGGGCGTGTCGTGTCTCACCATGTGTCTATAGAGGACAGTGGTGAGAGCACCCGTGCCGTAGTAGTATGTACAGTAGTGCGTGTCGTGTCTCACCATGTGTCTATAGAGGACAGTGGTGAGAGCACCCGTGCCGTAGTAGTATGTACAGTAGGGCGTGTCGTGTCTCGCCATGTGTCTATAGAGGACAGTGGTGAGAGCGCCCGTGCCGTAGTAGTATGTACAGTAGGGCGTATCTGGGAATTGTCATTGTGTCTCACCATGTGTCTATAGAGGACAGTGGTGAGAGCACCCGTGCCGTAGTAGTATGTACAGTAGGGCGTGTCGTGTCTCACCATGTGTCTATAGAGGACAGTGGTGAGAGCACCTGTTCCATCGTATGTACAGTAAGGCGTGTCATTGTGTCTCGCCATGTGTCTATAGAGGACAGTGGTGAGAGCACCCGTGCCGTAGTAGTATGTACAGTAGGGCTTGTCGTGTCTCGCCATGTGTCTATAGAGGACAGTGGTGAGAGCACCCGTGCCATCATATGTACAGTAAGGCGTGTCATTGTGTCTCGCCATGTGTCTATAGAGGACAGTGGTGAGAGCACCCGTGCCATCATATGTACAGTAAGGCGTGTCATTGTGTCTCGCCATGTGTCTATAGAGGACAGTGGTGAGAGCACCCGTGCCGTAGTAGTATGTACAGTAAGGCGTGTCATTGTGTCTCACCATGTGTCTATAGAGGACAGTGGTGAGAGAACCCGTGCCGTAGTAGTATGTACAGTAGGGCGTGTCGTGTCTCGCCATGTGTCTATAGAGGACAGTGGTGAGAGAACCCGTGCCGTAGTAGTATGTACAGTAGGGCGTGTCGTGTCTCACCATGTGCCTATAGAGGACAGTGGTGAGAGCACCCGTGCCGTAGTAGTATGTACAGTAGGGCGTGTCGTGTCTCACCATGTGTCTATAGAGGACAGTGGTGAGAGAACCCGTGCTGTAGTATGTACAGTAGGGCGTGTCGTGTCTCGCCATGTGCCTATAGAGGACAGTGGTGAGAGAACCCGTGCCGTAGTAGTATGTACAGTAAGGCGTGTCATTGTGTCTCGCCATGTGCCTATAGAGGACAGTGGTGAGAGCACCCGTGCCGTAGTAGTATGTACAGTAAGGCGTGTCGTGTCTCACCATGTGCCTATAGAGGACAGTGGTGAGAGCACCCGTGCCGTAGTAGTATGTACAGTAAGGCGTGTCGTGTCTCGCCATGTGTCTATAGAGGACAGTGGTGAGAGCACCCGTGCCGTAGTAGTATGTACAGTAGGGCGTGTCATTGTGTCTCGCCATGTGTCTATAGAGGACAGTGGTGAGAGCACCCGTGCCATCGTATGTACAGTAAGGCGTGTCATTGTGTCTCGCCATGTGTCTATAGAGGACAGTGGTGAGAGAACCCGTGCCATAGTAGTATGTACAGTAAGGCGTATCTGGGAAGTGTTATTGTGTCTCGCCATGTGCCTATAGAGGACAGTGGTGAGAGAACCCGTGCTGTAGTAGTATGTACAGTAGGGCGTGTCATTGTGTCTCACCATGTGTCTATAGAGGACAGTGGTGAGAGCACCCGTGCCGTAGTAGTATGTACAGTAAGGCGTATCTGGGAAGTGTTATTGTGTCTCGCCATGTGCCTATAGAGGACAGTGGTGAGAGAACCCGTGCTGTAGTAGTATGTACAGTCAGGGCCGGCAACAGAATTCTTGGGGCCCCATACACTGATATCTCTGCGGGCCCCCACCTCCTATGCTGGAACACATACTGGCAGCGCCCTGTGCCCATTACTGGATTGCTGCGGAGCAGGGCGGGAGGGTTAGATGGGGATGGAAAACTGCCTGGGACATTTCTGAGAGCAGCCCTATTTCTGCAGCCTGCACTTTATCACACTGACTCTCTACCTCGCCCTGCGGTCTACACTATCACACTGACTTAAACCCTCATTCTGCGTCCTGCGTTCAATCACACTGACTTAATCCCTCACCCTGAGGTCTGCACTTTATCACACTGACTCTCTACCTCGCCCTGCGGCCATCACGATCACACTGACTTAAACCCCTCATCCTGCGTCCAATCACACTGACATAATCCCTCACCCTGCGGCCTGCGTTCTGTCACACTGCTACAATCCCTCACCCTGTGGTCTGCATTCTGTTACACTGACATAACACCGCGGCCTGCGTTCTGTCACACTGACTCGCTTCCTAACCCTGCGGCCTGCGCTCTATAACACTGACACGCTTCGTAACCCCCACAATCCTGACCCTCCGTGCTAGTGCCGAACACATGTACCCTGTGGCTTAAACCCCCCCCCCCCCCTGCATATATATATATATATATATATATATATATATATATATATATATATATATATATATATATATATATATATATATATATATATATATATATATATATATTCACTCTTACCTTTAAAATAACAGTGCAGTCTAGCTGGGTGGGTGGGCCTGGAAACGCAGCAGCCTCTCCATTCCTCTCACTTTGCAGACAGCAGCTGCCTGAATCATCTCTAGCTCCGCCTCCTGAGCCCCATGTAGCCCCGCCCCCGCCGAGTCCTGTGAAGCTCCGCCCCCCAAGAAGCCCCGTGTTATCGCTCCTTCCAGTTAATCCTCAACCTGCATCATGATGTTCTGGCGGCGGCCGGGCAGCTGAAGGGACCCGATGAGGGAGTGGAATGTGCTGTGCACCTGAGGTACTGAGCCAGGCCTGCTGGACTCGTCTATTCAGGTTGTGGGGCGGGTAGTCACACAGGCGGGGGTGGGGCGGCACGCACAGACTGCGCACACACAGTAGACGGCAGTGGCGGTAACACAGCTTATAGACGGGCCACGGCAGGGCTCTGGGGCCCTTCAGACCACCGGGGCCCGTCACACATGTCCCCCTTGACCCCCCCCTGTTGCCGGCCCTGTGTACAGTAGGGCGTATCTGGGAAGTGTCATTGTGTCTCGCCATGTGCTGGTTTCTGCATCCCTGTCCTGTGCATCAGAGCTATAACCTCTCCCTCCCTCTTGTTACCGGTCAGAGCCCAGGATTGGAGCTGTTGGGACATGCTCTGGAGATGGACAGCGACATGGCCGATATCACTCAGGAGCAGGCCCCCGATTCCGCCTTTGAGGAGTATGAGGTTATGGAAGAGCAGGAGCTGGTCTCGTCCTCATCGCACATCGCATCTTCCCTGGGGGTGAATCCCCACGCCCTACAGGTCAGTCCCCTGCTCACGGTACAATGTTGGTGATGGACAGGTCTGACTCTAGTTACCTACTATAATCAGTGTGCCTGCTGAATATAGATATAAATATACTATAGATAGTGGTGGGCTCTTTCCACCTCCATTTACAATACCTGTTTTATTTGATTACTATTTTATGTTCCACAGGTGATGAAAGCGTCTCTTCAGATGGAGGACGAAGCCGCGGATATTACCAGCTTTCCTTTCCAGCAGACCAGGTTCCCCCGTCTACTGCACCCGTCATCGCAGTCTCCTCGATCACCACAAAGTAAGGCCCAACTTCTGTTCTTCTCCCAAGTCCATGTGTCTGCCGTCAGGTCTTAGAGAACTTTGTTGGTTGGCAGTATGGTCCAATCTCCCAGCACTGGGGGTCCCCTGGAAAGCGTTAACCAGAAGTAGGTAGCGGCTTCCCTTCTGTGCCCCACTTTGAGATACCAGTGACCACCTACCCGAGCCCTTCCAAAAGGTCCAGCTGTTTAGGTGGAATATTTACAGCATTAATTGTAATAAGACCACATTAATAATGTATAAGATTTATATATATCTCTTTATATGGTGCTGAAGAAACGGATGCATTTACAAATAAAATATAATGTGGAACTTCTTTCTCTGTAGATGGAGGGCTATTACAGTCCAGGTTTTCTGGATCCATTCTTCTGAAGACAAGCGACGCACTTCACGGCTCTCAAAGCCCCAAACTCCCGTCACGCAGTTCCGCAGGGGCAGAATGGTCCTCCTTAGGCCCCCTGGCTTCTATCTTCATTAAGCCGCCCATTGTCCATGATGTACAGCTGAAAACCGTAGGCACCTGCCGGCAGCAGGAGCTGGTTCCTCTGGAGAAATCCATCTCGGCTGGACGCTGCAAGCTGCTAATCGACAAGGCTTTATTCATGGGAAGGTCGTTCCGCGTAGGGTGGGGTCCCAACTGGACTCTGGCTCATAACGGAGATTTGCTAAGTGAGTCCAGCGAGAAGGACGACCCTGGTAACGAGGAGACCATGGATTATGGATTCCTGCCCAGGCCGCACGCTGCTAAATCGTGAGTGTAGGATGCTAGAACGTCATTCTGGGGGTCCCATGTAGTCTTACAGCGCTGGCAGCTGTGTCCCGGTTCTAGAGTATCGTGTCTGTGATGCATCCCCCTGCACCTGCCACTTCCTTCTTAGTGTATAGCGTACGCTGGCCTGTTGCTCATCATTCCCTTCCTGTATCTCCAGCCTGACAGAATCCCCATTTAAAGTCCGCATAGAGAAGCTGAGCCTGGAGGAGAAGCGCAGAGACCTGCAGTCCTACCTCATTCCTCTTGAGATAGAGCTGAAGAACAGCACCGTGCAGCCAGAGCCTTGTCCCCATCTGGTACCAAACCCCGGCCATGCAGCCATTCACGACTATGCCGGATGGGTCCGTGAAGTGTGCGAGGAGTCTGACGACCTAGAACGTGAGTGGAGATACCTCCGTCAGTGCCGAACGTCCGCAGCAGTCGCGGGATCCTGACTCTTCTCCTGTTTTCTCTGCAGCTGTGGTGACGCAGTGGTGCCTCACGTGGACCATGTGCAAAGCCCTCTGGGGTCAGCTGCAGGATCTCGAGGCCTCGCTGGAGGAAAGTAACGAGTATATGGAAAGACTACATCGCAGGAAAGCCTTCTCCCATTGGTTGGCTGAGACTGCAGCAGAACACATTGAGGAAGAGGTGTCTCTGCACTGCCACGAGCGTCCTATCCAGGCGGTCTTCAGCTATCTGACTGGCTGCCGCATCAGCGAGGCGTGCCACCTGGCACAGAAGTCTGGTGAGTGCGTTCCTAGCGCCATACTGCGCTGTTCCTGCATTGCTGATGTTCATAATGGGAGGAGAGCGTGCTGGGACTGCTGGACAACGTCTTGTTAATGGACGGGTGTCCTGCTATGGTGACCTCTGTGTGACACTTGTCCCTCTCTGCGCAGGGGATCACCGGCTCGCCATGTTGCTCTCCCAGTTGGTTGGCAGTCAGCCCGTGCGGGATCTGATGACTATGCAGCTGATAGATTGGAATAAGCTGCAAGTAGACCGATTCATCCAGGAGGAGAGACTGAAGGTGTACGCCCTGTTGTCCAGCACCCCTGTAAGTACATGCAGCTGTTTATGGGCCCGATTCAGAGTGGGCTGCCGAAATAATGTGCACACGTGAGAGTGAGCCCTGAAACTCTGGATGCTTGGGGGGAAGTGCTGCAGCGGCTGCGTGACCCGTAATGTGCAAGCACTTGGCTACACGTTGCTTTAGCAAAATTGCAGGGAGGGACCCGGTGAGTGGGCCGGACTTGCCCTGCGCTAGGCAACCAATACCCCCCTCCCCGCAGCCTAGCAGCAGCAACTACTCACAAAACTGCAACCGAGTTCGAATCGGGCCCTATGTCTGGAGCCAGGGTTATTGCTGGGTAAATGTATGAACGCATAGTGATTGTGACCAGCTTGTGCCTCCTCCTCCTGCCAGGTGTGGCAGTCCTCGGATAAGAAGAGCATCAACGTCTGCTCACAGCTGGACTGGAAGCGTGCGCTGGCCATACACCTCTGGTACATGTTACCTCCCACCGAATCAATCGCCCAGGCCTTGCAGATGTATGAGGAAGCTTTCCAGGTAAGATGGCTCTGTTGGCCTGCCTGCAGGGATGGCTGCCGTTACGGGATCGCTGATGGTTGCTGGTCTTCTTTCTCTCTGCTAGGAGTCTGATGAAAGGTTACGTTATGCCGCTTACCCGCTGCCTGCCTACCTGGAGGGGCCATGTATACACCTAAATAACGAAACCACAGAAGCCTATTCCTCCTCCTTCAAACGCGATGTCTGCTTCCACCTCCTGAAGCTCTACAGTGACAGGTCTGTGTTGTTTATACGCATAAGAGCAAAATTTGATTGAGCCCCTTAAAGGTATCTCCTGTCGCAAACGGAACAGATGACCGGGTTCATCGTAGAAGCCACATTTCTTATGTGTAGTAGGCAGTGAATGCTAAGCAATTATTTCCTTCCACGTATGTAGTGGCAATCTTGGGGAGCCTGTTCCCACCCCCCCCACAGTTAGGGCGAGGTTGCGGAGACTGTGTCTCCTCCCCCCGGTAGTGGCGAGGTTCTGCTATTCCTGCACATAGTATATAATGACCTGGCTTTACGTATGTTACACAACAGCGTTTAGTAGAACCTTTCCAGATTATGGAAGATTTGTATTTGGCTGTGAAGCTCGTGTCTCCTTGGCAATGTAACGTATAATGGGTTATGCTTGTGAGTACAATTACGTATATGTGTGATATGTTTTATTATGCCTGGTGCGTTTGTGTGTGCGTGCGTACGCACCTGCCCTGACATCGCTTCTGAAAGCCGGCAGGAGTAATACTCTGCTTTGTGACTTCTCTGCAGATCTTATGATCTCCGCCAGCTCCTGGACCCTACAAGTGTGACAGTGGACCCGCTGGACTACCGTCTCAGCTGGCACCTGTGGATGGTTCTACAGGCACTTAATTACACCCACCTCTCCGAACAAGGCCAAGGTCTCCTCCATGCCAACTACGCCGCACAGCTGGAAAACGTGGGCCTCTGGGAGTGGGCGATATTCGTGATGCTCCATATTCCGAACGCCATGTAAGTTACTGAGCCCCAGGAGGACTGCGTGGGTGGTGACATAAAGGGCATCACTGTGATCCTGAACTCGTTGGTTATAGAGGACACGTTAATAAAATGTCATGTTTTTGGCAGTGACGACCTAGCATTTTCCGTTACATTTGTTTTAGAGCAGGCATGTCCAACGTTGGCCCTCCAGATGTTTTGAAACTACACATCCCAGCATGCTTTGAAACAGTTTTAGCATTCTCTAATAGCAAAACTGTGGCAAAGCATGCTGGGATGTGTAGTTTCAAAACATCTGGAGGGCCAACGTTGGACATGCCTGTTTTAGAGGTTTCTAAACGTCCCCCGACTTCTGGGTCTATTGTCCTGCTGCGTTCAAGTAACTAAATCAAATTCTAAAATAATGTAGAGCAGGAAGCGTAATGTGGATATCTGTCCTGCATCTCCATCATCGCTGTCTTCCCTTTCTGCTTCGCTGTCTTCCCTTTCTGCTTCGCTGTCTTCCCTTTCTGCTTCGCTGTCTTCCCTTTCTGCAGGTTTTTGTTAAAGTGAATTCATAGATATATTTTCCCTATAATCTTGCACTGGATGGAAACGTTGTTTGTTCTCTGTAGTATTCGGGAGACAGCGGTACGTGAGCTTCTAAACCGGCACACTGTCCTGCAAGAGACGCCAGAGTCACTGGCCAAGGAGAGTTTCCTTATAAAGAAGCTCTGCATCCCAGCAGAGTGGATTCACGAGGCCAAGGCGATCCGCTCCAGGCGAGACGGCGACAAGCATAAAGAAGTCCTGTATTTGCTAAAAGCTGGCCACTGGAACCAGTGTCACAGACTTGTGGCCAGACACCTGGCTTCAGGTAATAGTCCTTCCCGCACGTTACAGAGACTTGTGTGTGGTCCTTCATGTGATGGTAATGTGTATACATTGTGTATTCAAGATGCCATCATCAATGAGAACTACTCCTACCTGCGCAGCTTCCTAGGCGAGCTTTCCCGGCCAGAACACAGCGTGCACATTCAGGGCTGGGACACAGCTGGCCAGGTTTACCTGGACTTCATCAGCATCGTAGACATGCTTAACCATATCCAACAGGTGAGGCGGTTCCCTCTGCATTGCCAGCTCCCTGTAGCCCTAATCCTTCATCATCCACTGGCATCCACCAAACTTGTGTAAAAGTTTTTTCCTCCTTGTAGAGAGAATGTTCTGGGTGCGAGCTGGAGAGATTACACACAAAGGTGACCTCGGTGTGCAACAGGGTGGAACAGATACAGTGCTACACATCCAAGGATAGGTTGGCGCAGTCTGGTACGTGGTCTCCGAGATACACCGCAGACGTGTGATGTTTATTGGCAATGATCAGACTCTTTGCTCTGCCTGTTCGTTTTCAGAGCACCAAGCCTACATTTCTAACCAATTTTATTCATTTACAGAAATGGCGAAACGTGTCGCTAACATCCTTCGTGTTGTCTTACGTTTACAACATTCCCCTGAGTCTGATGATGCCTCCGACCTCCCGCGGGTCCCGCTCCGATTGCTGGCACCTCACATTGGCCGTCTCCCCATGCCCGAGGACTACGCCTTGGAAGAACTGCGCAGCCTCACTCAATCTTATTTACGAGAACTTACTGTCGGTGGCCAATAAACTCTCCTGTGCACTTGCTGCCTGTATTGTGTACTTTTGCCTACTATGGTTTTCACCAAACCTTCGTTGAATGGACTTCTCTTCGGAGGGCTCAACTATATACTGCTGCAAGACTCTTCTGGGTCCACAACGTGAGACCACCATCGGACTTTGCAAGAGTCTTTATGAACGAACAGTAATGTCTTTTTTGCAAACAGATTATTGAAACTAATGTGAAAAAGAAAACTATTTTAAAAGTATAACTGATGCTGTCTGGTAACGATTCAGATCTAGAACTCCATGGATGTCTGCCGTTGTGTGTTGGGTAATTCCTATGTACAAAGTTACGAAGAGGCGTGGGATTGTGTTAGTGGTCGGCGCTTGTTTCTTTCTTTGAAGCTCGTTTTTTCTTTGCCTTTTGCCAAAGTTGTCAAGAGTAGCCGGTATGAGGCATTTCAGTAGCCTAGCCTCCCTGTGGCTCGGTGACCTGCCTTCTGCCTAGATTCATAGCTTTAGGGTATGGATTGTGAGTTTCTGGTGCGGCTTCCCATCTACTACTATTTTTAATATAGTTCTATAAATTCTGTGTATTTGCTGGACTTTGGCTGTAATGGACCTTTTGTCTGTTAGAACTATTTATATCACCCGCTAAACAGTCAGATCCTTTTTTTTTTTTTTTTTCTTCCTTTCCTTGAAAGACCAGCGTTCCACGATAAATCTGCCTGCGCACCGAAGAGCTGGCGGTTACACGGAAGGGATTTCTTTTTCTATGCGCGTGTACAGTCATGAGAGCTTCGCCTCTGTTCCGGCACACACATCCGCCAGCTGTATGAGGGTGAATGATGTATTCCAGATTCTGGCATTGCCGCCCAGACTGATGTATGTGTGCATCAGTGTGTTCTGCATGATTTATGTTATGAGGTTTTTATTCAAAGCATATAAAGAGGCGTAATTATGAATAAATAACTTTTTTTTTTTGTCTTCTGAAATCTTTTTAATAAAAACATTACAACTTTGATTTTTTTTTTTGGACTGACTTTATATAATGCAATGGACTGACGCTTGCTCTAATTCTACTTTGTGGGCTGTTGGTAAATCTTAGCCTTATTGTCCAGCAGAAGGTCACCAATGCGGCAGTGTCTGCAGACCGTTCTCATATAGTCCGTTCATTTCAGTGGAAAACCAAATTAACAAGGATGAAGGGTCTGTGAAATGTCCTGTGCCCGTTCTCGGCCGCCCTTAGGATGACGTTTAATGTCCAGCAATGAGTCAGGATTAGAAGGTGGACTGTTTTCCCATACAAGAGATTGTGAAGCTGAATGCAGGAATAAAATGAATAATTAACCCCTTCATGACAGAGCCAGTTTGTGCCTTCATGACAGAGCCCTTTTTTTCAAATCTGACATGTCTCACTTAAGTGGGGATAACTTTTTTTTGCTTTTACTTATCCCAGTGATTTTGAGATTGTTTTCTCGTGACACATTGTACTTCAAGTTAGTGGTAAATTTTGGTCGATACAGTCTGTGTTTTTTTGTGAAAAATACCAAAATATCGTGAAAAAATGGAAAATTTAGCAATATGCAAAATGTCACATTTTCTGCTTGTGAGACAAATAATCATACCACTCAAAATAGTTAATAACTAACAAAGACCATATGTCTACTTTATGTTGCAATCATTATTTCAACTTCCTTTTAATTTTTTTGGACACTAGGAGGCTTCAGATATGACTAGCAAATTCTCAAATTTTCAAGAAAATTTCAAACACTGATTTTTTTAGGGACCAGTTCAGTTCTGATGTGACTTTGAGGGACTTGTATGTGAGACACCCCCATAAATGATGCCATTTCAAAAACTGCACCCCTCACAGTATTCAAAACAGCATTTTGGAAGTTTGTTAACCCTTTAGGTGTTTCACAGGAATTAAAACAAAGTGTAGGTGAAATTTCAAAATTTCTTTTTTTTTGCAGAGTTTCAATTTTAATACATTTTTCTAACGAATACAGTAGATTTTACTAGAGAAATGTGACTAAAAATTGATTCCCCCAATTCTTTTGTTTTCATAAATATCCTATATGTGGCCCTAGTGTGCACGTTGACCAAACCACAGGCTTCATAATAGAAGGAGCACCTACTTGATTTTGGAGCCTCCTTTTTATGAGATTTTTTTTTAGGCACCATGTAGGTTTCTAGGCACCATAAGTGCTAAAAGTTAGGAACCTCCCCCACAAGTCACCCCATTTTGCAAACTACACCCCTCAGGGAATTCATCTAGGGGTATAGTGTACATTTCAAACCCCCAGGGGTTTCACCAATTTTGGTACAACTGGGCAGTGAAAATGAAAAATTACATTTTTTTACACAAAAATGCAGTTCTGGCTCAAAATTTTTCATTTTCACAAGGAATGAAGGAGACAAAGCACCCCAAAATCTGTGCCCCAATTTCTCCCGAGTATGGCAATGCCTCACATGTGACCAAAAAATACCAGTTGGGCGCATGGCAGGACTCAGAAGGGAAGGAGTGATTTTTGGATTTGGCAGCACAGATTTTGGTGGAATGAATGGTGGGTGCCATGTTGCATTAGCAAGACTCCCAAAGCACCAATACAGTGGAACCCCCCCCACAAGTCACCCCATTTTGCAAAGTACACCCCTCAGGGAATTCATCTAGGGGTATAGTGTACATTTCAAACCCCCAGGGGTTTCACCAATTTTGGTACAACTGGGCAGTGAAAATGAAAAATTACATTTTTTTACACAAAAATGCAGTTCTGGCTCAAAATTTTTCATTTTCACAAGGAATGAAGGAGACAAAGCACCCCAAAATCTGTGCCCCAATTTCTCCCGAGTACGGCAATGCCTCACATGTGACCAAAAAATACCAGTTGGGCGCATGGCAGGACTCAGAAGGGAAGGAGTGATTTTTGGATTTGGCAGCACAGATTTTGGTGGAATGAATGGTGGGTGCCATGTTGCATTAGCAAGACTCCCAAAGCACCAATACAGTGGAACCCCCCCACAAGTCACCCCATTTTGCAAAGTACACCCCTCAGGGAATTCATCTAGGGGTATAGTGTACATTTCAAACCCCCAGGGGTTTCACCAATTTTGGTACAACTGGGCAGTGAAAATGAAAAATTACATTTTTTTACACAAAAATGCAGTTCTGGCTCAAAATTTTTCATTTTCACAAGGAATGAAGGAGACAAAGCACCCCAAAATCTGTGCCCCAATTTCTCCCGAGTACGGCAATGCCTCACATGTGACCAAAAAATACCAGTTGGGCGCATGGCAGGACTCAGAAGGGAAGGAGTGATTTTTGGATTTGGCAGCACAGATTTTGGTGGAATGAATGGTGGGTGCCATGTTGCATTAGCAAGACTCCCAAAGCACCAATACAGTGGAACCCCCCCACAAGTCACCCCATTTTGCAAAGTACACCCCTCAGGGAATTCATCTAGGGGTATAGTGTACATTTCAAACCCCCAGGGGTTTCACCAATTTTTATACAACTGGGCAGTGAAAATGAAAAATTACATTTTTTTACACAAAAATGCAGTTCTGGCTCAACATTTTTCATTTTCACAAGGAATGAAGGAGACAAAGCACCCCAAAATCTGTGCCCCAATTTCTCCCGAGTACGGCAATGCCTCACATGTGACCAAAAAATAACAGTTGGGCGCATGGCAGGACTCAGAAGGGAAGGAGTGATTTTTGGATTTGGCAGCACAGATTTTGGTGGAATGAATGGTGGGTGCCATGTTGCATTAGCAAGACTCCCAAAGCACCAATACAGTGGAACCCCCCCACAAGTCACCCCATTTTGCAAAGTACACCCCTCAGGGAATTCATCTAGGGGTATAGTGTACATTTCAAACCCCCAGGGGTTTCACCAATTTTGGTACAACTGGGATGTGAAAATGGAAAATTACATTTTTTTACACAAACATGCAGTTCTGGCTCAAAATTTTTCATTTTCACAAGGAATGAAGGAGACAAAGCACCCCAAAATCTGTGCCCCAATTTCTCCCGAGTACGGCAATGCCTCACATGTGACCAAAAAATACCAGTTGGGCGCATGGCAGGACTCAGAAGGGAAGGAGTGATTTTTGGATTTTGCAGCACAGATTTTGGTGGAATAAATGGTGGGTGCTATGTTGCACCAATACAGTGGAACCCCCCCACAAGTCACCCCATTTTGCAAAGTACACCCCTCAGGGAATTCATCTAGGGGTATAGTGTACATTTCAAACCCCCAGGGGTTTCACCAATTTTGGTACAACTGGGCTGTGAAAATGAAAAATTACATTTTTTTACACAAAAATGTACTTCTGGCTCAAAATTTTTCATTTTCACAAGGAATGAAGGAGACAAAGCACCCCAAAATCTGTGCCCCCATTTCTCCAGAGTACGGCAATGCCTCACATGTGACCAAAAAATACCAGTTGGGTGCATGGCAGGACTCAGAAGGGAAGGAGTGATTTTTGGATTTTGGAGCACAGATTTTGGTGGAATGAATGGTGGGTGCTATGTTGCATTACCAATACAGTGGAACCCCCCCACAAGTGACCCCATTTTGCAAACTACACTCCTCAGGGAATTCATCTAGGGGTATAGTGTACATTTCAAACCCCCAGGGGTTTCACCAATTTTGGTACAACTGGGCTGTGAAAATGAAAAAATACATTTTTTTACACAAAAATGTACTTCTGGCTCAACATTTTTCATTTTCACAAGGAATGAAGGAGACAAAGCACCCCAAAATCTGTGCCCCCATTTCTCCAGAGTACGGCAATGCCTCACATGTGACCAAAAAATACCAGTTGGGTGCATGGCAGGACTCAGAAGGGAAGGAGTGATTTTTGGATTTTGGAGCACAGATTTTGGTGGAATGAATGGTGGGTGCTATGTTGCATTACCAATACAGTGGAACCCCCCCACAAGTGACCCCATTTTGCAAACTACACCCCTCAGGGAATTCATCTAGGGGTATAGTGTACATTTCAAACCCCCAGGGGTTTCACCAATTTTGATACAACTGGGTAGTGAAAATGAAAAATTACATTTTTTACACAAAAATGCAGTTCTGGCTCAAAATTTTTCATTTTCACAAGGAATGAAGGAGACAAAGCACCCCAACATCTGTGCCCCCATTTCTCCAGAGTACGGCAATGCCTCACATGTGACCAAAAAATACCAGTTGGGTGCATGACAGGACTCAGAAGGGAAGGAGTGATTTTTGGATTTTGCAGCTCAGATTCTGGTGGAATGAATGGTGGGTGCTATGTGGCATTAGCAAGACCCCCGAAGCACGGTGAAATGATGAACCTAATAATCCATAGATGTGTGGTATATTTTGAAACACTCCTTTATACATAGGCCGGGTTTGTCGGGGCAAGTTTCACAGTGGAAAATAGTTTCCTTTCTTATTCCCTTTTTATAGCAAACTTTGCACCTTTTTTGTGTCCTGCCCTTTCTTGCAGTGGAGGGGATTTCGTTGGGAAAATGCTGCCCTGGTACAATACGGGGGCCAGTACTAGAAGTACTGGGGCCCTCTGCCTGCTGGTTCCCAAATATTAGGCCCTTTATGACTTCCTCTTGAAAGTGCATAAATGTCCCCCTCTGGCCGGTAGAACGGAATAGCACGTAAGCGTTATACAGTGCCATCTGGATGATATACACGGCCAGCTTCTTGTACCAGATATTTGTTTTCCGCAGGGCACTGTACGGCTTCAGTACCTGATCTGAAAGATCCACTCCGCCCATGTACTTATTGTAATCTAGGATACAATTTGGTTTTGAGGTGTGGGTACTGGTACCTCGTACAGGGATGGAGGTGGTACTGTCTCCATGAATTGTTGTCAGTATAAGGACATCCCTCTTGTCCTTATATTTGACCAACAACATATTTTCGGTGCATATTCCCGTGCTTTCACCCCTTCTCATTACTTGGGCAATGTGCGTTTTTGGGAGGCCTCTTTGGTTCTTACGCACAGTACCGCAAGCTGCTGTACCTCTTGAACCAAGGGCCTTAAACAGGGGGATGCTGGTGTAAAAGTTATCCACATAGAGGTGATAACCCTTATCCAGGAAGGGGTGCATTAAATCCCAGACAATTTTTCCACTAACACCTACGAGGGAGGGGGGGCATTCTGGCGGTTCAATTCTTGAATCCTTCCCTTCATATACCCTAAACTTGTGGGTGTACCCTGTGGTGCTTTCACACAGCTTATACATTTTTATGCCATACCTTGCCCTCTTACTGGGAAGGTACTGGCGGAATTTAACCCTTCCTTTAAAATGTATAAGGGACTCGTCGATGCTAATACATTTATCAGGGATGTATAGCTCTGCAAATTTGGCACTGAAATGATCAATGACCGGCCTGACTTTGAATAGCCTGTCAAAGGTGGGATCATCTCTGGGTGGGCACTGTGCATTATCGGTGTAATGTATAAATTTATGGATTGCCTCAAAACGAGTCCGAGTCATGGCCATACGGTAAAATGGGGTGCTGTACAGAACATCTGTACTCCAATATTGCCTAATTTGTGGCTTTTTTACTATGCCCATATGAAACACCAGACCCCAAAACGTCATCATCTCTACTGCATCTACAGGGGTCCACCTAGCAAATGATGACGTGGGGTTTTGAGCAATAAACTGCTGGGCATATAAATTAGTTTGGTCCACCATTAAATTTATAAAATCATCAGAGAAAAATAATTTGAAAAAGTCAATTTCTCTGAGACCTGTGGAATCAAATTGGATTCCTGGCATGGCCAAAAACTCAGGAACCTGGGGCTCAAAATTGTCTGGTGGTGGGGTCCATACGAGATCAATTATTGGGGGGGGGGGGGTCTCAGCTGCTCTACTGGGGCGTCTTTGAGGGGGTCCCTCATCACCAGAGGAGGAAGAGGAGCTTAAGACGAATCCTTCAAATTCCCCGCTTGCCTCACTGGCTGTGTCAGAATCAGAAGCAAGCATGGCATATGCCTCCTCCACTGAATACATTCTTCTGGATGACTGGGATGACATTTGGGATGACATTTGGGATGACATTTTTATTTTTGTGTTACTGGTAGTGAAATGTTTCAACACGTGTATAGTGTAGGGGGGGGTACAAACTTTATTTCAACCCGGGGGGTATGTAGTGTGTTGTGTGTATGTAGTGCAGAACAAAAAAAATACTTTATACAAAAAAAAAAAAATGAAGGGGTTAAAAAAAAAAAAATTGAAGGGGTTAAAAAAAAAAAAAATTGAAGGGGTTAAAAAAACAAAAAAAAAGGTCCTGCGCCAAAAATTGAGCACAGATGTTGGTCAGTAACGTCTGTCACTGAACAGCGCTCAAAGG
This sequence comes from Crinia signifera, assembly GCF_055691185.1. Taxonomy (NCBI): domain Eukaryota; kingdom Metazoa; phylum Chordata; class Amphibia; order Anura; family Myobatrachidae; genus Crinia; species Crinia signifera. Next base: position 400,747,634 of record NC_139218.1, on the reverse strand, counting down.
CAACAGGAATTTGATCAAAAAAAAAAAAATAGATCAACCCTGTGCCGAAAAAGCTGATCAGTGATGTACGTCACTGATCAGCGCACAGTGGCCACAGGACACCCACAAAATCACAGTGTGTGTAAAAAAAAAATTAAAAAAAGACCACACAGCACCCACAAAAAAAAAAAAAAAGGTGATCAGTGATGCGACACTGATTACCAGTGAGGGGCAGCAGGTGCACAACCTTTGGTGCAACTGGCAGCAACTGACAGGTATATATAAAAAAAAAAAACCTCTGCACCCCCAAAAAGTTGCTGATCACCTCAGATATAGTGATCAGCACAAAAGGCGGGGGTAGCAGACACAAAATATACACTCTCTATCACTCTCTGTCACTATCTCTCTCTATCTCTCACTATCTATCACTATCTATCACACTGCAGCAGCAGCACTGACAGTTATATGTATAAAAAAAAACCTGCACCCCCAAAAAGGGGGGGTAGCAGACACAAAATATACACTCTCTATCACTCTCTGTCACTATCTCTCTCTATCTCTCTATCATCTATCACTATCTATCACTATGACACTGCAGCAGCAGCACTGACAGTTATATATATAAAAAAAAAACCTGCACCCCCAAAAAAGGGGGGGTAGCAGACACAAATCTCTCTATCTCTCACTATCTATTACTATCTATCACTATCTCTCACTATCTATCACTATCTATCACTATGACACTGCAGCAGCAGCGACAGTTATTTATATATAAAAAACCCCTGCACCCCCAAAAAGGGGGGGTAGCAGACACAAAATATAGCTCTCTCTGTCACTATCTCTCTCTATCTCTCTCTCTCTATCTCTCTATCACACTGCAGCAGCAGCAGGAAGTCTCAGGAAGTCAGATCCAGGAAGCGTCCAGCACGCTACAAGCAGTGATCAAGTGATCAGGTAAGGTATTTGCAAGGATCAGGTAAGTATTAGCAAGGATCAGGTCAGTATCACGGCAGATAGGCACGGTGACCGCTCTGCACGCTACTCCAGACCGGAATGGCGTCTGCAGCGCAGTCACCGTTAGTTTAAATGTCGCGCCTTGGCTGTGATTGGTCCGTGGGTCCCACGGACCAATCACAGCCTTGGGGGCAGGTGGGGTGAGGGTGGGGTGAGGTGTCATCGTCACCGATGACCCCCTCATGCCCCCTGACGCCCGGCGGTGATTGACACCTGTGTTACCAAGCGTCTGATTCGCTGGTAACACAGGAAAACGCTGTGAATGGCTGTTCACACTGAACAGCCAATCACAGCGATCGCCGACGGGGGGGCGACATCGCAGCCCCCCCTGGGCATGCAGGGACATGTCTGCTGTCAGGGACAGCAGACATCGTCCCTCTGTCACTGCGTCTCGAGACGCAGTGACAGTTTAAAGTCATGACGTATATATACGTCATGTGTCGGGAAGTACTTCCCGGCCATGACGTATATATACGTCAAATGTCGTGAAGGGGTTAAGGCTGTGAGACCTAATTGGGAGAACATTTTTCAAGGAAGAAGACGCAGAATATCCGGAGGATAGAAGTTATTGGAAGACAACAGAAGTGGGGATAATGTCACACCGGAATCTTCCATAACTGAGGTATAATTAGAAATTCACGACACGTTTCAGTGATGGAGGAGGTGACCGTTTACAGACCCTATGGAGAAGGGGAAGTACTGCTGCCAGGGAGGCGGAGGTCACTGGGTTCAGATAGCAGATGGGGGGGGGGATGCGAATAGAAGCCAATAGGCTAATGGAAGAAAAAGTTGACGTTACCCTCTCTGGCACATATGAAAATGTTGTGAACACATGAAAACAGGGTTTTTACTGCATTTTCCATTTGATACATCCTGGCCTTACTGCGATAAAGGAGTCTATTTACTAAGCCTTGAATGGAGATAAATTGGCCAGAAATAAAGTCCTAGCCAATCTGCGGCTATCATTTTGATAAATGATCTCTAGAAGCTAATTGGTTGCTATAGGAAACTTCTCCAGCTGTCCTTCTTTGGAAGTTATGTTACACCCCCTCCTATATTTGTCATTCGGCAGTCTGGCTGAATCATCCTCTGCTACCTTTATAATAACACTTCTGCTGTCATATCCATCGATGACCACTAGATGGTGATGTAACTATAGAATGCTCTGCACCAGTGGTACATGGAGCTCACCCTGGGGCTGTGCTGCTTGATCACTCTCCTGCAGGAATCGTGCCCAACAGAACATGTCTATCTGGGCATGGGAAACGCGCTCTGCATTGGTGAAGGCTGGAGCTACTTGGTCACTTATCACCTATGGTGAGAATACAATGCTCATGGCTACTCTCCGGAAAGGTTCCACAATGATAGGCTGGAAGCCAAGTCTGACGTACTTTGCAGGAGTTGTGATATTTAAACACACCCTAGGCGAAGCCTGGCCATTATCAGGTGCAGAATATATGGCTCTGGTTTTCTTGCCTACTAGATGCCCTTCTATTGCAAGGTCATGAGCTAGTGCTAGTAACTGGGATTTAGATTGTATGGACACCACTAACGGCTTGTGAGTCTTACCGAACGCTGGTGCCTCAGCTGCAACAATCCTCCTACACTACCAGAGTCTGATGCCCCAAGTGGTTGGTGAGCTAAAGAAGTCTGTCCATGGGGACAGCTAAATTCTGTCCAGTCCACCTGCGTTTGTCAGGTTTGATTTGGGTTGACTGTAAACCATTCAGGGACTGCGCTGGGTGACACATCCAAGACGTTGGTGCTGGTCTGTTGATCATGCTGGGACCTAACTGTCCAGCGCCAGTCTGACTGTGGGTCATGGTGGCAATGACAATCCATGGCTTAAGTCATTTACCAAGACAACTTCTGCTAGGAGTCCATTCAGAAGTCCCACTTGGCCCTTACCATGTCCACAATCCAACCGAATTCCAACCATAGTTATGTCCTTTAAAATGACTTTCAAGTGTAGTAATGTGAATCCTTCACTTATTGAGTCATCCAGAGCCTTAGGACAAAGTCAGGGCAAACCAAGGTGATGGATGGGCTGGAATCCCTGCGCTCTTGGTGCTTGTACCTTCCCACTCACACGGCCTAAAGCTGTTTACAGATAAAGGCCGGAGAAACACTCCCCCCATCTGCAATAGTCATTGCATATATTACATTGATCTATTACAGCCTCTGGTGCAAGTTGTCTGTATCAGCGCCATGTGCAAACGCCTCACAACAAGCCACAGTTGGGACCCCAGGCTGAGGACTGTCCCCCTGAAAGCAACCCCAGCAATAACACTCCCTTGTATGCTGTAAATTGACCAGACCACTTCACTTGCCTCTTGGGTCAATTCTCCCATCTCCACTAAGGTGGCTGGTCCCAGAATCAGCAGGAACCTGGGATTTGGCCATAAAACCACCAGGATTTGAATCCCGAGATTGGAGCTTCTAATACTGGGATTCCAGGATTAGCGTGCATATGTGCAAATAAAATACTGGGCAGCGTCTGAGCACCCGGTGAGAAGCTGCCCGACTGCTCCTGACCCCCAGCTGTGCGGCAGAGTGATGCAATGTCAGAGGTCACACTTCGCAGCCCGTGCACCAAACGCACCGCCCACATCTCATCTGCCACACCACCGCCTGGGTAAGTGACACTACAGGGCACCCGGTTTGGGGGAGAGGGGGGATTATAGTTTGTCATTATATTGACCAACTCAATCCCTGGAATCCCAGGGTTATGCATCTTGCAATCCCAAATTCCCGGAGTCACGGACTCACCGGTCGCTCCTCCAGATACGTCAACCTGGGCAACTCCTTGCTGCACCTGACCACACAATACATTATATAAACAGTTTGTAACTGACCGCTCTCCTTTGGCTTAAGTCCTTAGAACACAAAATCAGAACTGGGAATGTGTAGGATTTATTCCAAGAAAATACTACAGAGCTGTAGCGATAAAAATGGTTACAAATATTTTAAAAGTGCCCACAAAAGAAATACATCTCAAACAAAATAAAGAGGAATTAAAAAGACAGAACTGTATCTTACACCCAAGTACTCATTCTGTAGTAGGGAGGGGGGGGGGGGGGTTTCTACCTGAAACAAACGTGTCGCTTCCAGCCAGCTTGCTGTTCCTCTAAGAAGTAACACAGCTATAGGGACATAAGAACAGTTTTAACTGCAGACTCCCTCATCACTCCCAACTTTGGGATTTTGACCATTTCCCTGCTGGACACTAGTGAATGACTCTAGATAATTGATCTGCATGAAGAATTAGTCTGCTGTTTTCAGAGTGACTTGTACACATTCCTTATCCATGTAAGATACAACCCACATTCCCCAATGCTGATAAGAGATCTGTAGTGGAGGGGGCGGAGCAGCGCTGTACAGAGAATATTATAACCAGTTATTATATAGCGCACACATATTCCACAGCGCTGTACAGAGACTATTACCAGTTATTATACAGCGCACACATATTCCGCAGCGCTGTACAGAGAATATTATTACCAGTTATTATATAGTGCACACATATTCCACAGCGCTGTACAGAGAATATTATTACCAGTTATTATATAGCGCACACATATTCCGCAGCGCTGTACAGAGAATATTATTACCAGTTATTATATAGCACACACATATTCCGCAGCGCTGTACAGAGAATATTATAACCAGTTATTATATAGCGCACACATATTCCACAGCGCTGTACAGAGACTATTACCAGTTATTATACAGCGCACACATATTCCGCAGTGCTGTACAGAGAATATTATTACCAGTTATTATATAGCGCACACATATTCCGCAGCGCTGTACAGAGACTATTATTACCAGTTATTATATAGCGCACACATATTCCACAGCGCTGTACAGAGACTATTATTACCAGTTATTATATAGCGCACACATATTCCGCAGTGCTGTACAGAGAATATTATTACCAGTTATTATATAGCGCACACATATTCCGCAGCGCTGTACTAAGAATATTATAACCAGTTATTATATAGCGCACACATATTCCGCAGCGCTGTACAGAGACTATTATTACCAGTTATTATATAGCGCACACATATTCCGCAGCGCTGTACAGAGACTATTATTACCAGTTATTATATAGCGCACACATATTCCGCAGCGCTGTACAGAGACTATTATTGCCAGTTATTATATAGCGCACACGTATTCCGCAGCGCTGTACAGAGAATATTATTACCAGTTATTATATAGCACACACATATTCCACAGCGCTGTACAGAGACTATTATTACTAGTTATTTACATAGCGCACACATATTCTGCAGCGCTGTACAGAGAATATTATTACCAGTTAATATATAGCGCACACATATTCTGCAGCGCTGTACAGAGACTATTATTACCAGTTATTATATAGCGCACACATATTCCGCAGCGCTGTACAGAGACTATTATTACCAGTTATTATATAGCGCACACATATTCCGCAGCGCTGTACAGAGAACATTATTACCAGTTATTATATAGCGCACACATATTCCGCAGCGCTGTACAGAGAATATTATTACCAGTTATTATATAGCGCACACATATTCCGCAGCACTGTACAGAGACTATTATTACCAGTTATTATATAGCGCACACATATTCCACAGCGCTGTACAGAGACTATTATTACCAGTTATTATATAGCGCACACATATTCCGTAGCACTGTACAGAGAATACTATTACCAGTTATTATATAGCGCACACATATTCCGCAGCGCTGTACAGAGACTATTATTACCAGTTATTATATAGCGCACACATATTCCACAGCGCTGTACAGAGACTATTATTACCAATTATTATATAGCGCACACATATTCCACAGCGCTGTACAGAGAATATTATTACCAGTTATTTATATAGTGCACACATATTCCACAGCGCTGTACAGAGAATATTATTACCAGTTATTTATATAGTGCACACATATACCGCAGCGCTGTACAGAGAATATTATTACCAGTTATTTATATAGTGAACACATATTACACAGCGCTGTACAGAGAATATTATTACCAGTTATTTATATAGCGCACACATATTCCACAGCGCTGTACAGAGAATATTAGGTACTTATGTAGTATCTGGGCGCCCGATTTTTTGATTGTATGCCTTAAGTTAAGGCATACAATCAGATGCGATGCGATATCGCATCGCATACGACCATATCGCATGCAATGCGATGACCCGATTTTTCCATAGGATTCAATGTTAAAATGGACTGAGTCCATTTTAACATGGAATTCAATGGGAAAAAGGGGTCCTTTTCATACCCCTACTATCCAAGTGGGCATGGAGTTGGATATAAACCTGTGGCGAGCGTAGCGAGCCACCAAGCCCGAAGCGTGGCGAGCGTAGCGAGCCCCGCGAGGGGACACAGAATACCGTTCGCTCGCCACGCTTCGGGCTCGCCACAGGTTTATATCCAACTCCATGCCCACTTGGATAGTAGGGGTATGAAAAGGACCCCTTTTTCCCATTGAATTCTATGTTAAAATGGACTCAGACCATTTTAACATTGAATCCTATGGAAAAATCGGGTCCATCGCATCGCATCCGATTTGGTCACATGCGATGCGATGTGTCCGATCCGACCCGATTTCTAAATCGGGCGCCCAGATACTACATAAGTACCGAATATTATTACCAGTTATTTATATAGTGCACACATATTCCACAGCGCTGTACAGAGAATATTATTACCAGTTATTATATAGCGCACACATATTCCGCAGCGCTGTACAGAGACTATTATTACCAGTTATTTATATAGTGCACACATATTCCACAGCGCTGTACAGAGATTATTATTACCAGTTATTATATAGCGCACACATATTCCACAGCGCTGTACAGAGAGTATTATTACCAGTTATTATATAGCGCACACATATTCCGCAGCGCTGTACAGAGACTATTATTACCAGTTATTATATAGCACACACATATTCCACAACGCTGTACAGAGAATATTATTACCAGTTATTATATAGCGCACACATATTCCACAGCAATGTACAGAGACTATTATTACCAGTTATTATATAGCGCACACATATTCCGCAGTGCTGTACAGAGACTATTATTACCAGTTATTATATAGCGCACACATATTCCGCAGCGCTGTACAGAGACTATTATTACCAGTTATTATATAGCGCACACATATTCCGCAGCGCTGTACAGAGAATATTATTACCAGTTATTATATAGTGCACACTTATTCCGCAGCGCTGTACAGAGACTATTATTATCAGTTATTATATAGCGCACACATATTCCACAGCGCTGTACAGAGAATATTATGGTACTTGTTTCCTAGCATGGCACCCATCGCATCGTATACCATTATACTAAATAAGGGATGCGATGCGATATTGTACAATAAAATATCGCATCGTATGCCATACAATGGCATACGATGCGATCGTATATGATTTTTGATTGTACAAGCACCCTGATGGGTCCTTACAATGTGAAATGGCCCCCCATAGTCAACGCCACCCCCAGGATCAACACCAACCCAAAGCGTGGCGAGGGGCGGCGGTACGCGTCCTCCGACCTTTTCATACCCCCACTATCCACATCGGCGCGGAGTTGATGTTAGATAGTGTGGCGAGCAGGTAGAACAATGGTGGGGATAGAACCCATGACCTCAGTGTTGTGAGGCAGTAATGCTAACCATTACACTATCCATACACAGGAGATAGGCGCACAGGAGATGGGGATGGGTAGAAAGGGCACATCAGATGGGACAGGGAGACGGGGCACAGGAGATGGGACAGGGAGACGGGGGCACAGATGATGAGGAAAGAGTAGTGGGTGCGGTATGGTGCTCCGACAGGGGAGCGAGCGCCACAAAGCCCCTTACGGGCTCACTGCGCTTGCCATGCTGCGGCTCGGTGGCTCTCTACACTTGCCACATGTTTTATTCTCTCTCTTTGGGGGTCGTGGACCCCCACAAGGGAGAATGGCCCCTGTGTGTCAGGATCCCCCCTGTCGGAGCACCGGCAGTTGGGATTCTGACGTTGGGATACTGACTGTCGGGATCCCCCCCTGTCGGAGCGTCATTTGGCACCCAGAGAGCATAGACCAGGGAACTACCATTGCTGGTAAAGACTTGCAGACTGTCACAGAATATAAGGACGACATGTATAGACTGGGGGAGGGGGAGTTCTACTGTTATCACTTAGATAGATACACACACACACACACACACAGAAACTGGTGAGCAGGGTGCTTCGACACACCTGGCTGGGCTGAGAGAGGTGACAGATACCTGGAGATAGAAGGAAGGAGGGGGAGAGGGAAGGAAGGAGGAGAGGGTATTTGGGAGGTGGCAGAGCAGCGTGGAGAACAGACCAGTGGCACACAGCAGCAGACACTGGCATAGGATGGGTGGGGGGGATGAGGGCAGCAGCAATAACCCATCAGAGAACACAGCGAGAGGGGGATGACACTGGAGGTGTAAGAAGTCTATGAAGACTCTGCCAGCCTGACACTCAGACATGCCGGGGCACAATGGCAGAGCGATGGGCACCCTGCTGAGCCTGTGACCACCTGTCCCACTGCCAGGGCTTCCAAGGGGCATGCATCGCACAGCACTCTCAGAGGTCTGATCCGCACCCTGCTCACCATGAGACTTCTGTCTCTGCTCAGCTGCTGTCTCTTCTTCCTTCCAGGTGAGTGTCTCATTGTGTTATATCCCAGCCGAGATTACTGCTGGGACAGGGCTGGGGACATTTACTGACAGCTTGTGTCAGTAAGAGATTGTGTAATATGTCCATCACAGAACATGTACTGTATGTGCTATATCCCAGCCGAGATTACTGCTGGGACAGGGCTGGGGACATTTACTGACAGCTTGTGTCAGTAAGAGATTGTGTAATATGTCCATCACAGAACATGTACTGTATGTGCTATATCCCAGCCGAGATTACTGCTGGGACAGGGCTGGGGACATTTACTGACAGCTTGTGTCAGTAAGAGATTGTGTAATATGTCCATCACAGAACATGTACTGTATGTGCTATATCCCAGCCGAGATTACTGCTGGGACAGGGCTGGGGACATTTACTGACAGCTTGTGTCAGTAAGAGATTGTGTAATATGTCCATCACAGAACATGTACTGTATGTGCTATATCCCAGCCGAGATTACTGCTGGGACAGGGCTGGGGACATTTACTGACAGCTTGTGTCAGTAAGAGATTGTGTAATATGTCCATCACAGAACATGTACTGTATGTGCTATATCCCAGCCGAGATTACTGCTGGGACAGGGCTGGGGACATTTACTGACAGCTTGTGTCAGTAAGAGATTGTGTAATGTGTCCATCACAGAACATGTACTGTATGTGCTATATCCCAGCCGAGATTACTGCTGGGACAGGGCTGGGGACATTTACTGACAGCTTGTGTCAGTAAGAGATTGTGTAATATGTCCATCACAGAACATGTACTGTATGTGCTATATCCCAGCCGAGATTACTGCTGGGACAGGGCTGGGGACATTTACTGACAGCTTGTGTCAGTAAGAGATTGTGTAATATGTCCATCACAGAACATGTACTGTATGTGCTATATCCCAGCCGAGATTACTGCTGGGACAGGGCTGGGGACATTTACTGACAGCTTGTGTCAGTAAGAGATTGTGTAATGTGTGGCAATGCTGGGGGGATTCTGTACATGAGAACATCTATTAACTTCCGTGTGACTGCGTCTGTATGTGGAGCAGCTTCTTCTTTTACTGACTGCTGGCACATTTACTGACGGCTCCATGCATTGTGGGAGGATTAGGGGGAATGGGCACTTAGGGTGATGACAGAGACAGGCTGTGCAATTAGCATGTGTGTGTCATATGTGTCCACATACATGTCACACGTCTGTTACCCAATGCTGGGGAATAAGCTCTCAGGGAGGTGAAGGGTGGTGCAGGAGAGGAGCTGCCTGTGCCCAGGTCAGGGGCACATGATGGGAGAGGGTAGAGGAGTAATTGGGATAGCAGATACCTCTCACTGCAATGTAATACTGTATGTGTTCGTGATCCAGGGCAGGTTATGTAACCTAAATGGTGGAACGCTGAGAGGAACCTGTGTAATTATGTAACTGATAGTTGTAAGAATGATGTGATATATATATATATATACACAAATGAAAAGGACTGTAGTGGCGTTGGATGTAATCGCAGCGGGTTAATGTGTTTGCCGGCGCTGCGTTTTCCCCGGTGGCGCATGTGTAGTGATCGGCTTCGCCTCAGTTTCTGCATTCCTGGAACGTTGTTTTGCGCGGTCGGATGTATGATGGATTCCTCCAGATCAACGCAAAGAGCAGTTATCCAATTTCTCCGCGCACATGGCGAGCGTGCTTCTGAGATGTATCGCGGGATGACGCCGGGCGTTCCCGTGCAAATTGCCCGGTGATGCGGGTTCGGGGGGCCGGGAGCTGACGTCAGCGGATGTCCACTGCCCGCCCTGTCCTCGCACAAAGCGCCCGCAGATCATAGAGGTGTCTCAGATCTGTGAGTGTTGGAGAAATCATTCGATGGTCACCGAACATCGAATGATTTCTCCCTCCACCCAAGGCGGCCAATGGACAGTTATGCAAATCATCCATTCGCAGGCCTGCGGGAGTTCGGGGGTGGCCCTTGGTGGACTTGAAGGCTGCAAGTCAACCAGAATAAGGGCCATAGACTCAAAAGTACTAACCACTCAGCTATTTCTGTCATGTTACAGGCAGGTTACAGGCTGTGTTTCAAAAATGACAGTTATGAGCCAATAGGTTGGAATTTTACCTCTCGCCACTTTAACCCTTCATTGCATGCTGTTGCGATTTGCTACATACCCAAACATCTCACTATAGAACACTCGGAGCTCAGACAGGCGCCGTTTCGTGTTGTGGACTATTTGCTGCCGAGCGGTTTTCCAAAAGAAATCTTTTATTTTTTGCCTGTGATATTTTTCCTTGTCAGCACAATACACAAGAAGCACGAAAACATTTATAAAATACAATAAATCAGGCCACGAAGGGTTAAGTTTCTTATTGTTCGCATAGGTTTATATTCTGTGTCTGCTCTATTGCCGTGGGAAGGGAGGAGTTAATCTTGGCTCTCCCGGGAGCCCCATGGGGGGGTGCAGCATTAACCCCTTCAGTGCTGGGTGGGGCTCCAGGTGTCCGGGGATTATTATTATTATTATTACCCTTGTGTAGCAGTACTGAGTTATTACAGTATATGCTGGGAATACAGGACCAGGACCCGTGTGCTGGTGCAGGGTTACCATGTCCCCTCCGGGCCACGATTGGGTTAACACCCTTCCGCCAACACCTGTAACAGATCCCACCCTGTGTCAGGTATCTGGGATCCTGCAATCACCCGTACATCTCTGAATTAGTTGTAATTCAATCGAGCGTGGCCTCCATCCTCTCTGCCTGATAATTGCGAGTGTTGTCCTGATCTGTAAGCGAGCGAGGCGATCCGGGGAATGGAAGCCACCACATTAAACTTTCAGCACTGGAAGCTGGGACAGCGCAACGCTCCATCCACCGGAGAGCAGCTCTTACTATGGGCCTGATTCAGAGCCGCTCGTGGGGCTGCATGTGTTCCTAGCCCCGCCCACATGTGTCCCCCCCCCCCAAGCACAGTGCAGAAATCATTTGGTGGACACTTATTATCAGACTAGGTGATTCATTGCGCCCTACGGGCGCTCTTCACACCGGCGTAAGGGGCTACGCCCCTTAATTTGTGAACATTTGTATTGTGAGAAATATGGTTAGAATTGTATGAAAGATGCCCTGTATTGCAGCTTCTGGCAGTGGGTGAGGGTCCAGCGTGGCAGCACAGGAGTACCGGACGGTGGCCCTGAGTCAGTGTCTCCTTCTACTGGGTGGGAGTTAGGGTGCATGAGAGCAGGAGGCTGGGATATGAGGCATGATAGGGGTATGTGGGCAACACAGCGTCAGCGATTACCCAGTGGTGGAAGTTACGGTTCAGGAGAGCAGGAAGCTGGGTAGTGATAGGGGTGTGTGGGCATACGGGGGACTAAAGAGGGTGGTGGACACTGTGCAGCTTCTGCCAGTGGGTGAGGGTCCAGCGTGGCAGCACAGAAATACAGGAGTCAGTGTCTCCTCCGACTGGGTGGGAGTTAGGGTGCATGAGAGCAGAAGGCTGGGCGGTAAAGCATGATAGGGGAATGTGGGCAACACAGGGTGAGCGGGTCTCCACTGGCGGAAGTTACGGGGCAGGAGAACAGGAGGCAGGGCAGTGTCCTCCCACATTGATGGCAAAAGTATTCAACATCGGCCATAAACCATCGATTATTTGAAAATCATTGATGGTCGATGGGCATCCCTAGAACTGGAGGAGGGTGGGGGACAGTATGCAGCTGCAGGCAGTGGGTGAGCGTCTCCTCCCACTGGGAGGGAGTGAGCGTGCATGAGAGCAGGAGGCTGTATAATAGTGGTATGTGGGCAAGACATTGATAAAAGTTGTGGCGCTGGTGCAGAGGGCAGTGGGGAAACCTGCAGTGCGGCAGCCAGGGCCGGATTTCCCACCTAGGGGCGGTACCTGCTTGTGGTGGTACAGGATCCCCCATTGTCACGGGGGTACGTGAAATGCGGGAGCAGGGGCCGCGGTGGTCCGCTGGGGGGTGGAATTGCCGGAAGGGGGTCTGCAAATTGCGGGAGGGGGGGTGGTGTGTGGGGATCCGCGGTTAGCGGGAGGGGGCGGGGGTCCGCAAATCGTGGGCGGGGGCGCGGGGGGGCTTGAATCGTGGGAAGGGGGGTCCGCAAATTGCGGGAGGGGGGTTGTCGGGGTTAGTGAATTGCGGGAGGGGGGGTTGCGGAGGTCCGTTAATTGCGGGAGGGGCGCGTGGGGTGCCGTGAGTCAAGGGGGGGTGGTGCGGGGGTCCGTGAATCACGGGAGGGGTCATGAATCGCAGGAGGGGGGGTCGTGGGGGGGCTGCGAATCGCAGGAGGGGGGGTGTGGGGGGTAGCCGTGAATTGCATGAGGGGGGCGTGAATCAAGGGAGGGTGGCCGCAGGGGGGTGGTGCGGGGGTCCGTGAATCGCGGGAGGGGGCATGAATCGCGGGAGGGGGGGTCGTGGGGGGTTCCGAATCGCAGGAAGGGGGGTATGGGGGGTGCCGTGAATTGCGTGAGGGGGGCATGAATCGCGGGAGGGGGGGTCCCCGAATGTGTGAATTACGGGGCGGTCGCATATCGCGAGAAGTGCCGAGGGGTCCCGCAAATCGCGGGAGGGGGGCGCTACGGGGGGTTCCGTGAATCGCGGGAGGGGGCGGCGCGAATTGCGGGAGGGGGGTCGCAAATCACAGTAGGGGGGGGGGTGCCGTGAATCGCGGGAGGGGGGGTCGCGGGGGGCCCTTTTAATGCCAGGAGGGGGGGTCACAGGGGTCCCGCGAATCGCCGCTACGGGGGGTTTCGTGAATCGCGGGAGGGGGGGTCGTGGGGGGTTTCGAATCGCAGGAAGGGGGGTGTGGGGGGTGCCGTGAATTGCGTGAGGGGGGCATGAATCGCGGGAGGTGGGGTCCCCGAACGTGTGAATTAGGGGGCGGTCGCATATCGCGAGAAGTGCCGAGGGGGCCCGCAAATCGCGGGAGGGGGGCGCTACGGGGGGTTCCGTGAATCGCGGGAGGGGGCGGCGCGAATTGCGGGAGGGGGGTCGCAAATCACAGTAGGGGGGGGGTGCCGTGAATCGCGGGAGGGGGGGTCGCGGGGGGCCCTTTTAATGCCAGGAGGGGGGGTCACAGGGGTCCCGCGAATCGCGGGAGGGGAGGATGCAGGGGTCCTGCGAATCGCGGGAGGGGGCTCGCGGGAGGGAGGGGTCGCTGGGGTCCCGCGATTTGCGGGAGGGTCGTGGGGGTCCCGCGTTTCGCGGGAGGGGGTGGTCGGGTCTGGGACGGATATTAGACAGCACTTACATCGACAGCCATTACATCGACACCATTAGTTCGACAGCTCAATAGGTCGACATGGTTTTAGGTCGACATACCATTAGGTCGACATGTCATTATGTCGACAGCTCATTCGGTCGACAGCTCATTAGGTCGACATGTTTTTAGGTCGACACTGCCATTAGGTCGACAGAGTCTATGTCGACAGTCAAAAGGTCGACATGGGTTTTTTCACTGTTTTTTTGGCCGAAATGTCGACACAGTCGACATGGACATAGTTTGAAGTGTACCGCAGCCGCTCGCTATGCTTCGGGCACGGTGCCTCGCTGCGCTCGGCACACTATTTTATTCTCCCACCATGCCCTAGTGGATAGTAGGGCATGAAATACCGCCTGTCGGCACATGTCGGCTCAATAAACAGTGAAAAAACCCATGTCGACCTTTTGACTGTCGACATAGACACTGTCGACCTAATGGCAGTGTCGACCTAAAAACATGTCGACCTAATGAGCTGTCGACCTAATGAGCTGTCGACATAATGACATGTCGACCTAATGGTATGTCGACCTAAAACCATGTCGACCTATTGAGCTGTCGAACTAATGGTGTCGATGTAATGGCTGTCGATGTAAGTGCTGTCTAACAAAAGTCCGGATACCGGGGTGGTCGCGGGGGTCCCGAGAATCGCGGGAGGGGGGTCGCGGGGGTCCCGCGAATAGTGGGAGGGGGGTCGCGGGGGTCCCGCGATTCGCGGGAGGGGGGGGCGCGGGGGTCCCGTGATTCGCGGGAGGGGGGGTCGCGGGGGGGTCCCGCAAATCGCGGGAGGGGGGGGGGGCGCGGGGGGTCCCGCGAATCACGGGAGGGGGGTCGCGGGGGTCCTGGCAGAGGGTAGGGATGTGCAGGAGTAATGGTGGATGGTGGCTGTGGAGTAATGGTGGATGGTGGGCGTGTACTGTAGCCCTGGCTGGGCGGGGGGAGGTGATGTCAAGGGGGTGGAACGTTAGACACATGAAAGTGAAACTGTTCTACACAGGAACGTTCTCCACAGGGGTTGAGTGACAGATCTGGCTAAATATATAAGAGATGATTTCTCCACCTGTCCCTGCTTCCGCGACTGCAACATCATGCACCTGCCCTAGCAGCCAAAGCAATGCCTCCGCCTTTCTATGGGCGCATTCACCAATTCTGTGTGCACGCATGTGAAATGCAGGGCTCCATGCCGGCACATCAGGCTGCAAGCACCTTTACAGCCTTATGGTAAATGTGCATGCACAGTTGGCCCACAATTGGATAGGGGCCAAACTCGGAGCTGTGCGAAAGGGTCTGAATCAGTCCCTATTATACTGCTCATTTGTGTCCTGAGAGCTCACATAATAAATTGAGGGAGATGTACCCACTGTACCCCATAACTAACATCTCTTATACCAGAACTTGTATACTGAGTGTGGCTGAGTCTGTATACGGAGCAGAACAGAACTTGTATACTGCGTGTGACTGAGTCTGTATACAGAGCAGAACAGAACATGTATACTGTGTGTGACTGTGTCTGTATACAGAGCAGAACAGAACTTGTATACTGAGTGTGACTGAGTCTGTATACGGAGCAGAACAGAACTTGTATACTGAGTGTGACTGTGTCTGTAAACGGAGCAGAACAGAACTTGTATACTGCGTGTGACTGAGTCTGTATACAGAGCAGAACAGAACATGTATACTGTGTGTGACTGTATCTGTATACAGAGCAGAACAGAACTTGTATACTGAGTGTGACTGAGTCTGTATACGGAGCAGAACAGAACTTGTATACTGAGTGTGACTGTGTCTGTATACGGAGCAGAACAGAACTTGTATACTGAGTGTGACTGTGTCTGTATACGGAGCAGAACAGAACTTGTATACTGCGTGTGACTGAGTCTGTATACAGAGCAGAACAGAACATGTATACTGTGTGTGACTGTATCTGCATACAGAACAGAATTTGTATACTGTGTGTGACTTTGTATACGGAGCAGAACAGAACTTGTATACTGTGTGTGACTGTGTCTGTATACAGAACAGAACAGAACTTGTATACTGTGTGTGACTGTATCTGCATACAGAATATGATTTGTATACTGCCTGTTGCTGTGTCTGTATACAGAGCAGAAAAGACCTTGTATACTGTGTGGCTGAGTCTGTATATGGAGAACAGAACTTGTATACTGTGTGTGACTGAGTCTGTATACGGAGCAGAACAGAACTTGTATACTGTGTGTGACTGTGTCTGTATACGGAGCAGAACTTGTATACTGTGTGTGACTGTCTGTATACGGAGCAGAACTTGTATACTGTGTGTGACTGAGGCTGTATACAGGCTGAACAGAACTTGTGTACTGCGTGTGACTGAGTCTGTATATGGAGCAGAACAGAACTTGTATACTGTGTGTGAAAGGCTGTATATGGAGCAGAACAGTACTTGTATACTGTGTGTGACTGAAGCTGTATACGGAGCAGAACAGAACTTGTATACTGTGTGTGACTGAGGCTGTATATGAAGCAGAACAGAACTTGTATACTGTGTGTGACTAAGGCTGTATATGGAGCAGAACAGAACTTGTATACTGTGTGTGACTGAGTCTGTATTCGGAACAGAACTTGTATGCAGAGCAGAACTTGTATACTGTGTGTGACTGTGTCTGTATACAGAGCAGAACAGAACTTGTATACTGCCAGTTACTGTGTCTGTATACAGTGCAGAACTTGTATACTGTGTGTGACTGAGTCTGTATACGGAGTAGAACAGAACCTGTACACTGTGTGTGACTGTGTCTGTATACAGAACAGAACTTGTATACTGCATGTGACTGATTGTCGAAACGGATCAGAACAGAACTTGCATACTGCATGTGACTGTTTCTGTATACGGAGCAGAACAGAACCTGTATACTGCATGTGATTGAGTCTGTATACGGAGCAGAACAGAACTTGTATACTGTGTGTGACTGTGTCTGTATACGGAACGGAACTTGTATACTGCATGTGACTGAGTCTGTATACGGAGCAGAACAGAACTTGTATACTGTGTGTGACTGTTTCTGTATACGGAGCAAAACACAACTTGTATACTGAATGTGACAGAGTCTATATATGGAGCAGAACAGAACTTGTGTACTGTGTGTGACTGTGTCTGTATATGGAGCAGAACAGAAATTGTATACTGTGTGTGACTGATTCTCTAAACGGAGCAGAATAGAACTTGTATACTGCATGTGACTGAGTCTATATACGGAGCAGAACAGAATTTGTATACTGTGTGTGACTGAGGCTGTATACAGGCAGAACAGAACTTGTATACTGCGTGTGACTGATTCTCTAAAGGGAGCAGAACAGAACTTGTATACTGCATGTGACTGAGTCTATATACGGAGCAGAACAGAATTTGTATACTGTGTGTGACTGTGTCTGTATACAGAGCAGAACAGAACTTGTATACTGCCTATTACTGTGTCTGTATACAGTGCAGAACTTGTATACTGTGTGGGACTGAGTCTGTATACGGAGTAGAACAGAACCTGTACACTGTGTGTGACTGTGTCTGTATACAGAACAGAACTTGTATACTGCATGTGACTGAGTCTGTATGCAGAGCAGAACAGAACCTGTATACTGCATGTGACCGAGTCTGTATACGGAGCAGAACAGAACTTGTATACTATGTGTGACTGTGTCTGTATACGGAACAGAACTTGTATACTGCATGTGACTGAGTCTGTACACGGAGCAGAACAGAACTTGTATACTATGTGTGACTGTGTCTGTATACGGAACAGAACTTGTATACTGCATGTGACTGAGTCTGTATACGGAGCAGAACAGAACCTGTATACTGCATGTGACCGAGTCTGTATACGGAGCAGAACAGAACTTGTATACTATGTGTGACTGTGTCTGTATACGGAACAGAACTTGTATACTGCATGTGACTGAGTCTGTATACGGAGCAGAACAGAACTTGTATACTATGTGTGACTGTGTCTGTATACGGAACAGAACTTGTATACTGTATGTGACTGAGTCTGTATACGGAGCAGAACAGAACTTGTATACTGCGTGTGAATGATTCTCTAAACGGAGCAGAACAGAACTTGTATACTGCATGTGTCTGAGTCTATATACGGAGCAGAACAGAACTTGTGTACTGTGTGTGACTGTGTCTGTATATGGAGCATAACAGAACTTGTATACTGCATGTATACGGAGCAGAACTTATATACTGGGTTTGACTGAGTCTGTATATGGAACAGAACTTGTATACTGTGTGTGGCTGAATCTGTACAGAGAGCAGAACAGAAATTGTATACTGTGTGTGACCGTGTCTGTATACAGAGCAGGACAGAACTTGTATACTGCATGTGACTTTGTCTGTATACAGAGCAGAACAGAACTTATATACTGTGTGTGGCTGAGTCTGTATATGGAGAACAGATCTTGTATACTGTGTGTGACTGTGTCTGTATAGAGAGCAGAACAGAAATTGTATACTGTGTGTGACTGTTATTATACAGAGCAGAACAGAACTTGTATACTGCATGTGAATGAGTCTGTATACAGAGCAGAACAGAACTTGTATACTGTGTGTGACTGAGGCTGTATATGGAGCAGAACAGAACATGTATACTGTGTGTGACTGAGGCTGTATACAGAGCAGAACAGAACTTGTATACTGTGTGTGACGGAGGCTGTATATGGAGCAGAACAGAACTTGTATACTGTGTGTGACTGAGTCTGTATATGGAGCAGAACAGAACTTGTATACTGTGTGTGAATGAGTCTGTATACGGAACAGAACTTGTTTACGAAGCAGAACTTGTATACAGTGTGTGACTGTGTCTGTATACAGAGCAGAACAGAACTTGTATACTGTGTGTTACTGTGTCTGTATACAGAGCAGAAGAGAACTTGTATACTGTGTGTGACTTAGTCTGTATACGGAGTAGAACAGAACTTGTATACTGTGTGTGACTGTGTCTGTATACAGAACAGAACTTGTATACTGCATGTGACTGAGTCTGTATACGGAGCAGAACAGAACTTGTATACTGCGTGTGACTGATTCTCTAAACGGAGCAGAACAGAACGTGTATACTGCATGTGACTGTTTCTGTATACGGAGCAGAACAGAACTTGTATACTGCATATGACTGAGTCTGTATATGGGGCAGAACAGAACCTGTATACTGCATGTGACCGAGTCTGTATACGGAGCAGAACAGAACTTGTATACTATGTGTGACTGTGTCTGTATACGGAACAGAACTTGTATACTGCATGTGACTGAGTCTGTATACGGAGCAGAACAGAACTTGTATACTATGTGTGACTGTGTCTGTATACGGAACAGAACTTGTATACTGTATGTGACTGAGTCTGTATACGGAGCAGAACAGAACTTGTATACTGCGTGTGAATGATTCTCTAAACGGAGCAGAACAGAACTTGTATACTGCATGTGTCTGAGTCTATATACGGAGCAGAACAGAACTTGTGTACTGTGTGTGACTGTGTCTGTATATGGAGCATAACAGAACTTGTATACTGCATGTATACGGAGCAGAACTTATATACTGGGTTTGACTGAGTCTGTATATGGAACAGAACTTGTATACTGTGTGTGGCTGAATCTGTACAGAGAGCAGAACAGAAATTGTATACTGTGTGTGACCGTGTCTGTATACAGAGCAGGACAGAACTTGTATACTGCATGTGACTTTGTCTGTATACAGAGCAGAACAGAACTTATATACTGTGTGTGGCTGAGTCTGTATATGGAGAACAGATCTTGTATACTGTGTGTGACTGTGTCTGTATAGAGAGCAGAACAGAAATTGTATACTGTGTGTGACTGTTATTATACAGAGCAGAACAGAACTTGTATACTGCATGTGACTGAGTCTGTATACAGAGCAGAACAGAACTTGTATACTGTGTGTGACTGAGGCTGTATATGGAGCAGAACAGAACATGTATACTGTGTGTGACTGAGGCTGTATACAGAGCAGAACAGAACTTGTATACTGTGTGTGACTGAGGCTGTATATGGAGCAGAACAGAACTTGTATACTGTGTGTGACTGAGTCTGTATATGGAGCAGAACAGAACTTGTATACTGTGTGTGAATGAGTCTGTATACGGAACAGAACTTGTTTACGAAGCAGAACTTGTATACAGTGTGTGACTGTGTCTGTATACAGAGCAGAACAGAACTTGTATACTGTGTGTTACTGTGTCTGTATACAGAGCAGAAGAGAACTTGTATACTGTGTGTGACTTAGTCTGTATACGGAGTAGAACAGAACTTGTATACTGTGTGTGACTGTGTCTGTATACAGAACAGAACTTGTATACTGCATGTGACTGAGTCTGTATACGGAGCAGAACAGAACTTGTATACTGCGTGTGACTGATTCTCTAAACGGAGCAGAACAGAACGTGTATACTGCATGTGACTGTTTCTGTATACGGAGCAGAACAGAACTTGTATACTGCATATGACTGAGTCTGTATATGGAGCAGAACAGAACTTATATACTGTGTGTGACTGAGTCTGTATATGGAGAACAGAACTTGTATACTGTGTGTGGCTGTGTCTGTTTATGGAGCAGAACAGAACTTGTATACTGTGTGTGACTGAAGCTGTATACGGAGCAGAACATAACTTGTATACTGTGTGTATATGGAGCAGAATTTATATACTTTGTGTGACTGAGTCTGTATATGGAACAGACCAGAACTTGTATATTGTGTGTGGCTGAATCTGTACAGAGAGCAGAACAGAACTTGTATACTGTGTGTGACTGTGTCTGTATAGAGAGCAGAACAGAAATTGTATACTGTGTGTGACTGTGTCTGTATGCAGAACAGAACTTGTATACTGCAAGTGACTGTGTCTGTATACGGAGCAGAACAGAACTTATATACTGTGTGTGACTGAGTCTGTATACGGAGCAGAACAGAACTTGTATACTGCGTGTGACTGTGTCTGTATACAGAGCAGATCAGAAGTTATATACTGTGTGGCTGAGTCTGTATATGGTGAACAGAACTTGTATACTGTGTGTGACCGAGTCTGTATACGGAGCAGTTATGGAAGTTTGTGTGGTCTTGCGCTTTAAGTTTAAGCAGCTCCTGTATTTTTAGTTATAGAATTCGTTGGGGGGAATTCGTTGGGGGGGGGGGGGGGGGGGGGGGTGAGGAGCGCTATTGGTTTTACTATGCAAATTATGTTAGTTATAGGCTTTGAAATCTGAAAATAATGGTGGGTGGGGAAACTTGCGCTTGGAAGCCCTCACAGCCCACAGAGACCAAAGCAGCCAGGACAAGATCAAAAGGAGCATAGGGTAAGATAGGGATAGTACCACCGGACTGACTTATTTTTACAAAACTCAAAACTCCTTCACTGAAAGGGTGTAAACATTGGCACTAACCTAAGTTTTTTTTCCCACAGGTATCACTAATATATTTTCATTATATACTTTTATTTCCATAATTTATACTCATAATTTTAAACTGCAAAGCTCAAATATTTATAAACAAGTTTCCCCACCCACCATTATTTTCAGATTTCAAAGCCTATAACTAACATAATTTGCATAGTAAAACCAATAGCGCTCCTCCCCCCCCCCAACGAATTGTATACGGAGCAGAACAGAACTTGTATACTGTGTGTGACCTTGTCAGTATACAGAGCAGAACAGAACTTGTATACTGCATGTGACTGAGGGGGTTATTCTGGTTTGGGCGGCTGGGCCGTAAGCGTACGTTCGTGGATTTTTTTTGATCTGCGCATGCGTACTCCTCTTTCCGTGCAAAAAAACCTGTCTGCAAAAGTACGGTCATTGTGGGCGGCATATGGGCGTGTTGAGGGGAGCGGCCGAAATAATGAGGGAAACTGAGGCGTACACGGGGGTGTGCACAAAAATGTACGAGGCTACTACCGCTCGATCGGCGAAAGCACCGTGCATTTCGGACACAAAACAGGCGCTGATTACTACTCAAACACATCCACCTGAATGTAATAAGCAATGCTGCAGCCTGTTAATTCAAAACCATTATTTCACTACCTGCAAGCCACACACAGCACTCAAACACATTGGAAGCTTATCTTTCTACACTTCTCTACATGTAAAGGTTGGTTTAATTTAAGGTAAGAATCATTTTAAGACCTGCTTATATATGTCAAGGTAGGTATTTGTTAAACATTTATACACATTCACTACGTGTTTTCATATACTTTACACAGTAGCACACTCAATCTACACAAGTCGACATGTGTCAACGTGTTCACTCTAATACAAACATAGTTTTTGTATTTATGATAAAAATACATAAACCACATCTAAGAGCTACAAGGATGTTTCAGCAATGTTCTAAGCCCATGGCCACTATTTTGCACACAATCTTTGTATTGTACCCAAAATACAGAACTGTACCACTATCTGATCTGCTATGAATTGGATTTTACTACACTCTGGATGTAAGATGCCACCAATCACATTATTGCAATCACATCTGTCTAACAAAGGATTCCTACATCTGCTTATGACACTGAGAACTCATATATGTTACAATATGTAAACATGTTTGTTCACAAGCAATTTTATCATGTTTGGTCGACTCACACATCTTTAACATACCTGTACCAAGACCTGACTGGTTTATTATGGAGGACACATATGCATTCCTACACAAATGTCCCTTTTGCCCCTTGTTTGCCTACCTCACCCACTCCATGAGGAAATCATTGTTCTGGACCTGCTTTTACCTACTAATGTAGGAGCTACCTCACCTGCACACAAACTGCTTTCTCACCTATTAAGTTGCTCTGCAAAAGTTGGATAGGAACATGGAAATGGCCATGGAGAGGGTTACACATGGGAAACTTCTACAACACTTCAACAAATGCACAAAAATACCCTGGTCAGTAAGTACACATAAATGTATTATTTGTTTCACACAAGAAATTACACATACAACAATTGTTTTGTAATGGTGAAATAAAATGTATTTGCTGTTCAGCATCACAGCTTATTAGAAACTTTAATTTCATAAATAAAATTAAAATATGAAATATTTACATAAATAACAATCAGCCAGAACAAGAGGTTGCATATATCCAAACATGTGTTACCCAGCAACTGCAATGGTGAAAGAAATGTGGACACCAGAATACGACCTGCAACAACCAGGGAGAATACTAAGCATGATACACACCACCAAAAATAAAACCTGCATTTCAAGAGGTCAAAATAAGAACTTTACTGCCCATGGCACGAAAATGGATCGATGGCCAACTCAGGAAGTGGATCCACAGTGC
The DNA here is from genome assembly GCF_055691185.1 of Crinia signifera. Taxonomy (NCBI): domain Eukaryota; kingdom Metazoa; phylum Chordata; class Amphibia; order Anura; family Myobatrachidae; genus Crinia; species Crinia signifera. The sequence continues at coordinate 400,724,358 of NC_139218.1, read as the reverse complement.
AAATTAAAAATTTGGGGTCCAATCACAGAGGAAGTGAGCCAGGTGTCATTATTTTGGCCCTTTTTTCCCCTTTTTGGATGGGGCCTTGGAGACAGGGGCCTTTGGGACTGAAGGCTTGCGCAGTCTTGGGCCAGTGGACAGAGGAGGGTCAGCAGAGGTGGTAGCTTGTGGAGGGGCAGCAGATGGGGGGTTGTCCCTTTGGGAACTGGCGGTGGTGAGCAGCTCCGCCAGAATGTCATTCTGGCGTTTGAAGGCCTCAAACTGCTGCGTGTTGGTCTCCTTCCAAATCCCCATGAACTCCACAAACTGCTGCTGACGGTCTGCAGCTTGCACCCCATGCTGCTCGATCCTGTCCAGCATCTCCAGCAACCTGCCATCATATGAGGCCAGTGGATGGGTGTGGCGTATTGGTGGAGGCTGGACCACTTGCTCCACTTGTGGCTCTGAAGAGGAAGATGCTGCTGGTTCATCAGGTGCTTCTGCTTCTTCTAGGATCAAAATTGAAACCAATGTCACCATCACATACACAATCAATCTCTCTTACAACAAACAATGCATTACTGTGACTTACCATCAAAAGCAGCAGCAAAGACCTCCACCGGGAGCTCACTATCCATATTGGATATCACCCTGACCTCGCCCACATCAATCACATCCAACAAGTCCTGCTCCAGGGGGGTATATTCCAAACTGGATGGCATAGGCCCCCTCCCGGTGGACATGCTGTGGTTGTACCGGTCAGTCATCTTCCTCTTCAGTCCAGTTTTGAAGTCTGACCACCTACAAATTTATTCAAAAATAAATCACCATGAGATATGTGCACCACTGTGCTAGTGAACATCATTACTACGTTACATTTCCTAGTGTGGGTGATCTTATGTTTTTAATGCATATGTTTCCCACACACACATTAATGTCTCCATTATGAGGCATTTCAGTGTCTCATCTCATTCATTAGGCCACTAAATGCACATACATATCTCACTATGGGCGGTATTCAATGAGCCTGATTCGCCATGTTTTTATGGCGAATTTGTGCTGTTTGGCGAATTTTTGACAAAAACTGTGAATCACCCTATTCAATGACCAGATGGCGAATACATTTGAAGGTTTTTTTCGCCATGATTCACCGAGTAGCAATCGCTATCTTTTTATGGAGAAGTGGAATGTGAACTTTTAAAATAAAGTGTTTTGTTTTTTACATTTGGTGTCAAAAAATCTGGAATTTTATTCTGAGGAGGGGCATGCTATTTTAGCACATGAATATATATTTAATTTAAAAAAATATATATATATATTTTTTTACACAGCAGCCAGCAGGGGGCGCCGGAGCCGAGCCGCTCATTACATATTCATATTCATATATTCACTGCACCCGATCGTTCCGATCAGGTATAGTGAATATACGGTCCCCTGCTGGCACCCCCGGGGGGCAGCCTGTGCTGCCTGGCACCCGGGGAGCCCACCTCCCCCCCACAAACGTTCTGGGGCAGGCAGAGAGACTTCCATCTCTCTGCCTGGCACCGTCCTCAGGCTCCCTGCGGCATTCGCCGCAGGAGCTCATATTCACCAGTCAGGGGCAGCGAGCCCCTGACACGTTGAATACCGGAGCCGGCGAGGCTCCGGAACGTGGCGAATGCGCAGCGAATCCTAAAAAGGATTCGCTGCACCTCGCAGGTATTCTCATTGAATACCGCCCTATGCAAAAATGACAGCAGCCATGGGCAAATTATCCACCTCCACCTGTTGTGAAAATACACATCCCACCATAGCTTGACAGTGTTGATAATATGGATTAATTTAACTATGGGAAGGCATGCTGGGATGTGTAGTTTCTCAACAGCTACATGTGCACAGTTTGGACATTCTTGTTTCAGTAGCATCATATGGAACATGTTACTACAACTCTTTTTCAACAACACACTTTCTGTTGTCCCATCAAATACTTCACAGGAGCAGAACTGTGCCCATAACCTCACATCACACCAAGGGTGCATGTTTCATATATAATTGTGGGTTATTAGACATGGTTGTGTTCACATGTGTGATTGAAGTGTAGCACTATCTACAAACACACCTTTCTATTATTCTCAAAACATACATGTAACATATGTACACACATATGACATTATCAGGGGGACAAACACACTTGCCTTTTCTTCACTGATAGCCAATCTCTGACCACTGTTGACACCTAGTTCACTTCCTCTGTGATTTTCTCCCAAATCTTTCGCCTTGCACTGGCACCCGGCTTCCTGATAGCCAATTCTATTCATTCTCGTGCTCTGGGCACTAAAATTCTCATCTCTGCCTCTTGAAATGCAGGGTTTCTCTTTTTGGTGGTGGTATCCTGCTCAGTACTCGGCCTAGATGTTGCAGGTCATTTTCTGGTGGCCCCAGTTCTCTCACCATGCAGCTGCTGGGTCACACCTGTTTGGAGAGATGCAACCTCTTGTTCTGGCTGGTTGCTTGGCCCTTGTGGAGCTGGTGGCGTTGTTAGTGAGGGGCCCCCTTGCTCTTGGGCCCTCCTTGTCCTCTCCTGCTCCCTCTGCCTCAACCTTTCAAGCAGGGATTCTGCTCTTGCTCTCTGTAGAGCGTCCTCAGCTGCGGAATCATCTGAGCTAGACATGTTTGCAGCAATTCTGGCCTGCATCTGACTGTATATTTATATGGTAATCTCCCGCCATGAACAAGGGGGCATATATTTTTCCCCGCAATGTAGTAGCTAATTTACGCCGATATTTCCCGCCGATAATTCCCGCTTAAATTACGCAGGTCTCAACGCACCTGAGCATTCACCTGTACATGCACATACACAGGTTGTTGACCATTGTGTGCTACATGGTTAAATGTGTGCACATGTCACTCCAATGATGAGTGTTTTCAGGTGGTCTCTGTTGGAGTTTGTGTATGCTTTCTTAAACAAATTTAAAAACATACCAACGTTACAATGCTTTCCTTACATTTGTTATGAGTATTAATTTGTCATACACCAACATGTTGTATGTGCCTTGTTATCAGCGTATGTATTAGTAGATGGTTGCGTGTATAATTTTTCGCACACTGTATATACAGTACGTCTCTCTACATTGAAAGCATAATGCAAAAGTTTTTATTCGCATACATATTGTTAATGTAAGATGGATTAATAAAGTTAAAAATAAAAAAAATAGGTTTTAGACCAATCAGCAACCACCAAAAGTTATATATGTACCTGCAATTAATAACTGCGCCATTGCCAATATGTCTTCAGCAAGGGCTAACCCCCTTTCCACTGCGGAGCTGCTGGCGTTGGTCCAAGTCATGTACTGGGGCCCCATATGTGTCCAATGCTAAGAAGCGGCGGGCGTATAACCCTGCCCACCGCTTAATCTACGCCCGGACCCACGTCAGAGAAGCCTGGGGCAGGTGGAGAGGCGCTGGTCGGACCTGCGCTGCCGGCAGCCAGTGCTTCTATGCACACTTCGGCGGCATATTAGCCGATGTAAGTATATATTTTTTCTCAAATATGTATGAGTTTTTTAGCAATGGTTTCAGGAATTACTTTTAATATGTGGGTGTATGTGGGTGTATAGGGGTGTATATGGATAAGTTTGGATTTTGTGTGTAGCGGATCTTAAAATTTTCATGGGAAATTTTAAATATAAATGTAAATGTATCATTTATATTTATATGACCATGACTAATGTAATTTTTTCTTTCACTTATTTTCATGAAACACAACATTCAATATCGATACCATCAACATGAACATTTCAGCACACGCAAGGGCACGCATGAGGGCCAGAGAGGAGGCCCAGCTGCAGGAGGAGGATTTAGTGGAGACCACCTTGGGGCCTGCTGGTACCCACACCATCTCCCCCTCCACTTCCACCAGCCAGTCTCCCACCCCCAGCCAGGCATCTTCCGCCAGCCACTCACCCACCCCCAGCCAGGCATCTGCCGCCAGCCACTCACCCACCCCCAGCCACTCACCCACCCCTAGCCAGGCATCTGCCGCCAGCCACTCACCCACCCCCAGCCAGGCATCTGCCGCCAGCCAGGCATCTGCCGCCAGCCAGGCATCTGCCACCAGCCAGTCAGCTGCTACTGGACACCCATCCAGTGAAGAACAGGATGGCAGAAGTAGCCGTAAGTAAACAATGTGCCAAATGTTTACATAAACATTTCTACACATAAACATTTACAACACCCACATATGTGTATCCAACATCATCATTAGTTGCAACATATCAATGCAGTGAGAGCCATAGCTGTGGCCTGGCCTCCTCCAGGAACAAGGGTCCCCTTGGTGTATTTTCAGAGTAGTAGTAGTAGTACGTTTATTTATAAGGCGCCGAAAAGTGTCTGCAGCGCCGTACATAGCAAACAAAAAACAAATGACAAGGTAACGTACAGGGTGTGTTGAAAAATACAGTATAAATAGGGGTATAGCTGGTAGAAATAAAATCAGCATCAGTTCTGAAGTAGGTGTGGAAATTGTCGAGGAGACTGAAGATGAAGTAGAGGAAGGGAAGAACAGGACAGGAGGACAGGTGAGGTAAAGAGGTAGGGTGAGTACGTGAGGCAGGAGGACCCTACTCATAAGAGTTAACATACTAAAAATAGGTGGGTGGACGAACGAAAAACAACAGGATAAGTAGGAACGGAGAGAGAGCCTTGTAGGTGGTGGTGAGGAGTTTAAAGAGAACTCGGAAAGGAATGGGGAGCCAGTGAAGAGATAGACAGAGGGGGGAGGCGGAGGTAGAGCGGCGGGAGAGGAAGATGAGCCTAGCGGCAGCGTTAAGAATGGTTTGGAGAGGTGCGAGGCGGGTGAGAGGTAGCCCAGAGAGAAGGATGTTGCAGTAGATAGATTAGGGTATCATCAGCATAAAGGTGGTAATGAAAACCATAGGAGCTGATGAGGGTGCCCAGAGAGGTGATGTAGAGGGAGAAGAGGAGAGGGCCAAGGACTGACCCTTGGGGAACACCGACTGGCTGCGGGGTAGTAGGAGAGGAGGAGCTCGGAGTGAAGATGTAGAAGGAGCGATCGGAGAGGTATGAGGTGAACCAGGAGAAGACCGTGCCAGTGATGCCAAAGGAGCGGAGGGTGTTGAGCAGGAGAGGGTGGTCAACAGTGTCAAAGGCAGCCGACAGATCAAGCTGGATGAGGATAGAGAAGAGGCCTTTGGATTTAGCCGATAGTAAATCGTTTCAGTGGAATGTAAAGGGCGGAACCCGGATTGGAGGGGGTCTAGAATGGAGTTAGCAGTAAGAGTGTTGCCACGCCTCACCCCTTGAGTATTTGACATAACAGTACATCCAATGACATATCCTACAGTAGTGGTGTTGAAGTTATGTGGGCCCAGCTGTTGTGTAACTACACTTCCCAGCATGATGTGCAACATAAATTTATAGATTGTTTTGTTCATAGTGTGTGAGGCCATGCGGATGCATGCTTTACAAACACAGCTGTAGGCCTATAATTTGTACAGCAATGTCCTACATTTAAAATAGTAAGAAGTGCTTAAGCCACAACCATGTCATTACCCTTAAATAGCACAGCCTAATTGTGAGGTTAGAGGTGAGTCCCCAGCACAAACCTCCCAATTGGAATACAGCATACATTCATCCAAAAAGGAGGAATTTATTTCATGTTATGTAATATGTACAGTATGTGTGTGTAAACATATTAGTATTTAGTACTGTGTTTACAGCAGATCCATCTTCAATGTAGTTGAAAAATGTATGTGGCCTTCACACTTAACACACAACTTGGTATTATGTTAAAATACAACTAACATTTGTGTATATTATATATATATATATATATATTTTTTTTTTTTTCCCCTTCACTACAGACACTGAACAGCACCAGGGTGAGGTGGACCGGATAATGAGGGAAATCTTCCTGACCCTCCTATATCTATATATTCTTTTTGGCCAACTGGAGGCCCTCATTTAATGTTTTTTTCAAGTTTTAAATTTTTGTTAAAAAAAATAAAAGTTCATGTTCAGTTAGAAGTTGCCTGTGTTGTTACTCATAAATATGTTAGAGGGCGTGTAAGGGCAGGTACATACAGATGTGAAACGTCAGTTATATTTGTAATTTGAGGTGAGGGGTAACGATTGCTGTGTGAATGTGTGTGTTTTTGAGTTAAATAACACATAGTGAAAATGCATGAATGTTTAATGTTGTTAGATTAAAACATCACACATAACATTGGGGCAGGTATACATATTAAAAAATCGCATCAAACTAATTATGGACATAATTTAGTACATACACACAAACAACACCATGACTTTATTTAAAAGTAACAGCAATGTGTGGACACATAGATAGTGAATAAAATGCCACATTAGAACATAATAAATATACATGTAAGGAGGGTTAAAATGTATTTTTATTAGAGTGTTCATAAAGGTAGACAATTGAGGTAATAGAAAACAATAATTTAATAACAATTACAATATATCATTTAATTGCCTTAATCATAGTTGAAAGGCTAGATTATGAGGGCCATATATGTGAAGGGTATGCCAGCGTGCACGGACGTACGCTAACTCTCACGATCGGTGACATACGCTGAGTTTTCCATTGAAAACAGGCGAGACCCGTCCGTGCACGGTGGCCAACGCTCAGATAGCCGCAAGATGTCAGTGTGAAAACGGACGAAAGCCATCCGTATACGGTGTAGTACGCTCTGTTGTACGCCAGTTATCGGTGTCTAGGAGGAGATCCGTCCGTGTACGGTGGCGTACGCTCAAGTATACGCCACTCCCCTTTGTCGGTGTTTGTGTCCGTCCGTATGCGGACGTTTTGTGGGTGGACTTTCGCTCACCGTCCGCGTAGGGGAAACGTACGCTGATACGGAATGTGCGTACGTTTGGCCGCCTGAACCAGAATAAGGTCCTGAGTCTGTATACAGAGCAGAACAGAACTTGTATACTGCAAGTGACTGTGTCTGTATACGGAGCAGAACAGAACTTATATACTGTGTGTGACTGTGTCTGCATATGGAGAACAGAACTTGTATACTGTGTGTGACTGAGTCTGTATATGGAGCAGAACAGAACTTGTATAATGTGTGTGACTGTGGCTGTATATGGACCAGAACAGAACTTGTATACTGTGTGTGACTGTGTCTGTATACGGAGCAGAACAGAACATGTATACTGTGTGTGACTGTGTCTGTATACGGAGCAGAACAGAACTTGTATACTGTGTGTGACTGAGTCTGTATATGGAACAGACCAGAACTTGTATACTGTGTGTGGCTGAATCTGTATAGAGAGCAGAACAGAACTTGTATACTGTGTGTGACTGTGTCTGTATAGAGAGCAGAACAAAAATTGTATACTGTGTGTGACTGTGTCTGTATGCAGAACAGAACTTGTATACTGCAAGTGATTTTGTCTGTATACAAAGCAGAACAGAACTTATATACTGTGTGGCTGAGTCTGTATATTGAGAACAGAACTTGTATACTGTGTGTGACTGAGTCTGTATACGGAGCAGAACAGAACTTGTATACTGCATGTAACTGATTCTCTAAACGGAGCAGAACAGAACGTGTATACTGCATGTGACTGTTTCTGTATACGGAGCAGAACAGAACTTGTATACTGCATGTGACTGAGTCTGTATATGGAGCAGAACAGAACTTATATACTGTGTGTGACTGAGTCTGTATATGGAGAACAGAACTTGTATACTGTGTGTGGCTGTGTCTGTTTATGGAGCAGAACAGAACTTGTATACTGTGTGTGACTGAAGCTGTATACGGAGCAGAACATAACTTGTATACTGTGTGTATATGGAGCAGAATTTATATACTGTGTGTGACTGAGTCTGTATATGGAGCAGAACAGAACTTGTATACTGTGTGTGACTGAGGCTGTATATGGAGCAGAACAGAACTTGTATACTGCGTGTGACTGAGGCTCTATATGGAGCAGAACAGAACTGGTATACTGTATGTGACTGATGCTGTATACAGAACAGAACTTATATACTGTGTGTGACTGATGCTGTATACAGAACAGAACTTATATACTGCGTGTATACAGAGCAGAACTTATATGTTGTGTGTGACTGAGTCTGTATACGGAGCAGAACAGAACTTGTATACTGCGTGTGACTGATTCTCTAAACGGAGCAGAACAGAACTTGTATACTGTATGTGACTGTTTCTATGTACGGAGCAGAACAGAACTTGTATACTGCATGTGATTGAGTCTGTATACGGAGCAGAACAGAACTTTATATATTGTAAGTGGCTGTGTCTGTAAATGGAGGAGATCAGAACTTGCATACTGTGTGTGACTGAGACTGTATACGGAGCAGAACAGAACTTGTATACTGCATGTGACTGAGTCTGTATATGGAGCAGAACAGAACTTGTATACTGCGTGTGACTGAGTCTCTAAACGGAGCAGAACAGAACTTGTATACTGCATGTGACTGTTTCTATGTACGGAGCAGAACAGAGCTTGTATACTGCATGTGACTGTTTCTGTATACAGAGTAGAACAGAATTTGTATACTGCATGTGACTGAGTCTGTATATGGAGAACAGAACTTGTATACTGTGAGTGGCTGTGTCTGTAAATGGAGCAGATCAGAACTTGCATACTGTGTGTGACTGAGGCTGTATACGGAGCAGAACATAGCTTGTATACTGTGTGTATACAGAGCAGAATTTATATACTGTGTGTGACTGAGTCTGTATATGGAACAGACCAGAACTTGTATACTGTGTGTGGCTGAATCTGTATAGAGAGCAGAACAGAACTTGTATACTGTGTGTGACTGTGTCTGTATAGAGATCAGAACAGAAATGGTATACTGTGTGTGACCGTGTCTGTATGCAGAACAGAACTTGTATACTGCATGTGTCTTTTTCTGTATACAGAGCAGAACAGAACTTATATACTGTGTGTGACTGACTCTGTATACGGAGCAGAACAGAACTTGTATACTGCATGTGACTGAGTGTGTATGCAGAGCAGAACAGAACTTGTATACTGCAAGTGACTGTGTCTGTATACGGAGCAGAACAGAACTTATATACCTTTTGTGACTGTTTCTGTATATGGAGAACAGAACTTGTATACTGTGTGTGACTGAGATTGTATACAGACAGAACAGAACTTGTATACTGTGTGTGACTGAGTCTGTATATGGAGCAGAACAGAACTTGTTTACTGTGTGTTACTGAGGCTGTATATGGAGCAGAACATAACTTGTATACTGTGTGTGACTGAGGCTGTATACGGAGCAGAACAGAACTTGTATACTGTGTGTGACTAAGGCTGTATATGGAGCAGAACAGAACTTGTATACTGTGTGTGACTGAGGCTGTATACGGAGCAGAACAGATCTTGTATACTGTGTGTGACTAAGGCTATATATGGAGCAGAACAGAACTTGTATACTGTGTATGACTGAGGCTGTATACAGAACAGAACTTATATACTGCGTGTATACAGAGCAGAACTTATATATTGTGTGTGACTGTGTCTGTATACGGAACAGAACTTGTATACTGTGTGTGGCTGAATCTGTATAGAGAGCAGAACAGGATTTGTATACTGTGTGTGACTGTGTCTGTATAAAGTGCAGAACAGAACTTGTACACTGTGTGGGACTGTGTCTGTATACAGAGCAGAACAGAACTTGTATACCGCATGTACAGTAACTGTGTCTGTATATGGAGCAGAACAGAACTCTTTATACTGTGTGTGGCTGAGTCTGTATATGGAGAACAGAACTTGTATACTTCATGTGACTGTGTCTGTATAAGGAGCAAAAAATAACTTTTATACTATGTTTGGCTGAGTCTATATAAAGTGGCACTCGCAGTCTTGGATAAAGGTGAAAACAAGTTGGAGTGGTTTAATCCATGTGCTAGATGTTTCGGTGCTCAGCGGCCCCGTCTTCAGGATACAATGCACAATGTATCCTACTTCTGGTGGGGCTGGGGTGTCTCTGTGGGACTGACGGTGACTGAGTATTGTCATCAGGTGCAGATTAGGAATTTCCTGGTGCGTGTCTGTAATGCTGGGGGTGGTGAGGAGACAGCAGCCATCGTCACGCACTGTCAGCCCCGCTTAGCCTGGGATAAATGACACTTTCCCTGGCAGCGTACTTGGGGCAGTTAGTGCGGCAGATCACTGGCAGCAGTTACCTGCGTTCCTGATTCCTCTGCGGCACACAGCGTTCCTCTGCACTGGGCGCAGCTGACAAATGGCTCCCGTCCGTCACGCTTATTACAATCTAATTAAGATGGGTGATTACTTATCGCTTTTAAATTCATTTACTCCTGATTGGAGCATTTGTTCTCTTTATATGTACAGTATACATGTTCAATTGCCTTAACAAAACACATCCCCGTCCTTACACCTGCAGCGTCGCTTCACTTGTCCCTCTGCTGCTTCCTATGTCCTCCTAACCCAAATCCCCATTACCTACCTAACGGGGCCCCTGGTCCAAAGGGTCCCCACTCTGCACATCCTGAACCCCTGGTTTACATTCACCGCTCTGGAGCCCGGGTCAATGGTGCTGCACATATCGCCAAGGAAATGTTGTGGTGCCCGTTATCCTAGCAATTTGCACATACACAGCGCAAAACTTACTGGGAGTATGGCCCGGGATGTAAATTGCGCAGATGTGCGATCCATGGCGCTGATTGGAAGGGAGATGCCCCTGTCTGGATCTGAATGGCGCCCTCCCTCTGTGGAGAGAGCGTGGGCCCTGCTGACCACATGCCAGAAGCCAGTGTCGGAACTTACAAGTGGTTGGCCCAGGTGCAAAACAACATTTTTGGGCCCTCCTCTTCCACTCCAAACCAAGTTCACAATATGCGACACAGCAGTGGGTGGCAGAAATGGGCCCCTTAGTCTTCAGGGGCCCCGGTGCAATGCATCTGCTGCACCAATGGTATTTCCGCCTCTGCCCGAAGCTCAAAGTGCGATTGAAGGATGCCATTGCTTTTTGAAGGGCAGTATGGGGCAAAGTTGAGTGGGCACAGTCCAAACAACCAAAAAAAACTAATGGAAGTTGCGCTATACAGTAAATCAGGTGTGCAAACAAAGGGAGTTAAATTAAAAACATTTAATATTATATCACTCTTCAAAAAGTATTGGCTAAATAGGTGTGAGTAAAAATACATGTATGGAGTGGGTAGTACGCATTCGTACTGGGTTATTTCAGTCACCTCGTCTCCTTGTGTGTGTCCCTTCCTTTCTGGGCCCAAAAAGAGTGCAATTCGTCCTGTTTAGGCAGATATTGAATGGTATCCCTTCGAAATACTTCCTCCAATCGGGGTGGAGGGGGGGGGGGGTATGGCGTCCCTCCGCACCGATGAAATATCTGAAGTGTTCACATTGTCCTCAGCAGGTAAATTAAAGAGGTGGCGTTCCTCCACAGGTGTGTGCAGGCCTGCACCTGGATCCTGTTGTTCTGGGATGACCAAACGGATAGAATTTCCACTGCGATTCCTGGGGCACTTAGAGACACAGTTTTGGGAAGGAGATGGGTATAGCAGCACTTCTGTTGTACCAGTCTCCGACGCGTTTCGATGCTCATGCAGCTTTTTCCACCTTGAAAAATACATGTACATTGTTACATGTTCGTATCACTAGACCTGTATGTCAGCACACCTGTAAATCCCCGCCCCCATGTTCTGATTGGCCCATGGACCAGTCAGTCAAAGAATAGGGGTGACCATCGATAGGTAAAACTATCGATGGTCATCCATCACATATTTTATTACTGTCAATGGCTGGTCGCAGTATTGCCATTGATGATGACTGCACCGATGGCCATCTCTAGACCCGATATTACGGGGGAAATTTACCAATATGAAAAACCTAGTTTTTCGTATTGGTATTTCCCCTACGGCTGCATACGACTGTTTGAGTCGTATGCAAAGTCGTGTTCCGGAGGGGAAATTACAAAGCAGTCATATACAACTGCTTTGTAACCCTCCGATGTCGTAGGAATTCGTATTAGCTGGCCATATATACGGCCGCTAATACGAATTCGTACAGGCAGTCTGCACGGATCAGTCAGATCCGTGCAGGCTGCAAGCCGAAACCAGCACCAGGCTGACGGAGCCTGGAGCCGGTAATTAAAAATCAGGGAACCCGACAAATAGGGGTTCCCCGATTTTTAACAACCAGCCCCAGGCTCCAGGTCCGGGGCTGGTTCCCAAAATACGGGGGACAAAATGACTAGGGGTCCCCCATATTTCAAGAACCAGTCCCAGGCACAACCAGCCAGCAGGGTAATGCCACAGCCGGGGGGAGACTTTTTATACAAGTCCCCCTGGCCAAAGCATTAACCCTACCGACCAGTCAGCCTGGCCAGGGGCCCTGGGGGAGTGGGGACCCCCCCAATGAAGGGGTCCCCCCCCTCCAGGACTTACCTGACCAGGCTGAAGCCTGGTACTGTCCCCGATGCCCCTGGGCGGTGGGCATCGGGCTGATTATGGTGTAAAAAAAAAAGATGAAACTATTGTTTTTTACTGTGGCACTACAAGTGCCAGCAAGCCTCCCCAGCAAGCTGGGACTTGGAGAACCACAAGTCCCAGCCTGCTGGGCATTAAAGGGCCCGCTGGCACTTGTAGTTCCACAGTTAAAAAAATAGTACACAAAACACACTGACACACTTTTAAAATAAAACTTTAATACATACAAAGCCCACACATACTAATACTTACCTATCTTCTTTCCATAGGTAGCCCTGGTCCTGTGTCATCTTCTGGTCCTGTGTCGGCGGTCTTCTGGATCCATGGCTGACCGGTCAGGGGGTTAATGTTTTGGCCGCGGGACCTTATATCATAAGTGTCCCCCGGCTGTGGCATTACCCTGCTGGCTGGTTGTGCCTGGGACTGGTTTTTGAAATACGGGGGACCCCTAGTCATTTTGTCCCCCGTATTTTGGGAACCAGCCCCGGACCAGGAACCTGGGGCTGGTTGTTAAAAATCGGGGAACCCCTATTTGCCGGGTTCCCTGATTTTTAATTACCGGCCCCGGCTCCTTCAGCCTGGTGCTGGTTACAGCTGTGGGGGGGACCCCACGCCGTTTTTTTTTTTAAATTTATTTAATTTTTCTATTTTTTTACACTACAGCCTGCACGGATCTGACTGATCCGTGCAGGCTAAAACGCAAATAGAACAGGAAAATGGTGTTCTATTTTCCTGTCGTATTTGCGTGGGTGTTTCACACCACTAAGCAGCCGTATTATCAGTACGGCTGCTTAGTAAATCAGAAACCACCATTCTTTTGAATGGTGATTTCTGTCGTATTCTATCGATGGTGTAGACATTCGTATTTGTAAATACAAATACGAATGTTCCATCTTTAGGACTACGATTTGTTGTATTTTTGGGATTGTAAATCCCGAAAATACAAATTCGTAAAAAAAAGGTGTATTTCTCCCTACGAATACACCTTTTTTCTACGAATCCATTTTGGTAAATGTCCCCCTACATGTCAGGGGGACGGGACGAGGCTGACATCACCAAGCCCCACCCCACTGACAGTCAAACCTGGCAATTCGCAGGTCTGTGGATTGGGGGAGGGACTAAAATAACATGAATTGACATGATTTGCGCCATTTTAGCCCTGCCCCCTCGCCGCGGACCTGCAAAATCAGTTTTTTTGTTGCAGCGGGGAAGGAAGATCCAGGCCCTGATTTAAAGACACTAGCATCAGTGAGATGTTTACTGAAGATGGGGGATAGAGGGGGGGGGGGGAGGGGGAGCTGTAGGGGTGTGGTTACCTGTAAAGTGGGCAGGATGGGGGGTGCAGGGAATACATTGACGCTAGTAATTGAAATCTCACAACACATTGATGCTGAGATCCCGCATAACAAATGGAAAGCACAAAGATGAATGAGAAGAGACAGTGGCTGTCCGAGGATGGCGTATACTGAGGGAACAATTGCTGCTTCATGACCCGTATACATTGGTGCGTCTTCCCATAGGAATGACTTTAACCACCAACATAAACCCAGAGACGGTGTCCTTCACAGTCACTTATATCTGCGTAGGTCATACACACGCAGAGCGCGAGGCTGGGAGGTGTCACCGGCCCCAGGCCCATTATTTATAGACCCAGAGACGGTGTCCTTCACAGTCACTTATATCTGCGTAGGTCATACACACGCAGAACACAGAGCATGAGGCTGGGAGGTGTCACCGGCCCCAGGCCCATCATTTATAGACCCAGAGACGGTAGTAGTAGTACGTTTATTTATAAGGCGCCGCAAAGTGTCCGCAGCGCCGTACATAGCAAACAAAAAACAAATGACAAGGTAACGTACAGGGTGTGGTGATAAAATACAGTATAAATAGGGGTATAGCTGGTAGAAATAAAATCAGCATCAGTTCAGAAGTAGGTGTGGAAATTGTCGAGGAGACTGAAGATGAAGTAGAGGAAGGGAAGAACAGGACAGGAGCACAGGTGAGGTAAAGAGGTAGGGTGAGTACGTGAGGCAGGAGGACCCTACTCATAAGAGTTAACGGTACTTGTTTCCTAGCACGGCCACAATCGCGGGCATCGTGTGTCATTTTTAGTGGTATACGACGCGACCGACGCGATGCCCCCGATTTTCCCATTGAAATGCATTGAAAACAGTGAAAATCGTGTCGGTCGCGTCGTATGCGGCTAAAAAAGGCTTAAATGGTGCAGACGCGATGCCCACGATTTCCCCATAGGAAACAATGTTAAATGGCTCAATGTACCCGCGATGCCCCCGATTTCCCATAGGGAACAATGTTAAATGACTCAATTTCACCAAATCATCATAGGGACCAATGGTAAATGGCCCAGAAACCACCAAAAACACCCCTGAACAGTGAAATTTTCCCCCAAAAGTATTTTACGCCACCCCATGATCAACGCGAACCCGAAGCTTGGCGAGCGGCGGCGGTACGCGTCCTCCGACCTTTTCATACCCCCACTATCCACGTCGGCGTGGAGTTGAGAATAGAATAGTGTGGCGAGCGCAGCGAGCCACCGAGCCCGAAGCGTGGCGAGCGGACGCGGATACCTTCACAGGTAAACGCGTCCCTTCGCGGGCTTCACAGGTATCCGCGTCCCCTCGCGGGGCTCGCTGCGCTCGCCACGCTTCGGGCTCGGTGGCTCGCTGCGTTCGCCACACTATTCTATTCTCAACTCCACGCCGACGTGGATAGTGGGGGTATGAAAAGGTCGGAGGACGCGTACCGCCGCCCCTCGCGGGCTCGCTGCGCTCGCCACGCTACGGGTTCGCGTTGATCGTGGGGTGGCGTAAAATACTTTTGGGGGGACATTTCACTGTTCAGGCGTGTTTTTGGGGGTTTCTGGCCCATTTACCATTGTTTCCTATGGGAAATCGGGGGCATCGCGGCTAAATTGAGGCATTTAACATTGTTCCCTATGGGGAAATCGCGTTGCGGCCATCGCACCCGATTTTTTTAGTGCATGCGATGCCCGCGATGCCCGCGATGCCCCCGATTTTCACTTACGATGACCACGATCTTGATCGTTGTGGCCGTGCTAGGAAACAAGTACCGAGTTAACATACTAAAAATAGGTGGGTAGACGAATGAAAAACAATAGGATAAGTAGGAACGGAGGGGAACGGAGGCAGGATAGGAGGATCAAAAGAGGTTAGGAGGAGGGATAGGCTAGTCGAAAAAAGTGGGTTTTGAGGGAGCGGTGTCCTTCACAGTCACTTATATCTGCATAGGTCATACACACGCAGAGCGCGGCTGGGAGGTCTCACTGGCCTCAGGTCCATCATTTATAGACCCAGATACGGTGTCCTTCACAGTCACTTATATCTGCGTAGGTCATACACATGCAGAGCGCAGGGCACAAGGCTGGGAGGTCTCACCGGCCCCAGGCCCATCATTTATAGACCCAGAGACGGTGTCCTTCACAGTCATTTATATCTGCGTAGGTCATACACACGCAGAGCGCGAGGCTGGGAGGTCTCACCGGCCCCAGTGTCATCATTTATAGACCCAGAGACGGTGTCCTTCACAGTCACTTATATCTGCGTAGGTCATACACATGCAGAACACAGAGCATGAGGCTGGGAGGTCTCACCGGCCCCAGGCCCATCAGTTATAGACCCAGAGACGGTGTCCTTCACAGTCACTTATATCTGCGTAGGTCATACACACGCAGAACACAGAGCATGAGGCTGGGAGGTCTCACCGGCCCCAGACTCATCATTTATAGACCCAGAGACGGTGTCCTTCACAGTCACTTATATCTGCGTAGGTCATACACATGCAGAACACAGAGCACGAGGCTGGGAGGTCTCACCGGCCCCAGACCCATCATTTATAGACCCAGAGACAGTGTCCTTCACAGTCACTTATATCTGCGTAGGTCATACACATGCAGAACACAGAGCACGAGGCTGGGAGGTCTCACTGGCCTCAGGCCCATCATTTATAGACCCAGAGACGGTGTCCTTCACAGTCACTTATATCTGCGTAGGTCATACACATGCAGAACACAGAGCATGAGGCTGGGAGGTCTCACCGGCCCCAAGCCCATCATTTATAAACCCAGAGACGGTGTCCTTCACAGTCACTTATATCTGCGTAGGTCATACACATGCAGAACACAGAGCACGAGGCTGGGAGGTCTCACCGGCCCCAAGCCCATCATTTATAGACCCAGAGACGGTGTCCTTCACAGTCACTTATATCTGCGTAGGTCATACACATACAGAGCACAGGACACGAGGCTGGGAGGTCTCACCGGCCCCAGACTCATCATTTATAGACCCAGAGACGGTGTCCTTTACAGTCACTTATATCTGCGTAGGTCATACACATGCAGAACACAGAGCATGAGGCTGGGAGGTCTCACCGGCCCCAGGCCCATCATTTATAGACCCAGAGACGGTGTCCTTCACAGTCACTTATATCTGCGTAGGTCATACACATGCAGAACACAGGACACGAGGCTGGGAGGTCTCACCGGACCCAGGCCCATCATTTATAGACCCAGAGACGGTGTCCTTCACAGTCACTTATATCTGCGTAGGTCATACACATGCAGAACACAGAGCATGAGGCTGGGAGGTCTCACTGGCCCCAGGCCCATCATTTATAGACCCAGAGACGGTGTCCTTCACAGTCACTTATATCTGCGTAGGTCATACACACGCAGAGCGCGAGGCTGGGAGGTCTCACCGGCCCCAGTGTCATCATTTATAGACCCAGAGACGGTGTCCTTCACAGTCACTTATATCTGCATAGGTCATACACACGCAGAACGCAGGGCACGAGGCTGGGAGGTCTCACCGGCCCCAGTGTCATCATTTATAGACCCAGAGACGGTGTCCTTCACAGTCACTTATATCTGCGTAGGTCATACACATGCAGAACACAGAGCATGAGGCTGGGAGGTCTCACCGGCCCCAGGCCCATCAGTTATAGACCCAGAGACGGTGTCCTTCACAGTCACTTATATCTGCGTAGGTCATACACACGCAGAACACAGAGCATGAGGCTGGGAGGTCTCACCGGCCCCAGACTCATCATTTATAGACCCAGAGACGGTGTCCTTCACAGTCACTTATATCTGCGTAGGTCATACACATGCAGAACACAGAGCACGAGGCTGGGAGGTCTCACCGGCCCCAGACCCATCATTTATAGACCCAGAGACGGTGTCCTTCACAGTCACTTATATCTGCGTAGGTCATACACATGCAGAACACAGAGCACGAGGCTGGGAGGTCTCACCGGCCCCAAGCCCATCATTTATAAACCCAGAGACGGTGTCCTTCACAGTCACTTATATCTGCGTAGGTCATACACATGCAGAACACAGAGCACGAGGCTGGGAGGTCTCACCGGACCCAGGCCCATCATTTATAGACCCAGAGACGGTGTCCTTCACAGTCACTTATATCTGCGTAGGTCATACACATGCAGAACACAGAGCATGAGGCTGGGAGGTCTCACCGGACCCAGACTCATCATTTATAGACCCAGAGACGGTGTCCTTCACAGTCACTTATATCTGCGTAGGTCATACACATGCAGAACACAGAGCACGAGGCTGGGAGGTCTCACCGGCCCCAGACTCATCATTTATAGACCCAGAGACGGTGTCCTTCACAGTCACTTATATCTGCGTAGGTCATACACATGCAGAACACAGAGCATGAGGCTGGGAGGTCTCACCGGCCCCAGGCCCATCATTTATAGACCCAGAGACGGTGTCCTTCACAGTCACTTATATCTGCGTAGGTCATACACATGCAGAACACAGAGCATGAGGCTGGGAGGTCTCACCGGCCCCAGGCCCATCAGTTATAGACCCAGAGATGGTGTCCTTCACAGTCACTTATATCTGCATAGGTCATACACACGCAGAGCGCAGGGCACGAGGCTGGGAGGTGTCACCGGCCCCAGTGTCATCATTTATAGACCCAGAGACGGTGTCCTTCACAGTCACTTATATCTGCGTAGGTCATACACATGCAGAACACAGAGCATGAGGCTGGGAGGTCTCACTGGCCCCAGGCCCATCATTTATAGACCCAGAGACGGTGTCCTTCACAGTCACTTATATCTGCGTAGGTCATACACACGCAGAGCGCGAGGCTGGGAGGTCTCACCGGCCCCAGTGTCATCATTTATAGACCCAAAGACGGTGTCCTTCACAGTCACTTATATCTGCATAGGTCATACACACGCAGAACGCAGGGCACGAGGCTGGGAGGTCTCACCGGACCCAGGCCCATCATTTATAGACCCAGAGACGGTGTCCTTCACAGTCACTTATATCTGCGTAGGTCATACACACACAGAACACAGAGCACGAGGCTGGGAGGTCTCACCGGCCCCAGGCCCATCATTTATAGACCCAGAGACGGTGTCCTTCACAGTCACTTATATCTGCGTAGGTCATACACACGCAGAGCGCGAGGCTGGGAGGTCTCACCGGCCCCAGTGTCATCATTTATAGACCCAGAGACGGTGTCCTTCACAGTCACTTATATCTGCATAGGTCATACACACGCAGAGCGCAGGGCACGAGGCTGGGAGGTCTCACCGGCCCCAGGCCCATCATTTATAGACCCAGAGACGGTGTCCTTCACAGTCACTTATATCTGCGTAGGTCATACACATGCAGAACACAGAATATGAGGCTGGGAGGTGTCACCGGCCCCAGGCCCATCATTTATAGACCCAGAGACGGTGTCCTTCACAGTCACTTATATCTGCATAGGTCATACACACGCAGAACGCAGAGCGCGAGGCTGGGAGGTGTCACTGGCCCCAGGCCCATCATTTATAGACCCAGAGACGGTGTCCTTCACAGTCACTTATATCTGCGTAGGTCATACACACGCAGAACACAGAGCATGAGGCTGGGAGGTCTCACCGGCCCCAGGCCCATCAGTTATAGACCCAGAGACGGTGTCCTTCACAGTCACTTATATCTGCGTAGGTCATACACACGCAGAGCGCAGGGCACGAGGCTGGGAGGTGTCACTGGCCCCAAGCCCATCATTTATAGACCCAGAGACGGTGTCCTTCACAGTCACTTATATCTGCATATTTCATACACACGCAGAGCGCAGGGCACGAGGCTGGGAGGTCTCACCGGCCCCAGGCCCATCATTTTTAGACCCAGAGACGGTGTCCTTCACAGTCACTTGTATCTGCGTAGGTCATACACATGCAGAACACAGAGTATGAGGCTGGGAGGTGTCACCGGCCCCAGCCTCATCATTTATAGACCCAGAGACGGTGTCCTTCACAGTCACTTATATCTGCGTAGGTCATACACATGCAGAAAACAGAGCATGAGGCTGGGAGGTCTCACCGGACCCAGGTTCATCATTTATAGACCCAGAGACGGTGTCCTTCACAGTCACTTATATCTGCATAGGTCATGCACACGCAGAACGCAGAGCGCGAGGCTGGGAGGTGTCACCGGCCCCAGGCCCATCATTTATAGACCCAGAGACGGTGTCCTTCACAGTCACTTATATCTGCGTAGGTCATACACATGCAGAACACAGAGCATGAGGCTGGGAGGTCTCACCGGCCCCAGGCCCATCAGTTATAGACCCAGAGACGGTGTCCTTCACAGTCACTTATATCTGCGTAGGTCATACACACGCAGAGCGCGAGGCTGGGAGGTCTCACCGGCCCCAGACTCATCATTTATAGACCCAGAGACGGTGTCCTTCACAGTCACTTATATCTGCATAGGTCATACACATACAGAACACAGAGCATGAGGCTGGGAGGTCTCACTGGCCCCAGGCCCATCATTTATAGACCCAGAGACGGTGTCCTTCACAGTCACTTATATCTGCGTAGGTCATACACACGCAGAGCGCAAAGCTGGGAGGTCTCACCGGCCCCAGTGTCATCATTTATAGACCCAGAGACGGTGTCCTTCACAGTCACTTATATCTGCGTAGGTCATACACACGCAGAGCGCAAAGCTGGGAGGTCTCACCGGCCCCAGTGTCATCATTTATAGACCCAGAGACGGTGTCCTTCACAGTCACTTATATCTGCATAGGTCATACACACGCAGAGCGCAGGGCACGAGGCTGGGAGGTCTCACCGGCCCCAGGCCCATCATTTATAGACCCTAGACGGTGTCCTTCACAGTCACTTATATCTGCGTAGGTCATACACATGCAGAACACAGAGTATGAGGCTGGGAGGTCTCACCGGCCCCAAGCCCATCATTTATAGACCCAGAGACGGTGTCCTTCACAGTCACTTATATCTGCATAGGTCATACACACGCAGAGCGTGAGGCTGGGAGGTCTCACCGGCCCCAGTGTCATCATTTATGGACCCAGAGACGGTGTCCTTCACAGTCACTTATATCTGCGCAGGTCATACACACGCAGAGCGTGAGGCTGGGAGGTCTCACCGGCCCCAGGCCCATCATTTATAGACCCAGAGACGGTGTCCTTCACAGTCACTTATATCTGCGTAGGTCATACACACGCAGAACACAGAGCATGAGGCTGGGAGGTCTCACCGGACCCAGGCCCATCATTTATAGACCCAGAGACGGTGTCCTTCACAGTCACTTATATCTGCGTAGGTCATACACACGCAGAACACAGAGCATGAGGCTGTGAGGTCTCACCGGCCCCAGACTCATCATTTATACACCCAGAGACGGTGTCCTTCACAGTCACTTATATCTGCGTAGGTCATACACATGCAGAACACAGAGCATGAGGCTGGGAGGTCTCACCGGCCCCAGGCCCATCATTTATAGACCCAGAGACGGTGTCCTTCACAGTCACTTATATCTGCGTAGGTCATACACATGCAGAACACAGAGCACGAGGCTGGGAGGTCTCACCGGCCCCAGACCCATCATTTATAGACCCAGAGACGGTGTCCTTCACAGTCACTTATATCTGCGTAGGTCATACACACGCAGAGCGCGAGGCTGGGAGGTCTCACCGGCCCCAGTGTCATCATTTATAGACCCAGAGACGGTGTCCTTCACAGTCACTTATATCTGCATAGGTCATACACATACAGAACACAGAGCATGAGGCTGGGAGGTCTCACTGGCCCCAGGCCCATCATTTATAGACCCAGAGACGGTGTCCTTCACAGTCACTTATATCTGCATAGGTCATACACATACAGAACACAGAGCATGAGGCTGGGAGGTCTCACTGGCCCCAGGCCCATCATTTATAGACCCAGAGACGGTGTCCTTCACAGTCACTTATATCTGCGTAGGTCATACACATGCAGAACACAGAACATGAGGCTGGGAGGTCTCACCGGCCCCAGGCCCATCATTTATAGACCCAGAGACGGTGTCCTTCACAGTCACTTATATCTGCGTAGGTCATACACACGCAGAACACAGAGCATGAGGCTGGGAGGTCTCACCGGCCCCAGGCCCATCATTTATAGACCCAGAGACGGTGTCCTTCACAGTCACTTGTATCTGCATATTTCATACACAAGCAGAGCGCAGGGCACGAGGCTGGGAGGTCTCACCGGCCCCAGGCCCATCATTTTTAGACCCAGAGACGGTGTCCTTCACAGTCACTTGTATCTGCGTAGGTCATACACACGCAGAACACAGAGCATGAGGCTGGGAGGTCTCAACGGCCCCAGCCTCATCATTTATAGACCCAGAGACGGTGTCCTTCACAGTCACTTATATCTGCATAGGTCATACACACGCAGAGCGCAGGGCACGAGGCTGGGAGGTGTCACCGGCCCCAGGCCCATCATTTATAGACCCAGAGACGGTGTCCTTCACAGTCACTTATATCTGCGTAGGTCATACACACGCAGAACACAGAGCGCGAGGCTGGGAGGTGTCACCGGCCCCAGGCCCATCATTTATAGACCCAGAGACGGTGTCCTTCACAGTCACTTATATCTGCGTAGGTCATACACATGCAGAACACAGAGCACGAGGCTGGGAGGTCTCACCGGCCCCAGGCCCATCATTTATAGACCCAGAGACGGTGTCCTTCACAGTCACTTATATCTGCGTAGGTCATACACATGCAGAACACAGAGCACGAGGCTGGGAGGTCTCACCGGACCCAGGCCCATCATTTATAGACCCAGAGACGGTGTCCTTCACAGTCACTTATATCTGCGTAGGTCATACACATGCAGAACACAGAGCACGAGGCTGGGAGGTGTCACTGGACCCAGGTTCATCATTTATAGACCTAGAGACGTTGTCCTTCACAGTCACTTATATCTGCGTAGGTCATACACACGCAGAACACAGAGCATGAGGCTGGGAGGTCTCACCGACCCCAGCCTCATCATTTATAGACCCAGAGACGGTGTCCTTCACAGTCACTTATATCTGCGTAGGTCATACACACGCAGAACACAGAGCACGAGGCTGGGAGGTCTCACCGGCCCCAGACTCATTATTTATTGACCATAGACCCAGATACAGACGCTCAGCAGTTGCAGAACAGACCTAGTATGGGACTTAAAGTTGTATTGTTATTTGTATGTGGACCATTCAGATTTTATTGTATGTTAGGGTACTTATGTATTATCTGGGCTCCCATGTTAAATGCACCCCATTTTTTCATACCCCTACTATCCAATTACGCATGGAGTTGATTTTATATAGTGTGGCGAGCGCAGCGAGCCACCGTGCCCGAAGCGTGGCGAGCGTAGCGAGCCCCGCGAGGGGACGCGGTCTCATAAGAAAAACGGGAGTCCAGATATTACATAAGTACCTATGTTAGTATTTGGATGAACGCTAAAACTGAATTTTGTCGCCCTAACTTAGGGTGATGACAATAAAGCTGAATCTAAATCTATCTAATCTAAATCTAGTACTCCATTGCTGCCTACCTAAAGGCCCCCATACAGGGACAAGTCGGACCTGATTTCACCCTGCAGCTCCCCGGGAGGGGGACACACGATTAGGCACTTGATGTGCCAAGGTTTGCATATGATAAATCGCATGGATTTATCATATGCAGTACCCGGGGAGCTGCAGGAGGAGGGAGCCGTGCGGGGGATGCCGGCTAATAGAGAGCCGAGCAGGGGGAGGCTGCATAGGGAGCCAGGCAGGAGGAGGGAGCTGTGCGGGGGATGCCGGCTAATAGAGAGCTGAGCAGGGGGAGGCTGCATAGGGAGCCGGGCAGGAGGAGGGAGCCAGGCGGGGGATGCCGGCTAATAGAGAGCCGAGCAGGGGGAGGCTGCATAGGGAGCCGGGCAGGAGGAGGGAGCCAGGCGGGGGATGCCGGCTAATAGAGAGCCGAGCAGGGGGAGGCTGCATAGGGAGCCGGGCAGGAGGAGGGAGCCATGCGGGGGATGCTGGCTAATAGAGAGCCGGGCAGGGGGAGGCTGCATAGGGAGCCGGGCAGGAGGAGGGAGCCAGGCGGGGGATGCCGGCTAATAGAGAGCCGAGCAGGGGGAGGCTGCATAGGGAGCCAGGCAGGAGGAGGGAGCCAGGCGGGGGATGCCTGCTAATAGAGAGCCAAGCAGGGGGAGGCTGCATAGGAAGCCGGGCAGGAGGAGGGAGCCAGGCGGGGGATGCCGGCTAATAGAGAGCCGAGCAGGGGGAGGGAGCCAGGCGGGGAATGCCGGCTAATAGAGAGCAGAGCAGGGGAGGCTGCATAGGGAGCCGAACAGGAGGAGGGAGCCAGGCGGGGGATGCCGGCTAATAGAGAGCAGAGCAGGGGAGGCTGCATAGGGAGCCGAGCAGGAGGAGGGAGCCAGGCGGGGGATGCCGGCTAATAGAGAGCCGATCAGGGGGAGGCTGCATAGGGAGCCGGGCAGGAGGAGGGAGCCAGGCGGGGGATGCCGGCTAATAGAGAGCAGAGCAGGGGAGGCTGCATAGGGAGCCGGGCAGGAGGAAGCTGTTGTGGTGAGGTGACAGTGGGAGCAGGGCTCCGGGCAGGGAGAACTTGAAGATGCTGGCTGCCGGGCAGCGGCGGGAGCTGGGAGGAACAGATAACTTGGAAAAAAAAAATGCCCATACAGATGACTAGCAAGCCATTGATTGGCTCAGACTTCTCTCAGCCAATCTGTATATGTGTAACACTAATCATACACATGTATATCTGTACACATGTGTATTAGGAGAGTGGTCATTTCCCCCCAAGGTCATGCACACTATACAATCACTGTCATCCACCAATTCTGTGTTGCTGTCTGCAGGGTCTGTGGTAACATCTTTGCCGGTTTTGCTACTGTGAATACGGCTACAAGCTCCTCCCCTGGTGTACATCCGTGTGTATCAGTGTGCAAGGAGTGAGGTGCCCATTTAGGGCCAGATGCACTAAGCTTCAAAAAGTGATAAAATGGAGAGTGATATAGAAGCGTTCAATCAGCTCCTACCTGTCATTTTCAACCCCAGTCTGTAACACGGCAGTTAGGAGCTGATTGGCTGGTTCTTTATCACTCTCCATTTTATCACTTTATGAATCTTGATACATCTGGCCCTTTGAGAGTTGTTATACGATGCCTTACCGCCTGGTGCTTTCATAGAACAGGTGGAGTTGGTCCGCACACTATTTGTTATGCCCGTGTATTCGGGTCTTAAATCCACCTGTTTTTGAATTTAATTACAGGTGGGGGTGCTATCTTAGACAACCAGTGATAAGTACACAGGAAAAGGAGAAAAAAAAGGGGTTGTACGATTAGATGCACTCCTTCACATATGATTTTTATTGTGAACAATGACTTCAATAAAGTTTTATTAAAAATGTCTCTTTCTTTTTCCTTTTATTAATTGAAACTTGAGGGCATAAGACATTTAGACGAGGTGAAATATGAGGTTAAAAAATGTACATACATTGAACACATACAATACACTGTGGGCCTTATTCTGGTTAGGTCGGTGAAACATACGTATGGTCCATTTCACCGTACGTTTCCCGTACGCGGACGGTGAGCGAAAGTCCGCCCACAGAACAGCTGCATACAGATGGTCACAAACACCGACAATGGGGAGTGGCGTACACTTGAGGGTACACCACCGTATACGGACGGGTCTCCTCTTAGCCACCGATAACTGGCGTACAACAGAGCGTACGCCACCGTATACGGACGGATGTTGTCCATTTTCACACCGACATCTTCCGTATATCTGAGCGTACGCCACAGTGCACGGACGGGTCTCGCCTTTTTTCAATGGAAAACTCAGCGTGTCACCGATCGTGAGAGTGAGCGTACGTCCGTGCACGGTGGCATACCCTTCACATATATGGACCTGCTAATCTAGCCTTTCAACTATAATTAAGACAATTAATTATTCTAACTGTTATTCAATAATTGTTTTCTATTAACTCAATTGTCTACCTTAATAAACACCCTAATAAAACAACATTTTAACCCTCATTACATGTATATTTATTATGTTCTAATGTTGCATTTTAATCACTATCTATGTGTCCCCACATTGGTTTTACTTTTAAATAAAGTTATGTTGGTGTTACAGTGAAAAAGTTGACACATGTCGACTTCTGTGAATTGAGTGTACTGCTTTTTAAAGTATACAAAAACACTTTCTGATTGGGTGTAGATGGTTATAAAATAACTACCTATATAAGCAGGTCTTAGAATTAATATTACCTACAATGAAACCAACCTTTACATGTAGAGAAGTATATAAAGATAAGCTTCCAATGTGTTTGAGTGCTGTGTGTGGCTTGCAGGTAGTGAAATCATGGTTTGGACTTAATAGACTGCAGCATTGCTTATTACATTCAGGTGTATGTGTTTGAGTAGTAATCAGCGTTAATTAGCAGACCTAGGCGTCCGCTCTCATGCGGTATCTCTAGGGGTGGTCTGGAGCTATCTTTGGCGTCCGCCTGTTTTTGGCCCAAAATGCACGGTGCATTCGCCGATCGAGCGGTTGTAGCACCGTGCATTTTGTGTGCACACCCCCGTGTATGCCCATGTTTACGCCCAGTTTTCCTCATTATTCCAGCCGCTCCCATAAAAACGCCCCCATGCCACCCACAATGTCCGTACTCTTGAGAACAGGTTTTTTCGCACGGAGAGACCCGTCCGTGAGCGGTGTGAGGTCGCCGTACATGCGCATTGCGAAAGCTACGCATGCGCAGATGAAAAAAACACTGATTCGCCCGTATACGGTCCCACCGTACCAAACAGAATAAACCCCTGCGTGTAGGGAAAAAAGATTGGAAAAATTGTGCAACAGTAGTGTATTAAAATACAGAACCTCTGTTGTGCCTTAAATCTATTGTTTGAGAAATAAGCACTGGAATTTACTATCTATATTGCTTTTTATAACTCTGTTCTTTGAGCACAGTGCTTAGATTTAGTACAGATGGTTACAATGTAACCCTGTTCTCTGGCACAGAGCCCAGGCTTTTCTCTGAGTGGGACTTTGATACTTTGGTGAGGAGTAGTCTATTGCTGTAAAATACAATGTTGCAACAAGACTGCTGAAGTCTCTGGTATTTTATTGCAGCCTGATATTGGCAGAGGAGTATTATATCTATGTTAAATAGATCTGCTCCGTTATAATGGGTTTAATAGGAATAAACCCTTCTTTACCTTAACTGTCTGGGTGTTAGATTTCCCTCTGTTTTTTTATGGGGATTATTACCATGTTAAATTGATGTTTATGTTGCGTTTCTATTCACATTTTATTCACAGTTAAGTTGTATCACTTTTTAATAAGCATATACTGTAAATAGTTTTGTATCCCTATTTACAGTGAATCTGCACTGCTGTTATAAGCTGGGCAGGGGTTAATTCCTCACTGTCTTTGCCCTCTTACTGCTAGGCTTCCCCCAGTCCCCTTAATAGGGGTTCTTACTGGGTTACACAGACCCTGCTATTCTATCACTATTTATATTTGTAATTTGTTTAAAGTAGATTATTAAATTAAGAATTTTGTATACATGTTTTCTAATATTGCAACAACAGAGGTTCTGCAGGTTCAGGGGGTCCTGACACGTGTTTCACCTTTCCAAAGGCTTTTTCAAAGTCAAACTGACTTTTGACTCACTCGGAGCCTAATTCAGCATGGATCACTTTATACAGAAAATGCAGTGGACTGCGAGCAGAAAGTTGCCGCCCACTAGGAGAGAATAAACACCCCTTTGCATCGCTAATTCCCGTGCATTCGCAATTCCCAGAACATCGAATAGTACCTGTGCAAACTGTGTATAAGTCTGAGGCTTCCACTAATCTGCGACTGAAACCGGTTGGGAGTGGTGAGCGCTGATGTCAGAGACCCACCCGAAAAATGCCTGGGCCTGCGTTTTTCCAAACACACCCAGAAAGTCATGCTTTCACCCCCCAAACAACGTCTTCCTGTCAGTCAAACCGCGACTGGATTGTGATCGCATTTTTAGTGGCGGTTTCAGCTTGCGCATGCACGATGCGCAGTTTGTGTTTTCTCTAATTAGCGATCCATGCTGAATTAACCCCTCCAGTACTTACTATCTGCCTGTCCTGCTTCCACCGGCGCCATTATAACACTGAAATCTCCAAAATATGCCACCGGCACCATGCCAGGGATCCCCAGGAGACTGGCGCCTGCCCCGTATTTCAGAAGCGAGTGGCAAATTATTGCACAGAGTATGTACAGAGGACACTAGTATGGCCACAAAGTCCTTGTGACGTTTGAACTGTGCCATTTGCTTTTCCATTGGGGATGGGGCCCACAGACCTCAGCTTACTATCCCCCTCCACCACCCACACACCAATACCCACTTTCCAGACCCTCCGGTGAACGTGTGGAGGTGGCGTCTTGGAACTACAACACCTGCCATCTGCATTAGGTTCCACAATGCCGCCTTCTTAAGAGTCTTTCTTCATTTTGTGATAGACTCAGGGGCGTCCCCCAGATTCTACTGCCTAATGGTAGAGGCAGCCTGCCCACAGACTTCTGCATTGGACCTCCCATAGTCTATGTCTGTCCCCTAAAAAGACCCCTTAAATGCTATGTCCACCTGGGTTATTGATATAACGTGCTCTCCATGGCCAGGTGAGGGTTGATGGTTCTCCTACCTGAGATTTCTATTTGTTTCGTGGGTAGTTCACAGGAGAACAACTAGGGCCGGTGTGAGGCTTCTTGGCACCCAAGACAACCTTTCACTCTTCTGCCCACTTAACCAACCCCACCGCTGGCACCAAGTGCTGGCATGGAGTTATAGAAGTCCCACAGGCGCCACCTGCATTAAGTACTACAAGAGCAGCTTCCTCATACACATCCTTATTTTGAGATAGGCAGTCTCAGGGGTGCCCCCACAGACCCTGGCGCTATATAAAACTGCCTTATGTTTCCATATGGTAGAACCAGCCCTGTCAACAACCACAGCCCCGGCTTTATGCAGCCATAAGAGGAGAGAGGTGTTGGCAGCAGAGGGACCCAGCGGCCCCACCACATGGAACACTGCACCGCACCCTGAAGCTTTGCACCGCCCTTCAGTTGTGTCACTTTCTGAGAACTTTTGTTGATACATCTGGGAATGTTACACTCTGCTTCGGGTCTCTGTAAGTTTTATCTGATCAGGCAATTATCGTTTCATTTTTTGCATAATTAATTTTGTTTAATTGGATTTCGCTTATCTCATGCTGTTACTTTTTATCCAATGTGGTTAGCTTTAAGCACATTAATTACCCTGATGCACTTAATAGAAAATATATGCTTATTGGGACTGAAATAATTAGAGAAAGTCCTTGAATATCATTGCCTGATAAATATACTATGATAAATCTGTCAAGTTTTAGCCCCAGGAAACAAGATAAACAACTCGTGTTATACTTATAGGACATTTGCAGACATATTTAAGATAATTTATTCCGCAATTGACACAAAATATGAATTGAAAGCATTTTCTATCTTCTTATGTAATCTGGAGCTCTGCGTGGCGTTATCTATCGATAGCGGCGGTGGAGTCCGTCAGATAATTTAGCTGAGGTTAAAAGCAATGTCATATCATTACTGGTGCCTGTCCTTGTGTTTCCCTCGTATGTCACTATAGATTGTAAGCTTGCAGCAAGGCCCTCTAACCCCCAAGTCTGTCTGTTGTTACCCAGTTTGTCCTGTCTACAATTGTAAAGCTCAACGGAATCTGCTGCGCTATATAAGACGCTGTAACGGAATCTGCTGCGCTATATAAGACACTGTAACGGAATCTGCTGCGCTATATAAGACACTGTAACGGAATCTGCTGCGATCTATAAGACACTGTAACGGAATCTGCTGCGCTATATAAGACGCTGTAACGGAATCTGCTGCGCTATATAAGACGCTGTAACGGAATCTGCTGCACTATATAAGACGCTGTAACGGAATCTGCTGCACTATATAAGACACTGTAACGGAATCTGCTGCACTATATAAGACACTGTAACGGAATATGCTGTGCTATATAAGACACTGTAACGGAATATGCTGCGCTATATAAGACGCTGTAACGGAATCTGCTGCACTATATAAGACACTGTAAGGGAATCTGCTGTGCTATATAAGACACTGTAACGGAATATGCTGCGCTATATAAGACACTGTAACGGAATATGCTGCGCTATATAAGACACTGTAACGGAATCTGCTGTGCTATATAAGACACTGTAACGGAATATGCTGCGCTATATAAGACACTGTAACGGAATATGCTGCGCTATATAAGACATTGTAACGGAATCTGCTGCGCTATATAAGACGCTGTAACGGAATCTGCTGCGCTATATAAGACACTGTAACGGAATCTGCTGCACTATATAAGACACTGTAACGAAATCTGCTGTGCTATATAAGACGCTGTAACGGAATCTGCTGCGCTATATAAGACGCTGTAACGGAATCTGTCGCGCTATAAAAGACACTGTAACGGAATCTGACACGCTATATAAGAAACTGTAATGGAATCCGCTGCGCTATATAAGACGCTGTAACGAAATCTGCTGCGCTATATAAGACACTGTAAAGGAATCTGCTGCGCTATATAAGACACTATAACGGAATCTGCTGCGCTATATAAGACACTATAACGGAATCTGCTGCGCTATATAAGACAATTTAACAGAATTTGCTGCGCTATATAAGACGCTGTAACAGAATCTGCTGCGCTATATAAGACACTAAAACGGAATCTGCTGCGCTATATAAGACGCTGTAACGGAATCTGCTGCGCTATATAAGACACTGTAACGGAATCTGCTGCGCTATATAAGACACTGTAACAGAATCTGCTGCGCTATATAAGACACTGTAACGGAATCTGCTGCTATATATAAGGCACTGTAACGGAACCTGCTGTGCTATATAAGACGCTGTAACGGAATCTGCTGCGCTATATAAGACACTGTAACGGAATCTGCTGCGCTATATAAGACACTGTAACGGAATCTGCTGCACTATATAAGACACTGTAACGGAATCTGACACGCTATATAAGAAACTGTAATGGAATCAGCTGCGCTATATAAGACACTGTAACGGAATCTGCTGTGCTATATAAGACACTGTAACGGAATCTGCTGCCCTATATAAGACGCTGTAACGGAATCTGCCGCGCTATATAAGACACTGTAACGGAATCTGACACGCTATATAAGAAACTGTAATGGAATCAGCTGCGCTATATAAGACGCTGTAACGGAATCTGCTGCGCTATATAAGACACTGTAAAGGAATCTGCTGCGCTATATAAGACACTATAACGGAATCTGCTGCGCTATATAAGACAATTTAACAGAATCTGCTGCGCTATATAAGACGCTGTAACGGAATCTGCTGCGCTATATAAGACACTGTAACGGAATCTGCTGCGCTATATAAGGCGCTGTAACGGAATCTGCTGCACTATATAAGACACTGTAACGGAATCTGCTGCGCTATATTAGACATTGTAACGGAATCTGCTGCGCTATATAAGACACTGTAACGGAATCTGCTGCGCTATATAAGACACTGTAACGGAATCTGCTGCGCTATATAAGACGCTGTAACGGAATCTGCTGCAGTATGTAAGACGCTGTAATGGAACCTGCTGCGCTATATAAGAACCTGTAAATAAATAAATCATTATCTCCTGATTAGTCATATATTGGGTGTTGACGGTAAGCCTGGGCCCAGAGGATGTATGAAGGCATCCAATCAAACCCTCTCATGGAACCCTGTATATAAGACTCAAACAACGGACGAGCCCCCAACATTCCATTACGGTTTACTGATTGGTGCTCAAGGCCTGATTCAGACCTGTTAGCAATGCTACAATTTTTGCAGGTGGACAAAACCATGCTGCACTGCAGATGGGGCAGATGTAACGGGTGCAGAGAGAGAGAGAGTTAGATTTGGGTGGGGTGTGTTCAAACTGAAATCTAAATAGCAATGTAAGAATAAAGCAGCCAGTATTTACCCTGCACAGAAACAAAATAACTCACATGTAACTCTCTCTGCACATGATACATCTGCCCCACCTGCAGTGCAGCATGCTATTGTCCATCTGCAAAAATTGCAGCCATGCTAACCAGTCTGAATTAAGGCCCTGATTCTGGTTGATTCCCTAAGCAGCGATATTTCGCTGCTTAGCGGGGATTCAGCATGAAAAGCCGGTGGTCGGGATCCCGGCATTCAAAATCCCGACGCCGGAATCCCGACAAGGGGGGGACGTGGATGGCCCCCCCTTGCGGGCTCGCTGCGCTCGCCACGCAGCGGGCCCGGTGCCTCGCTGCGCTCGGCACACTAATTTATTCTCCCTCCGAGGGTGTCGTGGACACCCACGGGGGGAGAAAGTGTCGGGATTCCGGCGTCGGGATTTTGAACGCCGGGATCCCGACCGCCAGGATTTAAACTGCATCCTCTTAGCGGGCCATGTAATACTGCCCGCAGGCCATGTGTATGCACACCCCCCACTGCCCCTAGAAAATATATGCGCCACATTCAATGATCGTCGACCATCGAATGGTTTCCACAGTGCTTGAAGATCTAAGACCGTCTCTGCTGCCTGGAAGGCCGGTACCTGCACTCGTTCGCATGAGGAACTACCATCCCCCCGCCCATGAGTGCCACGGAGACTGTGCAAGTGAAAGGCTAGCCATGAAGCCAGTGAATATTTGAGTATACAAAAGATACACAGCAGCTATTCCTCGCAGGCATACAGGACAACTTACCCCTGCAAGTGGTGGACATGAATAAGCAGCGGCCATTTGTGTTTTAATCTTTCATTTTCTGCTCTTTATCTTTATTTACTACATTTTAATATTTCACCATTTTTCATTAAACATCATTAAAAGTTATATTTTATTGATCATTATTTGACTTTCAGTGCACTCACATAAATACTTCCCTTTCCTTGTTGTGAAATCTGTCTATAACTGAGTATTGGGTGGCACCTCCCTTACCGAATAAATGAATGAATGGGATATCTTCCCTGCAGTACATTTATTGAAGTAGAGATAGGAAAATATTTTGTACAAAAACTAAAGACTGGTGCGGGTATTGTCTATGTGTATGTAAAGGGGTCATACACACGGAGCAAATTTGTGCTATTTTCTAAGCAATCTGACTAGATTGCTTAGAAAGTAAGCACAGATCTCTCCGTGTGTATGCTCCAAGAAATTAAATATCTCTTGCTAAGTCAGTGCATGCAGTCAAAATCTAGTCAGATTGCTTAGCAAATGACTGCAAATCTCTCTGTGTGTACAGAATGAGAGATACTGATCGCAATATCTCATTCTGAACCACTGCCCGGCCTTTTTTTGCTTAAGCAAAATTGCTTAGCACAAATCTCTGCGTGTGTATGTGCTCTCCATGGGAGATCTTGACATTAGCAAAATTGCTTAGCACAGATCTCTACGTGTGTATGCCCCTTAAGTCTCCAAGGGTGCCCGCATAGAAGCCTTGCACATGTGCATAAGGGGGGTAAATTCGCTGACCAGAATGACCTCCATAAACAGATGCATGACAGATGTGCTGCATGGAATTTCTGTCCTTTTCCTTGTGAGGTCAACAAATTTCCCATTACGCACATGAGGCATGTGCCTAGAGGTGGCACCTGTTTGAGGGCAGCACTTAGATGCTTGTATTGGTACGGTCAGCCAGCAACGTAACCAGAAATTGCTAAATATTTTCAGTGTACTGTATCATATTTCGCCTTGAATGGGATGTAAATGGTTAGGACATCCACATACTTTAAGCTGTCATACGTAGTAAACATGTATACTGTACATGTTTGTGGCTTTTTATTATTCTACTAAATTGGCAAACTCTGTTGAGGGCTTATAACTGGTGAAAATAATACACTTGAGTAAGGGGGGGGGGGGGGCATTGCTGTTGTGCCTAGGGGCGTTATCACTTGTAAATTTGCCCCTGGGGAATCCCAGGATATATTGCGGATACCCGCTGTTGTGCCCATTGCAGTGACGGGCACCTATCTCTGCCCTATTCCTGGGTGTGTGTTTTTGAAACATTCTGTTGATACATCATCTTTTATTGCCACTGTCAGGGGCGCAAACACCTAATGATATTGTACTAGTAAGCAAATAAAAAACCTAGCCTGCTACCTTGTGATTGCCTCTGTGTTTGTGCATGTGTGAGAGAGAAAGAGATGTAGTTTCTCTCGCTGCCAACAGATGGCATTGTGTCGGAGACTCACAAACGGACACTAGACATAGAGGATTTATCCTATTATTATTATTGTCTGATTGTACTGTGAGCTCTGCTTGTCTGATAAGGGGAACCTGTGGGTATAAATCATCGATGGTTTATGGCCGATATCAAATACTTTTGCCAACGATGGGGGAGAACCAGACGGTGTGCCTCCATCGAGGGCGCAGCAAAACCAATGTTTTTTTTTTCTCAAGATGCAAGAACATGGAGCATAGCTCTGCCACCGACAACCCTGTAACCCCGCCCCATGTTCTGATTGGCCATCAGGCCAGTCAGACAAAGAAAATGGATGACCATCGATAGGAAAAACTTTTGATGCTCATCCATCACATAGTTTGTTACTATCAATGGCTGGTATTGCCATCGATGGCCATCCCTACCTGAGGGTCTTGGTACCCTGCAGAGAATGGGGGTGGAATACAATATAGGGGTGTTCCTGGTTCTAGGGCACTTAGGCTGAATCTGGGGCGGCCTGTGTATGGTCAGATTACTCTGTCAGCTCTGCAGGTCTCACACATGTCCCTGTGGTCTCCCCAGGTCCCCGGATCTCAGGGACAGCACACGTGGCGTCTGGTGGTCAGTGTTCTAGTACCTACCTATGTACTAATGTGTTACATCCTGTCACTGACTCCTCTCTCATTGCAGGCACTCTGGGGGCTCAGGGGAAGTTCGCCTACAAGCTGATGAACGATCTTTTTGCCAACTACTCCAACGCTCTGCGGCCAGTGGAAGACATGGACAAAGCAATGAATGTGACGCTGCAGATCACCCTGTCACAGATTATCGACATGGTATTCTCACCGCGCTGCAGAACCCATTAGTCTGCCCATCATGTGTCCTGTGGTTTGTGATCTTATGCCAGTAACTGCTGGGCACCGCTGTGTGACCTGTCTGCCAGCCTTACCCCTGCCCCAGTGCTGCTTTCAGGGGAGATGGGAGGTGACCAGGTGGTGATCTCTTACCTGTCGCTACTGCACATGGCAGCTAGGGACAGATTCCAGTAGAAGGGTGGGTGGGGCTTGGCGCTGTAGAAGCACTGGGCACATCGCTGGTTTATGTGGCACACACTCCCTTACACTGTGACCATGTGTCCCATTTATGACCAATGATTAAAGGTGTATTTGTAGAAGGTATTATACCATCCTCCAAAGTCCCCGTGTCCCCTTGTTGCAGTAAATTAACATAATACTAATTGGAACTGCATTTCCATTTGGGGTAACTCTGGGGTACAAATAATAATGAGTCCTTAAGTCGCACTTTATCTTCTTACAGTAGGTCCAAAGCTTTCGGGTTTCTGTTCACCTCAAAAAACAAGAAGAAAAGTAACATTTCAACCTACACAAGGTCTTCCTCAGGGTGTAAGTAAGACCAAGGTCTTCCTCAGGGTGTAAGACCTTTTATAGGTTGAAACGTGTAGGTGTTTGGTGGAGAATCCTGTTACCTTGTCATTTGGTCGCCCCCCACCACCACCCACCCGGCGGGGGGACACACACACCAAATGACTGCCTTGGCTTGGGGACAGGCAGCAGGGGTCCGGGGACTGGAGTAGGTTAACTCCGGCTCCTAGCGCTGCCGGGCGGTGGGCGGGAAGCAGATTTTCAAAAGACTTGCCGGACGCTGATTGGCTGAATTCATTCCCAGGACTGATTGACTGAGTCCCAGGACTGCACACTAGCGCCCCCTCCAGCGCCCGGTGCGCGTGACCCCCCAGCCCCCCCATAGTTACGGCCCTGCCTTGTTGGTGATTGGTGAGGAGGAGGATTGATATCCAGTGACCTGTTTGGTGTACATGCTTCATAACAGGCCTGGATAAGGTCTGTAGATGGTACGGTTAATATATGGTATCCATTAGCTGCCATGTACTAAACATTTAATATAATACTGCACCAGGAGTTTTTCTTCTTGTTTTTTTGAGGTGAACGGAAACCCAAAATCTTTGGACATACAGTAAGAAGACAAACTGTGACTTAAGGACACATTATCCTTTGTACCCCAGAGTTATCCCAATTGGCAGCGCAGTTCCAGTTTCTTTGTATATGTTATATTCAGGCAGGTGGTGATACTTCAAGAACATAGCTGCTTCCATTGATGCGCAAAGACCACCAACCTTGTTGTTTCATTATCATAATGGGATGCAGTCAGAATCCCGACAGTCAAAATCCCGACGGTCAAAATACAGACAACCATTGACCTACGGTCAAAATCCTGACAAGGTCAAAATCCCGACAACGTCAAAATACCGACATGGTCAAAATACCGACATTTAAAATCCCGACAAGGTCAAAATACTGGGATGCCTCCAACTGTGTATAACCAGAAAGTTCCCAATGTCCGGATGATTGAGGCGGCCACCTTGTAGCTTGCATATTACCTGCTGGAAGAGTCCACTAGGGAATAATGAGCATAAAAACATGTTCTTTAGCCATAGACGCGTTTCACCTGTTTGAAAAGTCTTCAGGTTGATGAAACGCGCCTGTCATAACATTTTCTGTCTATATACTATTTCGTTGTGGCACCTTGATGAACATGTATAGAGCCCCCTTTATTTATCTTGGTGTCAGATATCTAGTGTTGGGTGAAACGCGCATCTGCTTGTGTCATCCTGTAGCTAATAGACTGTGCCGGTGTTAAGGATGCATTACAGTATTATAGAATCAGCTCAATTTAATAGAAGTCTAGGGGATTAATTTAAATAAATTGTCCGTAGTGTAATTATGGCTACGTTTACTGAGCATTGGGCACCTTTGTCAATGGTTTTTTCATTCCATTTTATATACAGAATGTGATTTTATTCATTACATTTTAATTATGGTTCTTCAACACTCGTCAGTATTCTGAAAATGTCATTGAATCCTTCACTGTGACCATGATATTGGCTACCACGTATTATCCCAAGCTAGTGCACTGCGTTGGGACAGGGAGGTAAGTTGGTGGTAGGGCCTTCAGATGTTCTCCTAGAGCGAGGTAGGTGGTTGTAAGTAGCACTGTGATCACTGCTTCATCTTCTCCCCCTTGTGGTCTCTCCTAGGACGAGCGCAATCAGATCCTGATGGCATATCTGTGGATCCGACAGGTTTGGTTTGATGCCTACCTGCGCTGGAATAAGGACGATTATGATGGTCTCGATACCATCCGCATACCTAGCAGTTATGTATGGAGACCTGATATAGTCCTATATAACAAGTAGGTCGGATGGATGTTGAGAGCCATCAGTCTGATTCTTGTCACTTTTCCAGCCGGGGTCCAGGCAGAGACTTCTCCTACGTCACCATTATGATGGAAGGGCCATATCTGGTTGCCACCTTCTGCCGCCAATGCGAAGGATCTAATTGTGTTATATAACCGCACTCTGATACTGGGAGAATTACTGGGTATCAGAACCAGGTCATCTTCATGGCAGTCATAGTGGTTCTGCGTATCAAGGTCAACTGTGGTGACCATCACCCTCATCTCCGGCCTGTTGTCCTCTCCTGGCGGATTGCTTGACAGCATGTTCATATTTGGAGCATGCACCATGATTGATCCACAGATCCCATTACCCGGCTTTGGAGTCTGTAGTTCCATTATGACTGCCCACCTAAATGTGAGTGTGAGGTCTTGGAGTCCACCAGGGCGATGGAGATTAACACAGGAAGCAAAGGACGGTGAACATATACTACATGCCCTGTATGTATCCTTAACTATTCAATACTCATCTTATTGCAAGGAAATACGTTAGACTGAGAAGAGGAATTGTTCTCAGGTGTGAGTTCAGAAAGCAGATCATATTAGGATCACTGAGATGACCGCAGACCCACCTGTGTTCAAGCAGGGTCGCTCCTGGAGTTGTGTTGAGAGTGACACTACAAAAACCCAACGACCAACTTGTGCATATGCAGATACTGTTATAGAGGCAGGTAAACAAGTTCAGCACCTGGAGTCTAGACAGTCTGACCATTACGTTTGGTTAATAATATTAACTCAGACATACTGTATGATGCTATTTATAGATAACATACGGCTAAGAGACAGCATGTAGCGATTTACCATTTCACTCTGAGAAAATAACATAGGAAGGCAGTTAGTCGGGTAGAATAGGATAGATTGGGTAGTTGGGTAATTGGGTATTATAGCCTGGGTTAGTCAGGGGTTAGTCAGGGTAATTGGGTATTATAGCCTGGGTTAATCAGGGGTTAGTAAGGGTAATTGGGTATTATAGCCTGGGTTAGTCAGGGTAATTGGGTATTATAGCCTGGGTTAGTCAGGGTAATTGGGTATTATAGCCTGGGTTAGTCAGGGTAATTGGGTATTATAGCCTGGGTTATTCAGGGGTTAGTCAGGGTAATTGGGTATTATAGCCTGGGTTATTCAGGGGTTAGTCAGGGTAATTGGGTATTATAGCCTGGGTTAATCAGGGGTTAGTCAGGGTAATTGGGTATTATCGCTTGGGTTAATCAGGGGTTAGTCAGGGTAATTGGTATGTTAGAAGGGGTTAGTCAGGTACAATGTGAGGAAGTGCTGAATGGTTTGGAGACTGCAGGAAAGCCGTATTGTACAAGGGTGAGAGGGCATGGAGTGGGTGCCCTTAGGAATGCCCATGTAACCAGTAACGTGAGCAGGTAATGAGCGTGGGTGGGAGACGCAGATCTCGGGGGTGTCTGGACTGAGTGGAGAAATAGTTAATTTTCTGACTTTAGAACAGCAGAAATCTCTAGGAGACATAGTGTACGTGGGCTCCTCTCACCCCCATGTGCTGCCAACCTCGGTGGGAAGGTGTAACACAATCTCAGGTACAGCTGCCGT
Source organism: Crinia signifera (assembly GCF_055691185.1). Lineage (NCBI taxonomy): Eukaryota > Metazoa > Chordata > Amphibia > Anura > Myobatrachidae > Crinia > Crinia signifera. Next base: position 400,685,463 of record NC_139218.1, on the reverse strand, counting down.
GTGTGTGCGGCTCATGTTCTCCAGCTGAGGTGACTTTCAGAGCCCTGGGACCGAATTACAACTTTGCATTTCTATCTGACAGCACAGCTTGTGGCCACACGTTCCCTGCATGGCCCTGGGCACACTCCCCTACCAGGGCTGCGGGCACAGCGGGCAAGCTCAGCATGTTACTAATGCTCATTCAATCAGATGGATATAAATACAAGCACACTCGGCAATAGGGACTTCTGAGGGATATTGGGGGCTTCTGAGGGATATTGGGGGCTTCTGTGTGATATTGGGGGATTCTGAGGGATATTGGGGGCTTCTGAGGGATATTGGGGACTTCTGAGCGATATTGGGGACTTCTGAGGCATATTGGGGGCTTCTGTGTGATATTGGGGACTTCTGAGGGATATTGGGGGCTTCTGAGCGATATTGGGGACTTCTGAGGGATATTGGGGGCTTCCGAGCGATATTGTTCATTATATCATCTAGTTTGGACTCTGAATATAGTTAACGATACGCACTCCCGAGAGTCGTTAGCGATTAGTGATACCTCTGAAAATGGGCAATTTCATAAAGAAAACAAAATATAACTCTGCAGCTCAGTATATTCACCCCCTTGTGCATGACACAGATTATTTGACTTGCCTCTGTAGTTTATGTCACCCCCTTGTGCACGTCACAGATTATATTACTTATCTCTGTAGTTTATATGTCACCCCCTTGTGCACGTCACAGATTATATTACTTAGCTCTGTAGTTTATATGTCACCCCCTTGTGCATGTCACAGATTATATTACTTAGCTCTGTAGTTTATATGTCACCCCTTGTGCACGTCACAGATTATATTACTTACCTCTGTAGTTTATATATCACCCCCTTGTGCACGTCACAGATTATTTTGCTTAGCTCTGTCGTTTATATGTCACCCCCTTGTGCACGTCACAGATTATATTACTTATCTCTGTAGTTTATATGTCACCCCCTTGTGCACCTCACAGATTATATTACTTACCTCTGTAGTTTATATGTCACCCCCTTGTGCACGTCACAGATTATATTACTTATCTCTGTAGTTTATATGTCATCCCCTTGTGCACGTCACAGATTATATTACTTACCTCTGTAGTTTATATGTCCCCCCTTGTGCACGTCACAGATTATATTACTTATCTCTGTAGTTTATATGTCACCAGTTTGTGCACATCCCAGATTATATTACTTATCTCTGTACTTTATATGTCCTCCCTTGTGCACGTTGCAGATTATTTTACTTGCCTCTGAAGTTTATATGTCACCCAATTGTGCACCTCACAGATTATATTACTTATCTCTGTAGTTTATATGTCACCCCTTGTGCACCTCACAGATTATATTTTTTTACTCTGTAGTTTATATGCCCCCCCTGTGCACGTTGCAGATTATTTTACTTTTCTCTTTAGTTTATATGTCCCCCCCCTTGTGCACATCACAGATTATATTACTTCTCTCTGTAGTTCAGGGACGTGCGATGAGGTAAATGGCTAAGGAGTCCCTGGCAAGCACCAGAGCCAGATATGCACACAATATATGAGCCATGGGCTACATGCCGGCATTATACACATGTGCAGCAGAATACACTGCTGGAGATTCGCTGAGTTTTGATAAGAGATGCACAGAAAAGATAGCCAGGTGAGGCACTGCAGGTGAGGCACTGCAGGTGAGGCACTGCCTCACCTGACAAAGACGTTTTACTCCACAGTTTTGACTATAAAAATTATTAAAATAAAAATAAGATTTTTAATATATCATTTGTATTTTTGACATACTTTATAAATTCAAAACTCCGGCATATACGTGAGTTTGGCAGGAAAGGCTGTGCCTCACCTGCCTCACCCCACCGCATGCCACTGCTGTAGTTTATATGTCCCCCCTCCTTGTGCACATTGCAGATTATTTTACTTCCCTCTGAAGTTTATATGTCACCCCTTGTGCACGTCACAGATTATTTTACTTACCTCTGTAGTTTATATGTCACCCCTTGTGCACGTCACAGATTATTTTACTTACCTCTGTAGTTTATATGTCACCCCTTGTGCACGTCACAGATTATATTACTTACCTCTGTAGTTTATATGTCACCCCTTGCGCACGTCACAGATTATTTTATTTACCACTGCAGTTTTTATGTCACCCCTTGTGCACGTCACAGATTATTTTACCTCTGTAGTTTATATGTCACCCCTTGTGCATGTCACAGATTATTTTACCTCTGTAGTTTATATGTCACCCCTTGTGCATGTCACAGATTATTTTACCTCTGCAGTTTTTATGTCACCCCTTGTGCATGTCACAGATTATTTTACCTCTGTAGTTTATATGTCACCCCTTGTGCATGTCACAGATTATTTTACCTCTGCAGTTTTTATGTCACCCCTTGAGCACGTCACAGATTATTTTCCTTACCACTGCAGTTTATATGTCACCCCTTGTGCACGTCACAGATTATTTTATTTACCTCTGCAGTTTTTATGTCACCCCTTGTGCACGTCACAGATTATTTTACCTCTGTAGTTTATACATCCTATCTGATTACACAGAGAATATTGATGGTCCCGTAATACAGGTCAGACGCAGGTATTGCCACATTACTGGGAGTGACATAAAGGCCTCTAGCCACCATAGCTGGTGTAGATACATGAAGGCCGGTCCTCTTCTCTGGGAATAAGAAATATAATGATGTTGGAATTAATTATTATTCAGTGATAATGAGGATTTTGTATTGGCGAGAATCTGCAATATAAAATCATTCATGTAAGTTATAGGATGATTTACTTCTAGTAACATATCGCCGGCGCCGCTGAGTCAACTAGACGCCATTATTTCATACTCTTACGGAATTAGACCGCCATCATTATCAGCGTGCACTTTCACCATCCGCTACCTGGGGCAGGAGATAGAGATCAGATGGATCTCTCCGTATGTACATCCCATCATTTCCAACAATTCCGCCTACACGCCCACAACACGCCCTCGCCCAATTTAGGAATACCCCAATTACACACGTCAGCTGCAATTGTGCAAACGCCGGTGCTTGCTCGCGGTTGTGTGCGTTTGGCTGCGCATTTAGACCAAACTGACACCTCTGCCTTAGAGGGGTAAATATACTAAGCTGGGAGTTCTATTATTTTCTAGAAGGTGCTAAATAAGAAGTACAGTATATCTGATTGGTTGCCATCTTGGTAAATGTACCCCATAGCATTACAGATATAGAGGACAGTGTCACTGCCCCACCAGCGCCACCCAGTGCTGCAATTCCATGCTCTGTACTGCAGTGGGCAGCAGTGACTCTGAGTTACTGCACATTGTGTAAGAGTTTAGTATTCACATGTGGCCGTTTTCGGGAGTTTTTTATTCATTTTTTGCTGATGCAATTTCTCTTTTGTTTTTTAAAGTCGAAACTGCATGGGCAATAAATGATGAAAACGTCCGCAATTTTGCCAAAAACATGTGACTCGGTGAGTATTTCACCAGTCCACATGTTTTTCGACCGTTCTGGCTTTTTTGACTAGTCAAAAAAATTGTCACTTTTGATTAAATAGGTCGAATCTAAAGTCGGCCTTAGATGGCAAAAAGTGTTGGGTTTTTGACTAGTTGAAAAAATGGCACTTATCAAATACCCCTGTAAATTGTTTTGATTTTTTTAAAAACAAACAAAAAAACACAGATAAAACCATTGTTTTCCAGTAATTTCCAGTAAATTTTGCTCACAATATTGCTTCATTAATACTGGCCATAGGCTGCAGCGAGCTGGCTGGTTACTAAGCAACAGAGCAGCAGCACAAACACAGGGCAGTAAAAAAGAACAGAGCTCGTCTATTAAACATTGAGGAAAAACAGTGACAGGGCAGCAGTTAAATTATAAGTATGACCTTTTTTCATTATACACTAATAATGTAAAATCCTAGTAGAAAAAAAAATATATATATTGCCAATGCATTATTTCAAATAGCAAATCACAGGCCTCAGACCAGCACGGGTGAGTGCAGCCGCAGTAATGCCTAATAAAAAACAAGATCGTCAAACTTACTCCACAAACAAATCACAGGCCTCTGACCAGTACAGGTGAGTGCTGCCAGAGGAACATCTAGTAGAAAACTGGATTACAATCAAACTTACTGCAGCAAATCACAGGCAGGAGGCCAGTACGGTACAGAGTAGGTGAATAGGGTGTGAGAGACCTATGGTGTCGTATCTATTCTAGACCAATATTAATAATTAAAATATGAATATAAACCACCTGTCTAAAAACTATTTTTTAAAATATAAATTAATTAATTGTGGCCTTTAAAATGTGACGGTCTAATAGTGCTTATTACACATAAAAGTGCTAAAATACATATACAGTATATCTATATAAAAAACAATACATACTGTTTATTTATATTTGAGTGCTCCGTGTTTATGTGTAATAAGCACCATTAAACTGTTATGTTTTAAATGCCAAAATGAATTCATTAATCTTCTAAAAATGTGTTTTTAGACAGGTGGTTTATATTCATATTTAATGATTCATTTTGGTCTTCTCTATTGTATTGTATCTGATATATACTATAATATAGTAATATCTTCTGGATTCTCTATGTATGAGATGCCAAAGGTACGCGATACAGCCATTTCTGGGATATTTTTGCCAACTTGCACCTTAATCCTCGAAAACATCTTTAAAGATACTCTTTCTGAAATATCATTGGCCCTGGGGATATTGGAGATTTCAACCGGTCTCCCATATATTGTTCCCTTGATGATATCTGTACACTCGGAGAAATGCGTTGGGTTATATATATTTCATGTGCTCTGTTGTCCTTGACATCAAATAAAGCTCCAGGGCTGATGATGTGTACTATGAAGCTGTTACTAATTTAGAGGAGTGCAGTTTATTTATAACTAAAGCTGTTTTATACATATGACACATATGATGCTGAAGACACATGCCCGTATGCCCCTAAAAAGCCACCTTCTCTGTCCATGACACTCCTCCAACACGCATTAGTAAAATGTGTCAAGAGAGTTCGTTACCCAGTTACCACCCAGAAATGCCCAGTACATGAGCTAACACTCTGCACAAGTGTGACTCAATCCATTGGCTCTTGCAATCCCCATCTGTGTATTTATACAGGGTTCAAGATCTCTTTCTACAGCACATGTGCGGTACGGATGAATTGACGCCATCCATCCCCAGTTCCACTTGCATTCAACTCAGAATTAGCCTGTCAATGTGTGTTGTGTTTGCTTCCATGGTTTCCTTCTACCGCCGGGTGTAAGGAAATGTTGTCCACCTGGTGAAAGTCAATGTAAAGTTCCTATATATTTGATAATTGCATGTGGCTAATTGGTACACTTATATGCAGAATCTATTGTTGTGAGAATATTACACCAGAGGGGGAAAGTCTACAACTTTATTCCATAGATGATCCGCAAATGGTGATTTGAGAAGATTGAGGTCACCCTACTACTGTACTTGGCCAAGTTCTGGGCTGTTGTTCCTTTATAATATGCGACGGCTCTGGGATTTCAGCCTAGCTAGTCAGGGTTCTCATTCCAAGACCATACAAACCATGGACCAGGTGATCTCCTATGGTTTAATATCCCTTTATTGTAGACTGAAGTCTCAAGAATCAATGGTGGTACTTAGACTGTTATGTTTCCTCCACATCTCGCTCTTGATTCCATGTTTTAGAACATTATACGTTTTCTCTTCTTCTTTCCAGTGCTGACGACCAGTTTACAGGCTCCATGGAGACCAACGTCGTGATCAGATATGACGGGCAGATCATGTGGGACTCTCCGGCCATTACTAAAAGCTCCTGCAAAGTAGATGTCTCTTTCTTCCCATTTGATGCTCAGCAATGTCGCTTGACCTTTGGTTCGTGGACATATAATGGCAATCAAATTGACATCCTGAACCACCTAGACACCGGTGATCTGACGGACTTTGTGGAGAATGTGGAATGGGAGGTGCTTGGGATGCCGGCCAAGAAAAACGTTATAACCTACGGGTGCTGCTCTGAACCCTACCCTGATGTAACCTACACATTAATGCTGAAGAGGAGGGCCTCCTTCTACATCTTCAATCTTCTCCTTCCCTGTGTGATGATCTCTTTCCTGGCACCTCTAGGATTCTACCTTCCAGCAGACTCTGGGGAGAAGGTGTCTCTGGGCGTAACTGTCCTCTTGGCTCTCACTGTGTTTCAGCTGCTGGTGGCAGAGAGCATGCCACCATCAGAAAATGTGCCACTTATCGGTAAGTAGAAGATATCACACCTGTAACCAGACTAGTATCTATAGCAGGAATTCACAGATAGTTACCAAGGGGTAAAATACGCAATAGAGACTAATGCCAGGGCACTACCAGACATAGCGGTGCTGCAAACGGACAGCCGGAACTGCCTTGGAGTGGCATCAAAATACATAAAATACATATTGGGACCAATTCATTATACACAGCCTAGCGAATCAGACCCATTGTTACATATAACTGTGGCCACTTGTAAACACTAGCATTAACAATTCCACACATGCTGTATAAAAGGTAGAGCTATATAATAAGATATGTATTTATTTACAGTTTCTTATATAGCGCAGCAGATTCCGTTACAGCGTCTTATATAGCGCAGCAGATTCCGTTACAGCGTCTTATATAGCGCAGCAGATTCCGTTACAGCGTCTTATATAGCGCAGCAGATTCCGTTACAGTTTCTTATATAGCGCAGCAGATTCCGTTACAGTGTCTTATATAGCACAGCAGATTCCGTTACAGTGTCTTATATAGCGCAGCAGATTCCGTTACAGCGTCTTATATAGCGCAGCAGATTCCGTTACAGCATCTTATATAGCGCAGCAGATTCTGTTACAGCGTTTTATATAGCGCAGCAGATTCCGTTACAGCGTCTTATATAGCGCAGCAGATTCCGTTACAGTGTCTTATATAGCGCAGCAGATTCTGTTACAGTGTCTTATATAGCGCAGCAGATTCCGTTACAGCGTCTTATATAGCGCAGCAGATTCCGTTACAGCGTCTTATATAGCGCAGCAGATTCCGTTACAGTGTCTTATATAGCGCAGCAGATTCCGTTACAGTGTCTTATATAGCACAGCAGATTCCGTTACAGTGTCTTATATAGTGCAGCAGATTCCGTTACAGCGTCTTATATAGCGCAGCAGATTCCGTTACAGCGTCTTATATAGCGCAGCAGATTCTGTTACAGCGTTTTATATAGCGCAGCAGATTCCGTTACAGCGTCTTATATAGCGCAGCAGATTCCGTTACAGTGTCTTATATAGCGCAGCAGATTCTGTTACAGTGTCTTATATAGCGCAGCAGATTCCGTTACAGCGTCTTATATAGCGCAGCAGATTCCGTTACAGCGTCTTATATAGCGCAGCAGATTCCGTTACAGCGTCTTATATAGCGCAGCAGATTCCGTTACAGCGTCTTATATAGCGCAGCAGATTCCGTTACAGCGTCTTATATAGCGCAGCAGATTCCGTTACAGTGTCTTATATAGCGCAGCAGATTCTGTTACAGCATATTATATAGCAGCAGATTCCGTTACAGTGTCTTATATAGCGCAGCAGATTCTGTTACCACATATTATATAGCAGCAGATTCCGTTACAGTGTCTTATATAGCGCAGCAGATTCTGTTACCACATATTATATAGCAGCAGATTCCGTTACAGCGTCTTATATAGCGCAGCAGATTCCGTTGCGCTTTACAATTGGAAACAACAGTGATTTAACAAACTGGGTAGATACAAACCGACATGGAGGTAGGAGGGCCCTGCTCGCAAGCTTAAAATCTATAGGGATAATAGGAGGGATATATAAGGATAGAATTCCATAGCATGGCAGTCCCACCAGATTACTAGGTGGTCCTGGTGGGAGGCAAGTAGATATGAATGCTACTGGAGGTTGTGTGGGGGTCCTGAATATGATAGGCTTGCCTGAAGAGGTGAGTTTTCAGGGAACGCTTGAAAGTTTGGAGGCTAGAGGAGAGTGTTAGTGTGCGTGGAAGGACATTCCATAGGGTGGGTGCTGCTTAACAAAAATCCCGCAAGTGTAAGTGGGAGCAAGTAATGAGTGTGGATAAAAAATATTCTCATGAAAGATGCAAAATGTAATGCAAGTAAGATAAAGCCGGTATTATGCTGTTATGTATAATTGCCCAATGCTAGTAGATATAATATACAGAAAGCATATCAGTGACTAGCATACATTACTGAAAGTATCCTAATGACTGCCTTACAATATAAAGACATTTCCAGTGACTATTATACAATAGAGAGCATTCTAGTGGCCATCATACAATACAGAGAGCATCCCAGTGACTATCATTCAATACAGAAACTATCCTAGTGACTGCCTTATATTATATAGAAATGTCTACTAACTATCATATAATAGAGAGCATCCTAGTGGCCATCATACAATACAGAAAATATCCTGGTGACTGCCTTATATTATCTAGAAATGTTTACTGACTACCATGCAATATAGAGCATCCTAGTGGCCATCATACAATACAGAAAGCATCCCAGTGACTATCATACAATAGAGAGCATTCTAGTGACTATCATACAATACAGAGAAAATCCTAGTGGCCATCATACAATACAGAAAGTATCCTAGTGACTGCATTACATTATGTAGAAATGTCTACTATCATCCAATAGAGAGCATCCTAGTGGCCATCATACAATACAGAAAACATCCCAGTGACTATCATACAATACAGAAAGTATCCTAGTGACTGCATTACATTATGTAGGAATGTCTACTATCATCCAATAGAGAGCATCCTAGTGGCCATCATACAATACAGAGAACATCCCAGTGACTATCATACAATACAGAAAGTATCCTAGTGACCGCCTTATATTATATAGAAATGTCTACTGACTACCATACAATAGAGAGCATCCTAGTGGCCATCATACAATACAGAGAACATCCCAGTGACTATCATACAATACAGAAAGTATCCTAGTGACTGCATTACATTATGTAGGAATGTCTACTATCATCCAATAGAGAGCACCTCAGTGTCCATCATAGGATCAGGGAGAGAGGAGGTAGCCAGTACCTAAGCCCTTATGATATGCAGCTTCTCTCACTAAGCACAGTAATTACTATGAGGATGCCATGCTAGATGTCCTCACCCCATTCTCACCTAAAACCAGTCACCAGGAGTTAAGGTGCCAAGCTGGCTACTTATAAACTGAGCTGTGTAGCCACGATTCAGTTATCAGGCAACTAAGATATAGTATAATATGTGGTTTTGGGGGTCGTGAAGTAGTTTTGGGAGATGAAATGTAATGTTGGGAGACGCAATATCATTTTGGGATGTGTAATGTATTTTTGGGATGTGTGATGCAATGTTATGAGATGTCATGCAATGAGGAGGTGGGCTTAAAGAGGTCATGCAGAGGTGGGGGAACTCATTTTGTCTATGCCACCTAATTACCCCCCATTAGGCAGAGACAGGGCCAGTGGTAGGGTTTTTGGCATCCCCCTGCAAACTAGAATGCTTTTTATGTGAGAATTACTGTGCAGGGCCAATGTTCCCCCTCACTTTAACCCCTGAAAGTAATGTTGGGAGGTATTGTGCTACAGGGTATAGCTATGGCAAACAGAAATGATGCTACTGTGAAATATTATAGGAGGAGATATGTGGACTGGTCCATTGTAGTAGAGGGAAGGGGGTGCTTTTGGTACCTCGGACAAGTAAGAGATAACATAAGACATGATTTCTCTATATAGAGTACAACGTGAGGCTTGTGGACGTAATAGTCTACATTACCTACACACCAGTACAAAGCTTCAGGTTTGATCTAATTCATTCTTAAAATCTATATCTGTCACTTTGTTCTAGGAAAGTATTACATTGCCACCATGACAATGATCACGGCCTCCACAGCATTAACCATCTTCATCATGAATATTCATCACTGCGGCCCAGAGGCAAAACCAGTCCCACAGTGGGCAAAGAAGTTTATCTTGCAGTACATGTCCAGGATTTTCTTTGTCTATGAGGTGGGCGAGAGCTGTAGGAGGCCCAAAGCTGAGCCAGAGAAACCACCCAAAGTACAAGTCATGAATGGAGAAGCCAAACGGGAGGAACCCGCAGCCATAATTAAGAACTGTGGAGACAGTGGCCCGAAGGGTAAAGTGATGAGAGAAGACTCAGACTTTTGCCTTGAAGATGCTGTAAGCAATGGCCATGGTGTCTGGAAGGAGACTGGGACTTATGATAATGATGATCAAGGTGGGGGTGGGAAAGGAAGTGGGTACGCTGAGTGCGCCAAGGACCGTTGCCTGTGCCACAATCAGCGCTTGCTTAACAACATTGAATACATGGCCAACTGCTTCAGGGAGCAGAAGGCAGCACAGAAACGAACTGGGGAGTGGAAGAAGGTTGCCAAGGTGATGGACCGATTCTTCATGTGGGTGTTCTTCATCATGGTGTTTTTCATGAGCGTGCTCATCATGGGCAAAGCAATCTGATGGACATTGTCCTAACTTTAGGCCATCCACATGTTGCCAGGCATGGTGTCGTGGTGGAGATACCAGTTCCATTATCTCCTGCCAGGTTGTCTAACTCTATCCTGGAAGATTCACAGCAGCTTCACATGGTCGCCCAAAGCAGATTATTCATGTGATTCTATGTGACCATCAGGTGTACACAAGTACTCTGCCATTCTGAACGTCTCCCGAGACCAACGTACGTTTCGAGATCATCATGTGAAAACATAGTTTCATAGTCGCATCAGCAATAAATACCATGTCGTAGAACCGTATTCCGAGGCCGACGTACGTTTCGAGATCATCATGTAAAAACATAGTTTCATAGTCGCATCAGCAATAAATATCATGTCGTAGCCCCAACACTTCCCAAATGTTGGAGAATGTGCAGGTTATGTGTGTGTACAGTATATAGCAGTATTCCACCATTATTATCCAGTGTGCAGGAATATCTACAGGAGGCGAAACGTCTTTACAACCACCAAATACAGAAGCTTACATCATAACCTACGATGGAATGGGATCATTCGTCAGACTGCATTTAGGTCTACAAGCATTAGGTCTACACCATTAGGTCGACTTGCATTTAGGTCGACCTGACTGAAGGTCGACATGGGTTAGGTCGACAGGGTCATTAGGTCAACATGTGTTAGGTCGACAGGGTCATTAGGTCGACAGGTATAAGGTCGACAGGGTCATTAGGTCGACAGTGAAAAAGTCGACATGGTTTTATTTATTTTTTCCAAAATTTGTTTTTTTCAAGCGTCGACACAGTCAACATAGCACCGCGTCCCCTCGAATGGCTCGCTGCACTCGCCATACTTCGGGCACGGTGCCTCGGTACGCTCGGCACACTATTTTATTCTCCCACCACGCCCTAGTGGATGGTAGGGCATGAAATACCACCTGTCGGCACATGTCGACTCATAAAACAGTCAAATTACCCCATGTCGACCTTTTGCCTGTCGACCTTCCCCATGTCGACCTAATGACCCTGTCGACCTTATAAAAGTCGACCTAATGGCCCTGTCGACCTAATGACCCTGTCGACCTTCAGTCATGTTGACCTAAATGCATGTCGACCTAAATGTAGGTCGACCTTAATGTAGGTCGACCTAGTGGTGTAGACCTAATGCTTGTAGACCTAAATGCTGTAGACAATATGACCGTATCCCCCTACGACACCGGGGGCATAAGTCTATTCGGGATTATGACACTTATTTTCCAAATTGCAACCTGAGCTGAATTAATTTAGAAGCAAGTGACATCAGTATTTGCCATTTATATGTATGAAATTCTATATAATGCTGAGCTCAATAATATGTGTGAAATGACATCATTTCTGTAAGTAAGAAATACATTGGTAGATTCCTAAATAAGGGCGGGGTCAGTGATGTCACAGCAACTCAGATAACTGCAGAATCAGCTCAGTGGTGAGGTTGGTAAGGTCGAAGCTGTGTTTTCTGAGTGGGAAGATACAGGAATATATTGATTTTCAGTAGATCCGCAGAGCAATGACAGGGTAGCACTGAACACAGTATTTAATCTCATTGGTTTATATATAAAGTTTACAAATGTTGGCTTTAGTGGCCCAGTAAATAAATAATCCAAATGTAGATATATTTATCCAGCAGAGGTGAAATCGCGGGATCCATATATAAAGGTATACAGTGGTATAAACAGCGGTATATACAGTGGTGAAACGTTTGTAGTCATGTGCAGTATCTGTGAAGCGCTATATAAATGCCAAACGCAGACAATGATTGTACAGTACAGGAACCTTTTCTAGTTACACTGTATACACTATGGGCCTGATTCAGGTGCGAATTCGTCGCAGAGACCGATGTTTTAGATCTGTGCGAGTGTATTGGTGAATGCAGGCATTGGCCCACCTGCGGCCCCAGGGGAATGGCCAGCCTTTACATGGGGATGCCCATAAAAGGCGGGTGTTCTCCCCTGCCCCAGGCCACTCTCCGCCCCCTCCCTCCCCTGCCCCAGGCCGCTCTCCGCCCCCTCCCTCCCCTGCCCCAGGCCGCTCTCCGCCCCCTCCCTCCCCTGCCCCAGGCCGCTCTCTGCCCCCTCCCTCCCCTGCCCCAGGCCGCTATCCGCCCGCTCCCTCCCCTGCCCCAGGCCGCTCTCCGCCCCCTCCCTCCCCTGCCCCAGGCCGCTTTCCGCCCCATCCCTCCCCTGCCCCAGGCCGCTCTCTGCCCCCTCCCTCCCCTGCCCCAGGCCGCTCTCCGCCCCCTCCCTCCCCTGCCCCAGGCCGCTCTCTGCCCCCTCCCTCCCCTGCCCCAGGCCGCTATCCGCCCGCTCCCTCCCCTGCCCCAGGCCGCTCTCCGCCCCCTCCCTCCCCTGCCCCAGGCCGCTCTCCGCCCCCTCCCTCACCTGCCCCAGGCCGCTCTCCGCCCCATCCCTCCCCTGCCCCAGGCCGCTCTCTGCCCCCTCCCTCCCCTGCCCCAGGCCGCTCTCCGCCCGCTCCCTCCCCTGCCCCAGGCCGCTCTCCGCCCGCTCCCTCCCCTGCCCAGACGCATGCGCAGACCTGTAACATCGGTCCCTGGCCGGAACATGCTGGGGCCCGAGTCTTACTGAATCAGGCCCTATGTGCAGTAATAGGCATAGGGCTGCAGTGGCCCATATACACTGCAATGTGGTGTCGGCCGGGCCGGGGGATGACGCGGGGGGCGGGGCTCAGGTTGGAGCTATGTAAATGGGAATAAACATCTGTTATACAATGACGTCCGGCTCCTTCCTTAATGCATTCATTAATATTCCCAGCATGGCCGCTGACGGCTCGTCCTCGTCGTCATACAGTATACGCTAATTACCGACATGAGTGTGGACGGTCAGACGCTGCAGTTACTGGTGTGGCGGGAATTTGGTCTACAGGTCCACAACAGGTTGACAGTCAATAGGTTGACCACTATTGGTCGACAGACCATTAGTCGACACATGAAAAAAGTCAACATGGTTTTTCATAGAGCCGGGCCTGGTTGTAAAAAATCAGGGAATCATTTGTGGGTGCCAGGCTGATAAATTGTGTAAAAATTTTAATAACTATTGGGTTTTGCTGTGGAACTATGAGTCCCAGCAAGCCTGGATCGCATACTGGGACTTGGAGAACCACAAGTCCCAGCATGCAGTCCATTAATGGGCTTGCTGGGACTCTTAGTTCCATAGCAAGACCAATAGTTAAATAAAAGTACACTTTATATATAAAGCTTTATTACATACATAGCCCACACATACTGATACTTACCTATCTTGAGCCCGTAGGTAGGTCCCCGTGGAAGTAAATTATACTCACGGAGCTCCTCCGGCGTAGACCTGTCCTCTTGTTTCCTGACGTAGTCCAGCGTACGTGGCAAAATAATAAACTGCAAAACCCCAAATCCATTCTGAACTGACAGGAGCAGCCGGAGGATGTTTGTTTACATCCTGCGGCTCCTCCTTCCGAATTCCGCTATTGGCTGGCTTGTGGCCTAGTAGCTCCTGATTGGCCACTAGGCGGCCAATAGCGGCATTCGGAGTGAGAAGCGCTGAATGTAAACATGTTCGCGATGGATTCGGGTGTCCGGTTTATTATTTTGCCAAGTACGCAGGACTACTTCAGGAGTGAAGAGGACCAGATCTACGCCGGAGGAGTCCCATGAGTATAATTTCCTTCCACAGGTCCCCCTATGGATTTCTTCGGACCCTGGAGCCCAGGACACTGGACCCCAGACCCCATCATGACAGATGGACAGGGACCTACCTACGGGCTCATTAATATAGGTAAGTATAGAAACCTAGAAACATAGAATGTGACGGCAGATAAGAACCACTTGGCCCATCTAGTCTGCCCCTTTATTAAACATGTTACCTCAAACCATATTTGATCCTTATTTCTGTGTAAGGATATCACTATGCTTATCCCAAGCATGTTTACATTGTACTACTGGGTATCAGTATAGCTTTATTTTACATGTGTCAGTGTGCTTTTATTTAACTATTGGTTTTGCTGTGGAAATGAAGTGTATTTTCCTGGCGTATTTGGCCGGCAATTAAGGCCGTTTACCGCTAATTAGCGGCCATATTTTCGATACGGCCGCTTAGTAAATTAGGAATCACCATTCTTTTGAATGGTGATTTCTGTCGTATTCTTTCGATGGTATATTCAGTCGTATTTGTAAATACAAATACGAATGTCCCTTCAATACGAATACAAATTGGCGTATTTTTGGGATAGTAAATCCCGAAAATATGAATGTGTAAAAAATAGGTGTATTTCTGGATACGAATACACCTATTTGTTACAAATTTGCTTTAGTAAATTTCCCCCAGAGTGTCAACCACTTTACGTATAATTCTCTGGACCATCTCCATCGCAAGACAATGGTGGCATCTGCGGAGTGGGACTTACAGTATACGCACCCATCGTGGTATACGCTCCACTGCGCACTAGAGCGCCATCTCTTCCATCTCACAATTAGGTCCCGTACATGCTACTGAATATATATATATATAATATTAACACCCCCCCCCCCCCCCCCCCCTGCAGTTACTGCCATTATTCTGTGTATTGACAGTGTAATATTCTCCTGTGCAGTTTGCGGCCAGTAATAACAAGTGGGAGGGGGCCCCCTGTCTAAAGTGCTCTGGGCCCCCCGAAGGCTTAATCCGGCCCTGCTATATTTCATACGCAGACGCCTGGAAGCGGCTGCACTTCATGTGGGCTCTGAAGGTGACAAGTTTCTAAACTCGCAAGTGAATAATTCGGTACTTATGTAATATCTGGGCTCCCGTTTTTCTTATGAGACCGCATCCCCTCGCGGGGCTCGCTGCGCTCGCCACGCTTCGGGCACGGTGGCTCGCTGTGCTCGCCACACTATATAAAATCAACTCCATGCATAGTTGGATAGTAGGGGTTTGAAAAAATGGGGTGCATTTAACATGGGAGCCCAGATAATACATAAGTACCAATAATTCATATAACTTGTTTCCATCATAACAGGAGCCGACGGTGCGTAATAATGTGCTGTACGGTGGGGGGAGGGGGGGCTGATTCCTGCTGCAGTACTGACGCGTGACAGAGGCTCCCAGGGTAAATACAGAGGAAAGCTGCATCTAAACACGGCACAGCAGCGTGGCACGTGGGGGGTGAGCATGCGGCACGGGGACACCATGTGCCAATTTCCTGATGTGCCAGTCTGCACGTCCAGCCCAGTGTTGGAGGGTAGACGGGGTAGATGAGGATGAGGGTATGAGTCAGAGGTAGAAGCATCCGCAGCAGTGTGTACTACAATTGGGGGTAATTCGGAGCTGATCGCACGGCTGCAAATTCGCTGCAGCCAGTGAATGGATGTGTATGGGTGCACAGCCGTTCCCACCCGTGCACAGCCGCTCCCACCGGTAATATGTCCGAATTCCTCCGTAACAGGCTCATCATCGAATGATTTGTAAATAGGGCACAAGTCGCCACAGGAGCCGCGTGCCCGGAGACTTACTCAGGATGGTACTGGGAGCCGTACACATGTGCAGTGTATCAATAATAGCCCGCTGCGCAAATTCACAGCCATGCTGCCAGGTCTGAATCGGGCCCTTATGTACATCTGTGCATATGTATGTGTGAGGCCCAGGGGCGGTTTAAGAGATAATGGTCCTGTGTAGACCGTCCCTGTGGCCCCTCCTCTCTGCAGCGCAGGTCTCCATAAGCATGGCGCCCGCAGTGTTCCCGGGAACTACTCTCTACTGCCTCTGCATAAATCACCAGTAACATGGCCGCCGCATCATTTCCTGAGGGACATCTCCGGCAGCAGCAGCTCTGACGCGGGACACCTGAATATGGGTGCAGTGAGTGTGGCCCCTCCTCCATCCACCGCAGGGCCCCCTCCACTGCCCATCCGCCGCAGCGTGGGAAGCACTGCAGCAGTGCTGGGCGATAGATGCCGTGTTCTCCCAGTCACCTGCCAGCCTCGCATCTCCCCGCTGCCCTGCTCTCTTGATGAAGAGGCCGCGCCCGTGCAGCAGCTCTAACTCCGATGGGCAGCGAGTATAACTACTCCGGTGAGTGTTGGGGGGGGGGGGGTGAGAGGGGGCCCCCCACAATTTTGATGTCCAGGGCCAGGGCTGTGTGGTCGGGGGCCTGGGCTGTGCTGCGCACTGTGGTGGTCGGGGGCCTGGGCTGTGCTGCGTGCTGTGTGGTTGGGGGCCTGGGCTGTGCTGCACGCTGTGTGGTCGGGGGCCTGGGCTGTGCTGCACGCTGTGTGGTCGGGGGCCTGGGCTGTGCTGCACGCTGTGTGGTCGGGGCATTGGGCTGTGCTGCACGCTGTGTGGTCGGGGGGCCTGGGCTGTGCTGCACGCTGTGTGGTCGGGGGCCTGGGCTGTGCTGCACGCTGTGTGGTCGGGGGCCTGGGCTGTGCTGTGTGGTCGGGGGCCTGGGCTGTGCTGCACGCTGTGTGGTCGGGGGCCTGTGCTGTGCTGCATGCTGTGTGGTCGGGGGCCTGTGCTGTGCTGCATGCTGTGTGGTCGGGGGCCTGGGCTGTGCTGCACGCTGTGTGGTCGGGGGCCTGGGCTGTGCTGCACGCTGTGTGGTCGTCGGCCTGTGCTGCATGCTGTGTGGTCGGGGGCCTGTGCTGTACTGCACGCTGTGTGGTCGGGGGTCTGCGCTGTGCTGCACGCTGTGTGGTCGGGGACCTGGGCTGTGCTGCACGCTGTGTGGTCGGGGGCCTGGGCTGTGCTGCACGCTGTGTGGTCGGGGGCCTGTGCTGCATGCTGTGTGGTCGGGGGCCTGTGCTGTACTGCACGCTGTGTGGTCGGGGGTCTGCGCTGTGCTGCACGCTGTGTGGTCGGGGACCTGGGCTGTGCTGCACACTGTGTGGTCGGGGGCCTGGGCTGTGCTGCACGCTGTGTGGTCGGGGGCCTGGGCTGTGCTGCACGCTGTGGTGGTCGGGGCATTGGGCTGTGATGCGTGCTGTGTGGTCTGGGGCCTGGGCTGTGCTGCACGCTGTGTGGTCGGGGCATTGGGCTGTGCTGCACGCTGTGTGGTCCGGGGGCCTGGGCTGTGCTGCACGCTGTGTGGTCGGGCCTGGGCTGTGCTGCACGCTGTGTGGTCGGGGGCCTGGGCTGTGCTGTACGCTGTGCTGCCTGTAGAAGTGGTGGCGCAGAAGGAGGGATCTCGGAGAGTGTCAGGATTTGCAGAAATACAACAGCTGCAGGCTGGGTTAGCGCGGCTACATCTGTATGTATGTACGTACGTCCGCGCACCCAGACTTTTCTTTGAAGTAAATCGGTATAAAATAAAAGAACAAGCATACATGTTCCCGTGTTCGCAGCGGTGGTCACGCAGAGAGGCCCGGTATATGCGCCATTGTCTTTATAATGCAGCCTCGGATCACTGGATCTCTCTGGTACGGAAGGAGTTAATTCCGTTCGCTGTGTTTTCGCTCCATTGCCCGCGGATCCCTCGTCTCCCTACTGACTTGGACTCCGGGAAACCGTGTGAGATTATAAGTGTTATCTGGACTGTCCAAACTAATTAAGAATTGAAAAGGCTCGGGCACGCGGCGCTCCCTATCTGCAGAGTGAATTGCGCACGGTCTGACTTATCTCTGGGCTTAAAGCTGAGAAGGGTTTATACAGCGGAGATAAGGAAGCGCTGCGCTGGTAATGCCATGTGCTGAGAACATCACAAACTGCAGATGGAAGATTCTAGAACTGGGTCACACTAAATGTAGGCTGTCGCCGGGGATAGGCGAGGGGTGGGTGGGGGAGGTGAGTGTGTGTGTCTGTGTGTGGGGGGGGGGTGGGGGGGGTGGTGGGCCGGGGTTCCCTCTGCAGCCACTTAGGCTCTGATAAATTATTTATGCGGCAGATAGCGGCGGCTGTTCTGGAAGTAGAGCATGGCGGGCTTAGACCGAAAGATTTACCAAGGGAAGTCGCCGCTGGAGCAGGTGTTGCAGAAATCTGGGAATGCAAAGTATGTCGTCGTCCATGTCTGGGCCTTAGCGAGAGCGGGGTGGGGGCGAGGTAGGTCTGCGGAGATAAAGGTGCAGGTGCTAGACGTCCCCTCCCCTCCGTCACTGTCTATGTCATAAATGCATTATCCTATGAAGAATGCAAATCGCTCATTGTAGGAAAAATTACCGAAACTTGCTCTGGTTCCCTCCCGAAATTCAGCTGGCCCCCTGGGAAGGTGGACAAATGGGCACCAGATTTTGGTTTGCATAGCAGAAAGCGAGCCACAATGAAATGACACAGTCATGTCACCACGCCCAACGCAAAGCGCATACTCCCACTGATCATGCCCCTTGTACTGGCCACGCCCCCTGTGCTGGCCACGCCCCCTGCGCTAGCTGGGCTGCCCCGGAGGAGATGGCAAGAATGTATGAGCCTGATTCAGACGTGTGCACTAGGCTGCATATACTTGGCAAGCAGTGCCCGCGGCTGAAACGAATGCCCCAGTGAACATGCATGGTGCTGACATCATGTTCATGTGACATGTGATGTCATCTTTATGTGATCTTTATGTGACCTCAGCCACCTGCCCTGTGCATGCATCGATGCGCCTGCATTCCCAGGGGAACGCTAGGCTTTCCCTTGCTGCTGCCCCCTCACCTCTGTCATGGTCACTCGTAACTGCCGCCGACGAGTGTGTTACTTACCCGACCAGCAGAGGCTTGCATTGCGCTGGATGGGGGTTTATGCCATGTTGGTGGTCTAAAATGGGCTTAGTTCCAGAGGCCTGCAGGTATAATGTGATTTAGTTTCTGGTTGGCACCGTGAGGCTGGCGCCGCCATCTTGGATATGGGAAAATGTACCATTGGCCAGTCTGCACTCAGGGCCGGTGCAAGGCATCTAGGCGCCCTAGGCAAACCTACAGGATACCCCCCCCCCCCCCCGGATGCTTTTCTGAAACAGCAAGCTGACTATTAAATAACCTCATCTCCCATGTGTACGCCGCTGCTCCCTCCATCCTCAGCAGCCAGGGAGAGAGGGTGCAGCACGGCCGGCTTTAAGGGAATCGGCCACTGTCAGCAGGAGGAGTCAGGGATGCCTGCGCTTTCCAGCATCCCTGATTTACAAGTACCGGCGAAAAACGCTCCCTGCATATCCCGCGGTGCTGGCTCCTCCAAGCCACCGCGGGGTCTGCCGCATTGGGAGTTACGCCACTGGCGTAGGGGAAGCAGGGGAGCAGCGGGCGCACATAGAAATGTATGGACAATCAGTGATTGGCTGAGAGCTCTCAGCCAATCACTGGCTGTCCATTCATTTCTATGTGCAGGGTGGGTGCATGATTATACTATACTGGGCAGTGGGCACACAGCTAGTCCCCCAAGTAGGTGCATGATTATACTGTACTGGGCACACAGCTAGTCCCCCAGGTGGGTGCATGATTATACAGTATAATCATGCACCCACCTGGGGGACTAGCTGTGTGCCCACTGCCCAGTACAGTATAATCATGCACCCACCTGGGGGACTAGCTGTGTGCCCACTGCCCAGTACAGTATAATCATGCACCCACCTGTTATTATATCCCACCCTTCTGTTATTATATCACAGCCTTCTGTTATTATATCCCCCTGTTATTATATCACACCCCTCTGTTATTATATCGTCCTGTTATTATATCGCCCTGTTATTATATCACACCCTTCTGTTATTATATCGCCCTGTTATTATATCACACCCTTCTGTTATTATATCACACCCTTCTGTTATTATATCGCCCTTTTATTATATCACACCCTTCTGTTATTATATTGCCCTTTTATTATATCACATCCTTCTGTTATTATATCGCCCTTTTATTATATCACACCCTTCTGTTATTATATCGCCCTGTTATTATATCACACCCTTCTGTTATTATATCACACCCTTCTGTTATTATATCGCCCTGTTATTATATCACACTCTTCTGTTATTATATCACACCCTTCTGTTATTATATCACACCCTTCTGTTATTATATCACACCCTTCTGTTATTATATCGCCCTTTTATTATATCACACCTTTCTGTTATTATATCGCCCTGTTATTATATCACACTCTTCTGTTATTATATCCCACCCTTCTGTTATTATATCCCCCTGTTATTATATCACACCCCTCTGTTATTATATCGTCCTGTTATTATATCGCCCTGTTATTATATCACACCCTTCTGTTATTATATCACACCCTTCTGTTATTATATCACACCCTTCTGTTATTATATCACACCCCTCTGTTATTATATCGTCCTGTTATTATATCACACCCTTCTGTTATTATATCGCCCTGTTATTATATCACACCCTTCTGTTATTATATCGTCCTGTTATTATATCACACCCTTCTGTTATTATATCGCCCTGTTATTATATCACACCCTTCTGTTATTATATCGCCCTGTTATTACAGTATATCACACCCGTCTGTTATTATATCGCCCTGTTATTATATCACACCCTTCTGTTATTATATCTCCCTGTTATTATATCACACCCTTCTGTTATTATATCGCCCTGTTATTATATCACACCCTTCTGTTATTATATCGCCCTGTTATTATATCACACCCATCTGTTATTATATCGCCCTGTTATTATATCACACCCTTCTGTTATTATATCGCCCTTTTATTATATCGCCCTGTTATTATATCACACCCTTCTGTTATTATATCGCCCTGTTATTATATCACCCTCTTATTATATCACACCCTTCTGTTATTATATCGCCCTGTTATTATATCACACCCTTCTGTTATTATATCGCCCTGTTATTATATCACACCCTTCTGTTATTATATCACACCCTTCTGTTATTATATCGCCCTGTTATTATATCACACCCTTCTGTTATTATATCACACCCTTCTGTTATTATATCGCCCTGTTATTATATCACACCCTTCTGTTATTATATCACACTCTTCTGTTATTATATCGCCCTGTTATTATATCACACCCTTCTGTTATTATATCGCCCTGTTATTATATCACACCCTTCTGTTATTATATCGCCCTGTTATTATATCACACCCTTCTGTTATTATATCGCCCTGTTATTATATCGCCCTGTTATTATATCACACCCTTCTGTTATTATATCACACCCTTCTGTTATTATATCCCCCTGTTATTATATCACACCCTTCTGTTATTATATCACACTCTTCTGTTATTATATCGCCCTGTTATTATATCACACCCTTCTGTTATTATATCGCCCTGTTATTATATCACACCCTTCTGTTATTATATCGCCCTGTTATTATATCGCCCTGTTATTATATTACACCCTTCTGTTATTATATCGCCCTGTTATTATATTACACCCTTCTGTTATTATATCGCCCTGTTATTATATCACACGCTTCTGTTATTATATCGCCCTGTTATTATATCACACCCTTCTGTTATATCGCCCTGTTATTATATCACACCCTTCTGTTATTATATCGCCCTGTTATTATATCACACCCTTCTGTTATTATATCCCTAACGGTCACAGCTGGGAACAGAAGCCTATTGTCACCACACATCCTCTGTCATCACGATTCGCGGCCTCTCTCCGCGCTTGGTGGCTCCGGCAGAGTAATTGAAGTGTCTGGCTGGCTGCCCACCTGTAGGATTATCTCGGCAGGAGCACATTAGTCCTGCGATACCGGGGTGATCGCTGCACACGCCGGCTGATAATTGGATGATAATGTGCCTTACACAGAGGAGAAGGGAGCGGAGAGATAACGGAGCACTGAGTCTGGGATTATAATTACCAGCTTGTCTATAACGTTAACCGTTTCACTGCCGTAAGGACATTGGGATGCAGCAGTGACCGGGGGAATCACCCTGCAAACCAATCAGCTTCTACCTGTCATCTTACAGCCTCTGCTAGATGTCAGGTAGAAGATACTTGGTTGCTATGGGCAACATCTCTGTTATGGGGCTGTTGGAAATAAATCACACAGAGGGGCAGATGTATGAAGCAGTGATAAGGGACGAGAAGTGATAAAGTGCCCGGTACTTTATCTCCGGCCAATCAGCTCCTAACTGTCCCTTTTTATACCCAGCCTGTAAGGAATCGGGACATCTGTCAGAATGAAATTAGGTCTACAGTCATTAGGTCTACATGGGTTTTTCACGGTTTTTTGATCCGAATGTCGACACAGTCGACATGGACACAGTTGGCAATGAGAATCGGACCCTCGCATCGCTCGCTTCGCTCGCAATGCTTCGGGCACGGTGCGTCGCTGCGCTCACTATTTTATTCTCCCACCACGCCCTAGTGGATGGTAGGGCATGAAATACCGCCTGTCAGCACATGTCAGCTCAAAAAACAGTGAAAAACCCATGTCGACCTTATGACCAGTCGACCTTCCTCATGTCGACATTTATGCAAATTCGACCTTAAGTCATGTCGACCTTGGCCCATGTCGACCTTAAGTCAGGTCGACCTTCCTGCCAGTCGACCTAGTGGGGTCGACCTAATGACTGTAGACCTAAGTTCATTCTAATAGATGACCGCTTCCGCCTGTAACTTATCAGCCAGGAGCTGATTGGCCGGTGATAGAGTACCAGGCACTTTATCACTTCTTCTCCCTTATCACTGCTTCATACACCTACCCCAGAAATAGGGAATGTTCAGCTTTCCCCCCTCAAACCTCCCACTCCAAATCCAGCTGCCTTACCTGACCGGAAGTGTGCCGTGGCAATGCCGGGCAGGAGCTTGCTGTGGCAATGGCGGGCAGGAGTTGTCTGTGGCAATGGCGGGCAGGAGTGGGCTGTGGCAATGGCGGGCAGGAGAGTGGACTGTGGCAATGGTTGGCAGGAGCAGGCTGTTGCAATGACTGACAGGACTGTGCTGTGGCAATAGCGGGCAGGAGCGGGCTGTGGCAATGGCGGGCAGGAGTAGGCTGTGGCAATGGCGGGCAGGAGAGTGGACTGAAACTAGAGGGAGGAACATTCAGGGAAATCTGAGGAAAATGATATTTGTCCACCTGGGATCACACAAGTTCTGCCGCTGGGAATTAGCATAAAGACTCAGCTGCTGCTGCAGGTAAAGACACAAGGACGACTGCAACTGTGCCCAATACAGAATCAGGCCCTATGAGGAGGGATCTCACCAATGCAACAGCCCCACCCCCTCAACAGTCCCCGCCTCCATGAAGGCTGCATCCAAAAATTTTCCAGGCCGATTTCCCATCCCAACCCCTTGTCCTGTGCTTGTAGAATCAACCAGCTCTGCAGTTACTGCAATATTATATCCTGTAAAAGATCAAATAAAGCGACCAGTGAATGACGGCCAGTTCTCCGTTTCATGCTCGCTGCAAGACGCTGGAATATTTCTATGGGGTTTTCACTGGGATTCGCCGAGAGTGTATTCAATGCTAGGATGATTTTTCCCATGATTCCCCGTTTTGCATTCAACATCTTTTTAGGTGAACTGGAAAGTGATCTTTTAAAATAAAGTTTTTGTTTTTTTTGGTGTAAAAAAAAATCAGATTTTTTTTTTCTGTGAAGGGGCATTATATTTTTATTCATGTGCTTGAAGCACATTAATATATATTTAATTATTTATTTATTTTTACCTTTTTTTTTTTTTTTTTTTTTTTTGCCGGGAGCCAGGAGCCGCTCATTAAATATTCATATATTCACTTCACACTGGTCCTGGCTTATTACGAGCAGGACCAGTGAAGCAGCTCCCTACCCCTGTCCCCTACCAACTCTCCCGGGGGGGGGGCAGCTTCTGCTGCCTGTGTCACCGGGAGCCCTCCTTCTCCCCCACAAATTCTGGGGCAGGCAGGGATTCTTACATCTCCCTGCCTGCCGCCATCCCCCGGCGGCGAATAAAATTTGCCATCAGGGGCAGCGAGCCCCTGCGGCGTTGAATAGGGTGACAGGGAGGGCTGGCAGCAAATGCTGAAGCCCTCCGGAACCCTGTGAATGTGCAGTGAATCCTAAACAGGATTCACTGCACATGGAGAAAAAATGCATAGAATACTCCCCTGTATCTCCTAACCCTAAATTACCTAGTTTTATTAATAACCTTTTATGAGGCACCGTGTCAAAAGCTTTAGTCAAATCAAGAAGTATTACAGCAACAGATTTCCCTAAGTCCAGCCGCCTACTGACTTCCTCATATAAGCTAATTAAATTAGTCTGACATGATCTATATTTGATGAACCCAAGCTGAGCCTTACTTATCACTTTCTCCTGTTCTAAGAAATGTTGGATATTATCTCTTATTATTCCTTCTAATATTTTCCCCACAATAAATGTAAGGCTGACCGGTCTATAATTTTCAGGGTTAGTTTTGCTACCTTTCTTCCATATTGGAACTAGGTTAGCTATGCGCCAGTCCCTTGGTACCGTCACTGAATTGATTAATTCCTCGAATATCAGATATAATGGTAGTGCTGTGACAGAAATTTATTATTTTAGTATTCTAGGGCAGGGGTGTCCAAACTTTTTGCGATGAGGGCCAGATTTGGTGAAGTGTAAATGTGTGGGGGCCGACCATTCAGCCTGACATTCTTTGAATCATTAATCACATCAGAATGGTCCCCCACTCTGCCCCCATTCACTGTATTTCCCCCAGCCTGCCCCCATTCACTGTATGTCCCCCAGCGTGCCCCTCCTTCACTGTATGTCCCCTATTCACTGTATGTCCCCCACTCTGCCCCCACTCACTGTATTTCCCCCAGCCTGCCCCCATTCACTGTATGTCCCCCAGTGTGGCCTCGTTCACTGTATGTCCCCTATTCACTGTATGTTCCCCACTCTGCACCCATTCGCTCTCTCCTCCAGCCTGCCCCCCTTCTCTTAATGTCCATCAGTGCCTCCATTTATTGTATGTCTCCAAGCCTGACCCTCCTTGACTGTATGACTCCTATTCACTGTATGATCCCCATTCACTATGTCCCCCACTCTGCCCCCATTCACTGTATGTCCCTCAGCCTGCCCCTGCTCCACCTTCTCTGAATGGCCATCACTGCCTCCATTCACTGTATGTCCCCCAGCCTGACCCTCCTTCACTGTATGTCCCCCACTCTGCCCCCTCCCTTCTCTGTATGTTTCCCAGCCCCTTGTGTGAGCCAGAGGAAGGAGAGGCAAAGCAGGCACTGCAAGGACAGGAGATGCTTGGGCTCCCGCTGCTGCCCTCCTCCGCTCTGCATGTTACGGGAGCAAGCTTCCCCCTTGCTGCCCCCCTCCCTGCACCCTGCTGTAACTGTGATTGTGGAGTAGGGTGATATATGATTGCAGCAGCAGGGGTAGGATGCCAAACACATCTGACTGTGGCGGCCGGCACCTCCTCACTGCAGCAGACAGCAAGGTAAAGGTGCGCTCGCCGGGGCCCCACCTTTAGTGTCCTGTGCTGTGCTTCCCACATCTGATGCTCTGCCCGCTTCCAGCTGGAGGCTGCGGGCCACTTGAAATGACAGCACGGGCCGCAATTGGCCCCCGGGCCTGACTTTGGGCATGCCTGTTCTAGGGTGTATTTCGTCCAGGCCAGGAGATTTGTTACTATTTAGGTTCTGTAATCTATATTAGACTATTTCCTCTCTCAAACATACAGTTTGGGAGCAATCAAGAGCCGAGCATGTAATCTGTGTGAGATCTTCTGAAGATTCTTCCCTTGTAAATACCGAAGCAAAAAATTAACTGAATAATTCCGCTTTCTCTTTTCCTTCTATTACCTGCTTATTTTTTAGTAGGCCTGGTTACTGTTATTACCTGGTTACAGTCATTACCTGGCTACAATCATTACCTGGATACAGTCATTACCTTGTTACAGTCATTACCTGGATATAGGACCTTATTATGGTTGTCTCACAAGGCTGCGAATTTCACAGCCTTAGAAGTCCACCAAATGCCCGGTGCCCTGCTCCCCCTCGCGCGCCGCATGTTTTGCATAAACATCCATTCGCAGCTTGCGTGCAAGGAGGAAATCATTAGATGATCGCCAACTATCAAATGATTTCTACAGCGCTTGCAGACCTAAGACACCTCTGTGGTGTCTTAGGTCTGCGGGAGCCTTGTGCTGACATCAGCTGCCAACACCCCCCGCACCCGCATCATTGCCGAATTTCCATGGGAATGCTGGACGGTCCAATTGGTGTGACCACTTGCCGCCACCCTATGCCCCCCACCCGCAGCACTGTGGCGAATAATCAGTTTGCCATGGCTGCCCGCACGGTTTATGCGCATGTGTAGTCTCACACCATCACTCCCCTGTGTGAACACGCAGGAGAGCGAATGGACCAGAATAAGATCCATAGATATTACCTGGATATAGTCATATCTGCGCATGGGCAGATGCTAAAATTCCCCCCGTGCAAACCCACCTAGTCATTGCCTGGCTACAGTCATTACCTGGTTACAGTCATTACCTGGTTACAGTACAGTCATTACCTGGTTACAGTACAGTCAATACCTGGCTACAGTCATTACCTGGTTACAGTACAGTCATTAACTGGTTACAGTACAGTCATTGCCTGGCTACAGTCATTACCTGGTTACAGTCATTACCTGGTTACAGTACAGTCATTACCTGGTTACAGTCATTATCTGGTTACAGCCATTACCTGGTTACAGTACAGTCATTACCTGGTTACAGTACAGTCAATACCTGGCTACAGTCATTACCTGGTTACAGTACAGTCATTATTTGGTTACAGTACAGTCATTACCTGGATATAGTCATTACCTGGTTACAGTCATTACATGGCTACAGTCATTACCTGGATATAGTCATTACCTGGTTACAGTAATGTCATTACCTGGTTACAGTACAGTCAATACCTGGCTACAGTCATTACCTCGTTATAGTATTGTCATTACCTGGTTACAGTACAGTCAATACTTGGATACAGTCGTCACCTGGTTACAGTCATTACCTTTTTACAGTACAGTCATTACCTGGTTACAGTCATTACCTGGTTACAGTCAATACCTGGATATAGTCATTGCCTGGCTACAGTCATTACCTGGTTACAGTCGTCACCTGGTTACAGTACAGTCATTACCTGGTTACAGCACAGTCAATACCTGGATACAGTCGTCACCTGGCTACAGTAGAGTCATTACCTGGCTACAGTCATTACCTGGATATAGTCATTACCTGGTTACAGTACAGCAGTGGTTCTCAAACTGTGGGTCCTGACCCCAAAGTGGGTCACGAACACCTCTGCATGGGGTCGCGACTCCATATTGTTGACCATCAGGCTGATGACTTCTCTAATCCCTCATTTAAGTAGTTGAAAAATCAGTTGAATTGTCTGTTACTTCAGACTCCTCCCATCACTCTGTGCCTCCACCATACTGTCATGTATGTGCTGTCTGCTGACCACACATGTGTGTGACCATTCTGTGGTAGCTTGCTGGGGTCCCGTAATAATTTTTATTGCCCTGACGAGGTCCCGGAGCAAAATAGTTTGAGGACCGCTGCAGTACAGTCATTACCTGGTTACAGTACAGTCAATACCTGGATACAGTCTTTACCTGGTTACAATACAGTCATTACCTGGTTACAGTAGTCAATACCTGGATACAGTCATCACCTGGTTAAAGTACAGTCATTACCTGGTTACAGTACAGTAATTACCTGGCTACAGTCATTACCTGGAAATAACCATTACCTGGTTACAGTACAGTCGTTACCAGGATATAATCATTACCTGGTTACAGTACAGTCGTTACCTGGATACAGCCAGTACTGCCCCTGCATTCCTCCGTTGGCCCCGCCATGCACCAGTCCAGAACGGTTGGCTGCAGACCATCTCACAACACTTATAGGTCATTTTGATAATGTCTGGGCACCTCCTATATCCATTCCCGAATACTGGCTACACATGGGTGAGCAGGAGATGAACCTACAACATTAACTAGCATAATAGATTATTATCAGCAGCACAGAGAATGTCAGCTCATCAATCTTCTGTGTCCATTTGTACACAGGTCCGAGGTAAGAGGAGCCACTTGTAGCCAATCTGAGAACCCATCTCCGAGTGGGCGGAGCACAGAGATGATGTCATCACTCCCTATCTCCCTACCACGGATCACGGCCATGGTAGTACAGTACTCGCCTTCTTCACTAGGGAGGCCAAACCTGGGATTACCGAGAGACCCGGGATTGGCTGCCTGAGGGGATCCGTCCGATAGGTCGACTGTGTAAGGTCATTAGTCAGTAGGTCGACAATTATTGGTCAACAGCAATATGTCGACACGTAAAAAATGTCAGCATGCAATAGGTTAACATTGACAAAACGTCAACACAAGTATTTTGGGCATAGAGGGAGACTATAATGTGACTCTTTAATGTGTTGACCATCACTCCCCTGCGTGAACACTAGTGTCGACCAATGGTGGTTACAGTGTTACCTTTATATTACTGGTTGCTGGGCAGCATCTCAGCCCGGCACAGCGAGTAATTGTGTACGTGCGCACTGACCCCGAAATACTGGGATTGGAGGCTCCAATTCCGGGATTCAAACTCGAGAAAATTTTGAACCTTAAATCCCGGAATTCCATCGTTTCTGATCCCGGGATTGGCCTCCCTAGCCAGAACACTGATGACCTGAGATTCCAAAAGTGGCACGAGAAAGAGACCGTGGCAAAGATAATCGGGCATTAAATCATCGGTTCCAAGATGTCATAGAATCGGGTGAATCTGCCTCTGATTATATACGCTGAATTTGCCCGTCCCCAAATGTACATTGGGGGTAATACAGTACCCATTGCACGGCGCTAGTGGAATGTCAGCAATTCGCGTGATGTTGGCGCCGCCATTGTACAGGACAATTACTGGCCACGTAACACCTGAGCATTGAAGTAGCCGCGGTATGTAACATTAGTGTGTCCCGCGAAGAGTTAACGTCGTCATTGTTCTCCACTTGTCTTTAATTACTGTGCGGGCCGAGGGTGCTGAAATATGCATGAAACATCTCTGTCCCAGATCAGTTGCATGGAGCGAGGGAGCCGCTGATGAGAGAGTTTCCTGGTCACAGGGAGGGAAGTGCCCGGCTCTCCCTCCGTGCTGCACCCTCGCCGCAGCACATTCTGCTGCTATGGGCCCAGCACGGGGAGCTGTGACACAGCTACCAGGGATTCAATGTAACATCTAGTAGGGGGTATAGGGGGAAGCAT
The DNA here is from genome assembly GCF_055691185.1 of Crinia signifera. NCBI lineage: Eukaryota > Metazoa > Chordata > Amphibia > Anura > Myobatrachidae > Crinia > Crinia signifera. The sequence continues at coordinate 400,655,802 of NC_139218.1, read as the reverse complement.
ACTGGGCCATTCCACCATATCCTTAGCCGGGCTACTGATTCAGAGGGTTCCCCAGCAGCAGCATATACCGCAGGACGGGCACAGAAAGTAGGTCATGTGGCGCACCAGTGCTGTACTGCAGAACCGACACTTAGGAATCAATCATGTAATCCAGATAAAGGCAGCATACAGTATATATGCACAGCGCAGGGATATCTGCTGCATTAGAACCGGAGCCCACGGGTGTCTGATCTGCAAACAAAATTTTCCTGGCGGGGGGGGGGGGGAAGGGGGGCGTGACTTTTTTGTTACGCCACTGAGGTTAATTGTCACATTACTAGGGAATGGAGAGGTGCATGCTGGGAGGTATGGTAGTTCAACAAACAAAAGTGAAGCAGTTTTTCCAATTTATACGCAAGAGCAGGCGATAGATGGGGGGGGGGATGTGCTTGTGCTCTGACATTAGGGGGTTATCCTAATTGGTTCGGTCCCCTGCATGTTCACATGGAGGACCAATGTTTTGCATTTCTTTGCAGGGTGCGAGTGGGCACGGCAAACTACATGTTCGTTGTCTTGCTCGCACCTAGCAGTGTGGGTGTGGTGGCAGAGGACACAGCCCATGGGAACGTTTCATGGCCATTTCCATGGTAATGGGTCGGTGATGCGGGTGTGGGGGTGGGCAGCTGACGTCAGCTACCCGTCTGCTTCCTGCATGGGGTGCTCGCAGGTCGGAAACACCACAGAGGAGTCTCGGATCTGGAGAAATCATTGGATCATTCTCCCCTGCACCGGATGTCAGCTGACCCCCCTGTTCCCTCAGATTGTGCACACAGATCTATGGCTGTGCCAAGACAACCCAATTACTGTGCGAATGTCCATCGCTGTGCCAACACAACCCAATTACTGTGCGATTGTCCATTGCTGTGCCTACACAACCGAATTACTGTGCGATTGTCCATGGCTGTGCCAACACAACCGAATTACTGTGCGATTATCCATGGCTGTGCCAACGCAACCCAATTACTGTGCGATTGTCCATCGCTGTGCCAACACAACCCAACTACTGTGCGAATGTCCATCGCTGTGCCAACACAACCCAATTACTGTGCGATTGTCCATCGCTGTGCCAACACAACCCAACTACTGTGCGAATGTCCATCGCTGTGCCAACACAACCCAATTACTGTGCGATTGTCCATCGCTGTGCCAACACAACCCAATTACTGTGCGATTGTCCATGGCTGTGCCAACGCAACCCAATTACTGTGCGATTGTCCATCACTGTGCCAACACAACCCAATTACTGAGCGATTGTCCATGGCTGTGCCAACACAACCCAATTACTGCGCGATTGTCCATTGCTGTGCCAACGCAACCCAATTACTGCACAATTGTCCATTGCTGTGCCAACACAACCCAATTACTGTGCGATTGTCCATTGCTGTGCCTACACAACCGAATTACTGTGCGATTGTCCATGGCTGTGCCAACACAACCGAATTACTGTGCGATTATCCATGGCTGTGCCAACGCAACCCAATTACTGTGCGATTGTCCATCGCTGTGCCAACACAACCCAACTACTGTGCGAATGTCCATCGCTGTGCCAACACAACCCAATTACTGTGCGATTGTCCATCGCTGTGCCAACACAACCCAACTACTGTGCGAATGTCCATCGCTGTGCCAACACAACCCAATTACTGTGCGATTGTCCATCGCTGTGCCAACACAACCCAATTACTGTGCGATTGTCCATGGCTGTGCCAACGCAACCCAATTACTGTGCGATTGTCCATCACTGTGCCAACACAACCCAATTACTGAGCGATTGTCCATGGCTGTGCCAACACAACCCAATTACTGCGCGATTGTCCATTGCTGTGCCAACGCAACCCAATTACTGCACAATTGTCCATTGCTGTGCCAACACAACCCAATTACTGCACGATTGTCCATGGCTGTGCCAACACAACCCAATTACTGTGCGATTGTCCATCGCTGTGCCAACGCAACCCAATTACTGCGCGATTGTCCATCGCTGTGCCAACACAACTCAATTACTGTGCGATTGTCCATGGGAACGTTTCATGGCCATTTCCATGGTAATGGGCCGGTGATGCGGGTGTGGTGGTGGGCAGCTGACGTCAGCTACCCGTCTGCTTCCTGCATGGGGTGCTCGCAGGTCGGAAACACCACAGAGGAGTCTCGGATCTGGAGAAATCATTGGATCATTCTCCCCTGCACCGGATGTCAGCTGACCCCCCTGTTCCCTCAGATTGTGCACACAGATCTATGGCTGTGCCAACACAACCCAATTACTGTGCGATTGTCCATTGCTGTGCCTACACAACCGAATTACTGTGCGATTGTCCATGGCTGTGCCAACACAACCGAATTACTGTGCGATTATCCATGGCTGTGCCAACGCAACCCAATTACTGTGCGATTGTCCATCGCTGTGCCAACACAACCCAACTACTGTGCGAATGTCCATCGCTGTGCCAACACAACCCAATTACTGTGCGATTGTCCATCGCTGTGCCAACACAACCCAACTACTGTGCGAATGTCCATCGCTGTGCCAACACAACCCAATTACTGTGCGATTGTCCATCGCTGTGCCAACACAACCCAATTACTGTGCGATTGTCCATGGCTGTGCCAACGCAACCCAATTACTGTGCGATTGTCCATCACTGTGCCAACACAACCCAATTACTGAGCGATTGTCCATGGCTGTGCCAACACAACCCAATTACTGCGCGATTGTCCATTGCTGTGCCAACGCAACCCAATTACTGCACAATTGTCCATTGCTGTGCCAACACAACCCAATTACTGCACGATTGTCCATGGCTGTGCCAACACAACCCAATTACTGTGCGATTGTCCATCGCTGTGCCAACGCAACCCAATTACTGCGCGATTGTCCATCGCTGTGCCAACACAACCCAATTACTGTGCGATTGTCCATGGCTGTGCCAACGCAACCCAATTACTGTGCGATTGTCCATGGCTGTGCCAACGCAACCCAATTACTGCGTGATTGTCCATGGCTGTGCCAACACAACCCAATTACTGGTATAGATGAATAGAGAGCCCACCGCAAAGAACCATCAGGGTGAGGTCAAATTATCTGTATTTTTATCCCAGTGTTTCAGAAGTGTCCTAGTGTTATATGTATGTATTTTATCCAAATAAATGTTGTTTTTAAAATTTAAACAACTCACATTTTATTTGTGAATGTGCGCCAAGCTATCCCATATTCATCTATACCAGTTTACAGTTAAAGGAGGACGGTATCCCTCCCATGGGAAATTAGCAGGCAGCCAATCACAATTTATGCGCATTGAACACAAGTAAAATTCTATATATAAGTGTACAACCCAATTACTGTGCGATTGTCCATCGCTGTGCCAACACAACCCAATTACTGTGCGATTGTCCATGGCTGTGCCAACACAACCCAATTACTGTGCGATTGTCCATCACTGTGCCAACACAACCCAATTACTGTGCGATTGTCCATCGCTGTGCCAACACAACCCAATTACTGTGCGATTGTCCATGGCTGTGCCAACACAACCCAATTACTGTGCGATTGTCCATCGCTGTGCCAACGCAACCCAATTACTCTGCGATTGTCCATGGCTGTGCCAACACAACCCAATTACTGCACAATTGTCCATTGCTGTGCCAACACAGCCCAATTACTGCGCGATTGTCCATGGCTGTGCCAACGCAACCCAATTACTGCACGATTGTCCATTGCTGTGCCAACACAACCCAATTACTGTGCGATTGTCCATAGCTGTGCCAACACAACCCAATTACTGTGCGATTGTCCATCGCTGTGCCAACGCAACCCAATTACTGCGCGATTGTCCATCGCTGTGCCAACACAACCCAATTACTGTGCGATTGTCCATCGCTGTGCCAACACAACCCAATTACTGTGCGATTGTCCATCGCTGTGCCAACACAACCCAATTACTGTGCGATTGTCCATGGCTGTGCCAACACAACTCAATTACTGTGCGATTGTCCATGGCTGTGCCAACACAACCCAATTACTCTGCGATTATCCATGGCTGTGCCAACGCAACCCAACCACAACCTCTGAAACTCAAGCTTAAGCGGAGAATGTAAGAAGCTACAAGAGGGTGCCTAGGAACTGCCCAAATAACCCTGCAGTATTCTCTCCCTCCCCCTGCGCAGCTGCTGGTAATATATCTACATACAGTAAGTCTGGATTTCATCTCATCCATCAAAGCACATTCTCTGTATTATCCAATTTACCCCATTAGATTAATTAATGCCGAAAGAGGACACAGAAGTTAGAAACGTGATCAGTACAATGTTACTTCCATGTCTCCTGTACTCATGGGACGGATAGGGAGGGCACAGGATGGTCTCACCTGGGTAACATGCCATCTCACCCTGGCACAGTGTGTCACCTGTACTCATGGGACGGATGTGGAGGGCGCAGGATGGTCTCACCTGGGTAACATGCCATCTCACCCTGGCACTGTGTGTCACCTATACTCATGGGACGGATGGAGAGGGCTCAGGTTGGTTTAGCCTGGGTAACATGCCATCTCACCCTGGCATTGTGTGCCGGCCCATCCTCTGCCTCTGAAGAGAGAGCTGGTGGCCCAGTCCAGCTGCCGTCCCATCCCCTGCCTCAGAAGAGAGAGTTGGCGGCCCAGTCCAGCTTCCGGCCCATCCCCTGCCACTGAAGAGAGAGCTGGCGGCCCAGTCCAGCTGCCGGCCCATCCCATGCTTCTAAACAGAGAGCTGGCGGCCCAGTCCAGCTGCCGGCCCATCCTCTGCCTCTGAAGAGAGAGCTGACGGCCCAGTCCAGCTGCCGGCCCATCCCATGCCTCTGAAGAGAGAGCTGGCGGCCCAGTCCAGCTTCCTGCCCATCCCCTGCCACTGAAGAGAGAGCTGGCGGCCCAGTCCAGCTGCCGGCCCATCCCATGCTTCTAAACTGAGAGCTGGCGGCCCAGTCCAGCTGCCGACCCATCCTCTGCCTCAGAGAGAGCTGACGGCCCAGTCCAGCTGCCGGCCCATCCCATGCCTCTAAAGAGAGAGCTGGCGGCCCAGTCCAGCTGCTGGCCCATCCCCTGCCTCTGAAGATAGAGCTGGTAGCCCAGTCCAGCTGCCGGCCCATCCTCTGCCTCTGAAGATAGAGTTGGTGGCCCAGTCCAGCTGCCGACCCATCCTCTGCCTCTGAAGATAGAGCTGGTGGCCCCGTGCAGCTGCCGGCCGATTGCTCTGCCTCTGAAGATAGAGCTGGTGGCCCCGTCCAGCTGCAGGCCCATCCTCTGCCTCTGAAGATAGAGCTGGCGGCCCAGTCCAGCTGCCGGCCCATCCTCTGCCTCTGAAGATAGAGCTGGCGGCCCAGTACAGCTGCCGGCCCATCCTCTGCCTCTGAAGATACAGCTGGCGGCCCTGTCCAGCTGCCGTCCCATCCCCTGCCTCAGAAGAGAGAGTTGGCGGCCCAGTCCAGCTTCCGGCCCATCCCCTGCCACTGAAGAGAGAGCTGGCGGCCCAGTCCAGCTGCCGGCCCATCCCATGCTTCTAAACAGAGAGCTGGCGGCCCAGTCCAGCTGCCGGCCCATCCTCTGCCTCTGAAGAGAGAGCTGACGGCCCAGTCCAGCTGCCGGCCCATCCCATGCCTCTGAAGAGAGAGCTGGCGGCCCAGTCCAGCTTCCTGCCCATCCCCTGCCACTGAAGAGAGAGCTGGCGGCCCAGTCCAGCTGCCGGCCCATCCCATGCTTCTAAACTGAGAGCTGGCGGTACAGTCCAGCTGCCGACCCATCCTCTGCCTCAGAGAGAGCTGATGGCCCAGCCAGCTGCCGGCCCATCCCATGCCTCTAAAGAGAGAGCTGGCGGCCCAGTCCAGCTGCTGGCCCATCCTCTGCCTCTGAAGAGAGAGCTGGCGGCCCAGTCCAGCTGCCGGCCAATCCCCTGCCCAGCACCTGCCTCTAAAGAGAGAGCTGCCGGCCCATCCCCTGCCTTTGAAGATAGAGCTGGTAGCCCAGTCCAGCTGCCGGCCCATCCTCTGCCTCTGAAGATAGAGTTGGTGGCCCAGTCCAGCTGCCGACCCATCCTCTGCCTCTGAAGATAGAGCTGGTGGCCCCGTGCAGCTGCCGGCCGATTGCTCTGCCTCTGAAGATAGAGCTGGCGGCCCCGTCCAGCTGCAGGCCCATCCTCTGCCTCTGAAGATAGAGCTGGCGGCCCAGTCCAGCTGCCGGCCCATCCTCTGCCTCTGAAGATAGAGCTGGCGGCCCAGTACAGCTGCCGGCCCATCCTCTGCCTCTGAAGATACAGCTGGCGGCCCTGTCCAGCTGCCGGCCCATCCCATGCCTCTAAAGAGAGAGCTGGCGGCCCAGTCCAGCTGCCGTCCCATCCCCTGCCTCTGAAGAGAGAGCTGGCGGCCCAGTCCAGCTTCCGGCCCATCCCCTGCCACTGAAGAGAGAGCTGACGGCCCAGTCCAGCTGCCGGCCCATCCCCTGCCTCTGAAGAGAGAGCTGGCGGCCCAGTCCAGCTTTCGGCCTATCCCCTGCCACTGAAGAGAGAGCTGGCGGCCCCGTCCAGCTGCCGGCCCATCCCATGCTTTTAAACTGAGAGTTGGCGGCCCAGTCCAGCTGCCGGCCCATCCTCTGCCTCTGAAGAGAGAGCTGGCGGCCCAGTCCAGCTTCCGGCCCATCCCCTGCCACTGAAGAGAGAGCTGACGGCCCAGTCCAGCTGCCGGCCCATCCCATGCTTCTAAACTGAGAGCTGGCGGCCCAGTCCAGCTGCCGACCCATCCTCTGCCTCTGAAGAGAGAGCTGACGGCCCAGTCCAGCTGCCGGCCCATCCCATGCCTCTAAAGAGAGAGCTGGCGGCCCAGTCCAGCTGCTGGCCCATCCTCTGCCTCTGAAGAGAGAGCTGGCGGCCCAGTCCAGCTGCCGGCCAATCCCCTGCCCAGCACCTGCCTCTGAAGAGAGAGCTGCCGGCCCATCCCCTGCCTCTGAAGATAGAGCTGGCAGCCCAGTCCAGCTGCCGGCCCGTCCTCTGCCTCTGAAGATAGAGTTGGTGGCCCAGTCCAGCTGCCGACCCATCCTCTGCCTCTGAAGATAGAGCTGGTGGCCCCGTGCAGCTGCCGGCCAATCCTCTGCCTCTGAAGATAGAGCTGGCGGCCCCGTCCAGCTGCAGGCCCATCCTCTGCCTCTGAAGATAGAGCTGGCGGCCCAGTCCAGCTGCCGGCCCATCCTCTGCCTCTAAAGATAGAGCTGGCGGCCCAGTCCAGCTGCCGGCCCATCCCATGCTTCTAAACAGAGAGCTGGCGGCCCAGTCCAGCTGCCGGCCCATCCTCTGCCTCTGAAGAGAGAGCTCACGGCCCAGTCCAGCTGCCGGCCCATCCCATGCCTCTGAAGAGAGAGCTGGCGGCCCAGTCCAGCTTTCGGCCTATCCCCTGCCACTGAAGAGAGAGCTGGCGGCCCCGTCCAGCTGCCGGCCCATCCCATGCTTTTAAACTGAGAGCTGGCGGCCCAGTCCAGCTGCCGGCCCATCCTCTGCCTCTGAAGAGAGAGCTGGCGGCCCAGTCCAGCTTCCGGCCCATCCCCTGCCACTGAAGAGAGAGCTGACGGCCCAGTCCAGCTGCTGGCCCATCCCATGCTTCTAAACTGAGAGCTGGCGGCCCAGTCCAGCTGCCGACCCATCCTCTGCCTCTGAAGAGAGAGCTGACGGCCCAGTCCAGCTGCTGGCCCATCCTCTGCCTCTGAAGAGAGAGCTGGCGGCCCAGTCCAGCTGCCGGCCAATCCCCTGCCCAGCACCTGCCTCTGAAGAGAGAGCTGCCGGCCCATCCCCTGCCTCTGAAGATAGAGCTGGCAGCCCAGTCCAGCTGCCGGCCCATCCTCTGCCTCTGAAGATAGAGTTGGTGGCCCAGTCCAGCTGCCGACCCATCCTCTGCCTCTGAAGATAGAGCTGGTGGCCCCGTGCAGCTGCCGGCCAATCCTCTGCCTCTGAAGATAGAGCTGGCGGCCCCGTCCAGCTGCAGGCCCATCCTCTGCCTCTGAAGATAGAGCTGGCGGCCCAGTCCAGCTGTCGGCCCATCCTCTGCCTCTGAAGATAGAGCTGGCGGCCCAGTCCAGCTGCCGGCCCATCCCCTGCCTCTGAAGATACAGCTGGCGGCCCTGTCCAGCTGCCGGCCCATCCCATGCCTCTAAAGAGAGAGCTGGCGGCCCAGTCCAGTTGCCGTCCCATCCCCTGCCTCTGAAGAGAGAGCTGGCGGCCCAGTCCAGCTTCCGGCCCATCCCCTGCCACTGAAGAGAGAGCTGGTGGCCCAGTCCAGCTGCCGGCCCATCCCATGCTTCTAAACAGAGAGCTGGCTGCCCAGTCCAGCTGCCGGCCCATCCTCTGCCTCTGAAGAGAGAGCTCACGGCCCAGTCCAGCTGCCGGCCCATCCCATGCCTCTGAAGAGAGAGCTGGCGGCCCAGTCCAGCTTCCGGCCCATCCCCTGCCACTGAAGAGAGAGCTGACGGCCCAGTCCAGCTGCCGGCCCATCCCCTGCCTCTGAAGAGAGAGCTGGCGGCCCAGTCCAGCTTTCGGCCTATCCCCTGCCACTGAAGAGAGAGCTGGCGGCCCCGTCCAGCTGCCGGCCCATCCCATGCTTTTAAACTGAGAGCTGGCGGCCCAGTCCAGCTGCCGGCCCATCCTCTGCCTCTGAAGAGAGAGCTGACGGCCCATTCCAGCTGCCGGCCCATCCCATGCCTCTAAAGAGAGAGCTGGCAGCACATTCCAGCTGCCGGCCCATCCTCTGCCTCTGAAGAGAGAGCTGGCGGCCCAGTCCAGCTGCCGGCCCATCCCCTGCCCAGCCCCTGCCTCTGAAGAGAGAGCTGCCTGCCCATCCCCTGCCTATGAAGAGAGAGCTGGCAGCCCAGTCCAGCTGCCGGCCCATCCTCTGCCTCTGAAGATAGAGCTGGCGGCCCAGTCCAACTGCCGGCCCATCCTCTGCCTCTGAAGATAGAGTTGGTGGCCCAGTCCAGCTGCCGGCCAATCCTCTGCCTCTGAAGATAGAGCTGGCGGCCCAGTCCAGCTGCCGGCCCATCCTCTGAAGATAGAGCTGGCGGCCCAGTCCAGCTGCCGGCCCATCCTCTGCCTCTGAAGATAGAGCTGGCGGCCCAGTCCAGCTGCCGGCCCATCCTCTGCCTCTGAAGATAGAGCTGGCGGCCCAGTCCAGCTGCCGGCCCATCCTCTGCCTCTGAAGATAGAGCTGGCGGCCCAGTCCAGCTGCCGGCCCATCCTCTGCCTCTGAAGATAGAGCTGGCGGCCCAGTCCAGCTGCCGGCCCATCCTCTGCCTCTGAAGATAGAGCTGACAGCCCAGTCCAGCTGCCGGCCCATCCTCTGCCTCTGAAGATAGAGCTGGTGGCCCAGTCCAGCTGCCGGCCCATCCTCTTCCTCTGAAGATAGAGCTGGCGGCCCAGTCCAGCTGCCGGCCCATCCTCTTCCTCTGAAGATAGAGCTGGCGGCCCAGTCCAGCTGCCGGCCCATCCTCTGCCTCTGAAGATAGAGCTGGCGGCCCAGTCCAGCTGCCGGCCCATCCTCTGCCTCTGAAGATACAGCTGGCGGCCCTGTCCAGCTGCTGGCCCATCCCATGCCTCTAAAGAGAGAGCTGGCGGCCCAGTCCAGCTGCCGTCCCATCCCCTGCCTCTGAAGAGAGAGCTGGCGGCCCAGTCCAGCTTCCGGCCCATCCCCTGCCACTGAAGAGAGAGCTGACGGCCCAGTCCAGCTGCCGGCCCATCCCCTGCCTCTGAAGAGAGAGCTGGAGGCCCAGTCCAGCTTTCGGCCTATCCCCTGCCACTGAAGAGAGAGCTGGCGGCCCCGTCCAGCTGCCGGCCCATCCCATGCTTTTAAACTGAGAGCTGGCGGCCCAGTCCAGCTGCCGGCCCATCCTCTGCCTCTGAAGAGAGAGCTGGCGGCCCAGTCCAGCTTCCGGCCCATCCCCTGCCACTGAAGAGAGAGCTGACGGCCCAGTCCAGCTGCCGGCCCATCCCATGCTTCTAAACTGAGAGCTGGCGGCCCAGTCCAGCTGCCGACCCATCCTCTGCCTCTGAAGAGAGAGCTGACGGCCCAGTCCAGCTGCCGGCCCATCCCATGCCTCTAAAGAGAGAGCTGGCGGCCCAGTCCAGCTGCTGGCCCATCCTCTGCCTCTGAAGAGAGAGCTGGCGGCCCAGTCCAGCTGCCGGCCAATCCCCTGCCCAGCACCTGCCTCTGAAGAGAGAGCTGCCGGCCCATCCCCTGCCTCTGAAGATAGAGCTGGCAGCCCAGTCCAGCTGCCGGCCCATCCTCTGCCTCTGAAGATAGAGTTGGTGGCCCAGTCCAGCTGCCGACCCATCCTCTGCCTCTGAAGATAGAGCTGATGGCCCCGTGCAGCTGCCGGCCAATCCTCTGCCTCTGAAGATAGAGCTGGCGGCCCCGTCCAGCTGCAGGCCCATCCTCTGCCTCTGAAGATAGAGCTGGCGGCCCAGTCCAGCTGCCGGCCCATCCTCTGCCTCTGAAGATAGAGCTGGCGGCCCAGTCCAGCTGCCGGCCCATCCCATGCTTCTAAACAGAGAGCTGGCGGCCCAGTCCAGCTGCCGGCCCATCCTCTGCCTCTGAAGAGAGAGCTCACGGCCCAGTCCAGCTGCCGGCCCATCCCATGCCTCTGAAGAGAGAGCTGGCGGCCCAGTCCAGCTTTCGCCCTATCCCCTGCCACTGAAGAGAGAGCTGGCGGCCCCGTCTAGCTGCCGGCCCATCCCATGCTTTTAAACTGAGAGCTGGCGGCCCAGTCCAGCTGCCGGCCCATCCTCTGCCTCTGAAGAGAGAGCTGGCGGCCCAGTCCAGCTTCCGGCCCATCCCCTGCCACTGAAGAGAGAGCTGACGGCCCAGTCCAGCTGCCGGCCCATCCCATGCTTCTAAACTGAGAGCTGGCGGCCCAGTCCAGCTGCCGACCCATCCTCTGCCTCTGAAGAGAGAGCTGACGGCCCAATCCAGCTGCTGGCCCATCCTCTGCCTCTGAAGAGAGAGCTGGCGGCCCAGTCCAGCTGCCGGCCAATCCCCTGCCCAGCACCTGCCTCTGAAGAGAGAGCTGCCGGCCCATCCCCTGCCTCTGAAGATAGAGCTGGCAGCCCAGTCCAGCTGCCGGCCCATCCTCTGCCTCTGAAGATAGAGTTGGTGGCCCAGTCCAGCTGCCGACCCATCCTCTGCCTCTGAAGATAGAGCTGGTGGCCCCGTGCAGCTGCCGGCCAATCCTCTGCCTCTGAAGATAGAGCTGGCGGCCCCGTCCAGCTGCAGGCCCATCCTCTGCCTCTGAAGATAGAGCTGGCGGCCCAGTCCAGCTGTCGGCCCATCCTCTGCCTCTGAAGATAGAGCTGGCGGCCCAGTCCAGCTGCCGGCCCATCCTCTGCCTCTGAAGATACAGCTGGCGGCACGGGCCAGCTGCCGGCCTATCCCATGCCTCTAAAGAGAGAGCTGGCGGCCCAGTCCAGCTGCCGACCCATCCTCTTCCTCTGAAGATAGAGCTGGTGGCCCAGTCCAGCTGCCGGTCCATCCTCTTCCTCTGAAGATAGAGCTGGCGGCCCATTCCAGCTGCCGGCCCATTCTCTACCTCTAAAGAGAGAGCTGGCGGCCCAGTCCAGCTGGCGGCCCATCCTCTGCCTCTGAAGATAGAGCTGGCGGTCCAGTCCAGCTGCCGGCCCATCCTCTGCCACTGAAGAGAGAGCTGGCGGCCCAGTATTCTCCATGTATCGTCCCCAGAGTCCCTGGACTGAGCCGATTATGTGATTTCATGGCTGCAGAACACAACAGCCGCAGAAAGCGAATTAGTAACGAAACGTTCCCATTATTATTATACACAATGTCCTCATTTTCCTGTGATGTAAGGCCATTAACCGCGGCAATGCCAGAATTATCCAGGATTATGTAGTGTTACACAGGCACAGAATAATGTGTATACTGAGGGTGCGTAATGAATTAACCCTTCCGTACTCCACCAAAGCATAAGTAGCGATGGCTGATAGCATGTAATTACTGCAGCACATTGGACACGGGGGAGGGGATGCATGTTGCAGAGTGGAGAGTACCGCTGAGGTGTGAGGCAGCGATGGACTTCACCGGCGAGGAGAGTACCAGCTGTATATTATCAGTTATACTAAACAGAATACAGTATGTCCTTGGGGTTATTCTTCTTGGATAAATGGGGCCCTTGGAGAGAGGTAAAGTACCGATCATCTCCTTTCATTTTCCAAACACAGCCTGTGCAATTAGGAGCTGATTGTGTGTGACTTTATCTCTCTCCACTTTAATGCTCCAAGGATTAGCACAGAGGGGCAGATGTATTAAGCCTTAAAAACGTTTATCTTTAGCACCCTCGTATTTATCCCAGCAGTGAACAGGCAGCTGGTTCTGGTGCTGCTGGGCACAGTAGTTCCCCAGCAGGTGAGATCACTCCTTACACATTCCGCCATGCCGTGGACTGAGCTAGGGGAGTCCTCTCACCACTTCTCCTGCACCGTCCCACCCAACACCACCCCACCCCCTTCTCCATACACACCTGCATACGGCTGCGTACGGGAATGGGGGATCACATCGGTATTGGGGACATGCGCTGCGCTCCCTCCTACACACAGATATCTCCACATGAGCCCCATATGTGTCCCTGCCTCCTGTATTATCAGAACGTAGCGCATGTGCGCAGAACATAGCCCATGTGCGCAGAACGTAGCGCATGTGCGCAGAACGTAGCGCATGTGCGCAGAACCTAGCCCATGTGCGCAGAACGTAGCCCACGTGCGCAGAACGTAGCCCACGTGCGCAGAACGTAGCCCACGTGCGCAGAACGTAGCCCACGTGCGCAGAACTTAGCCCACGTGCGCAGAACGTAGCCCACGTGCGCAGAACGTAGCCCACGTGCGCAGAACGTAGCCCACGTGCGCAGAACTTAGCCCACGTGCGCAGAACGTAGCCCACGTGGGCAGAACGTAGCCCATGTGGGCAGAACGTAGCCCATGTGGGCAGAACGTAGCCCATTTGCGCAGAACGTAGCCCATGTGCGCAGAACGTAGCCCATGAGCGCAGAACGTAGCCCATGTGCGCAGAACGTAGCCCATGTGCGCAGAACGTAGCCCATGTGCGCAGAACGTAGCCCATGTGCGCAGAACGTAGCCCATGTGCGCAGAACGTAGCCCATGTGGGCAGAACGTAGCCCATATGCGCAGAACGTAGCCCATGTGGGCAGAACGTAGCCCATGTGGGCAGAACGTAGCCCATTTGGGCAGAACGTAGCCCATGTGCGCAGAACGTAGCCCATGTGCGCAGAACGTAGCCCATGTGCGCAGAACGTAGCCCATGTGCGCAGAACGTAGCCCATGTGGGCAGAACGTAGCCCATATGCGCAGAACGTAGCCCATGTGGGCAGAACGTAGCCCATGTGGGCAGAACGTAGCCCATTTGGGCAGAACGTAGCCCATGTGCGCAGAACGTAGCCCATGTGCGCAGAACGTAGCCCATGTGGGCAGAACGTAGCCCATGTGCGCAGAACGTAGCCCATGTGCGCAGAACGTAGCCCATGTGCGCAGAACGTAGCCCATGTGCGCAGAACGTAGCCTATATGCGCAGAACGTAGCGCATGTGTGCAGAACGTAGCCCATGTGAGCAGAACGTAGCGCATGTGTGCAGAACGTAGCCCATGTGAGCAGAACGTAGCCCATGTGCGCAGAACGTAGCGCATGTGCGCAGAACGTAGCCCATGTGCGCAGAACGTAGCCCATGTGCGCAGAACGTAGCCCATGTGCGCAGAACGTAGCGCATGTGCGCAGAACGTAGCCCCTGTGCGCAGAACGTAGATCATGTGCGCAGAACGTAGCCCCTGTGCGCAGAACGTAGCCCATGTGCGCAGAACGTAGCCCCTGTGCGCAGAACGTAGCCTATGTGCGCAGAACGTAGCGCATGTGCGCAGAACGTAGCCCATGTGCGCAGAACGTAGCCCCTGTGCGCAGAACGTAGATCATGTGCGCAGAACGTAGCCCCTGTGCGCAGAACGTAGCCCATGTGCGCAGAACGTAGCCCCTGTGCGCAGAACGTAGCCCATGTGCGCAGAACGTAGCCCCTGTGCGCAGAACGTAGCGCATGAGGTCAGACAGCAACACAATTCAGCATCTAATCTGACCGCAATGTGATAGGAAGCTGCTCTTTGTGGGCGGTAACCGGACGTTTTCTGGGAGGGGCAGAGAATACGCAGGCGTGCCCAGGCAGGGCGGTGAAATCATCAGCGCCGGCCACTATCAGCCTGATTGTGTCACACAGATGTGGAAGAGTCAGAGCTACGCACACACTGGGAAATCATTCGAAGAGGTCGACATGGGAAAGGTCGACATGATGTTTTAATGTTTTTAGGGTGTCTATGTCGACATGGACACTGTCTAAGTGTACTGCGTCCCCTTGCATGGCTCGCTGCGCTCCCCTAGCTAGTGGATGGTAGGGCAGGGAATACCGCCTGTCGGCACATGTCGGCTGAAAATTTTGTAAAAAAATGCATGTCTACCTTTTTCATGTCGACAATTTCTCACGTCGACCCTTTGACCATGTCGACCATTAGACCCTGTCGACCTATTGTGTGTCGGCCTTTAAACCCTGTCGACAATTTGACTGTCCACCATTAGTGGTGGACCATATGACTGTCTATCATGAGTCATTAGTCTGTGATCAGTCCGTATACCCTGACTTACATGCTGGGAAAATAACAATCTCGTGGATTTTGGCACCATCTAGTGGCAGTTCCTGGTAAATACAGGGAATAAACAGAATACGCTATAGCTGACCACGTGCAATGTACAAAGAATGTTCTGCACCTTTGTGCAGGGTTGCCAACCCTCCCGGAATGGCCGGGAGGGTCCCGAAAATCGGGTCACCCTTCCGGCCTCCCGGAAAGGTGGGCAACCCTCCCGGATTCTGGGGGACCCCTGCTCCCCCCCCCCGATTGCGGCTCCCCCACCCCTGACCGCGGCGTTTAAATTACCGGTACTTATGTATTATCTGGGCTCCCATGTTAAATGCACCCCATTTTTTCATACCCCTACTATCCAACTACGCATGGAGTTGATTTTATATAGTGTGGCGAGCGCAGCGAGCCACCGTGCCCGAAGCGTGGAGAGCGCAGCGAGCCCCGCGAGGGGACACAGTCTCATAAGAAAAACGGGAGCCCAGATATTACATAAGTACCAAATTATCTTATCTGCAGATCTCCGGGGAGGAGGCGGGGCTAAAGTGTCTTAATCGCGTCATTTAGCCCCACCCCCTCCACGAAGATAGGCAAATTTAGTAACTTTCCTTCATGGGGGCGGGGCTTAATGATGGCACGTTTAAGTCCCGCCCCCGAACTCCTGCTGAAAGTCTCCTCTCCAGGCTGGAGCGTTTAAAAGTTGGCACCCTGCCTTTGTGTCATACCCTGATGTGTTCTTTTCTGCAAACATCTCCACTGAGCGTTGACTAGAACTGATTTGTGCAGTGGCAGTGATCTGTCCTGGGGACATTATGATTCTGCAAGCTGGGGACAAGCTTGTTATTTTCGGGGTCCACGCCACCATCTATTACCTTTAGTAATGTTGTGGCGAGCGAAGCAGAGTGTGCCACTGAGCCTGAAGCACGGTGAGCAATCGTGAGGGGACAATCGCAATTCACGTAGCGGCTAACGTAACTGGTGTAAGCGGTGGCCGCAAAGACAAGGAAGTACCTTACAAATATTTAAAAATAACAGATTGTAAGCCGCTGTGAGTTGTAGCAGGCTGTGAGCTGCTGTGAGATGTAGCAGGCTGTGAGCTGCTGTGAGTTGTAGCAGGCTGTGAGCTGCTGTGAGATGTAGCAGGCTGTGAGCTGCTGTGAGTTGTAGCAGGCTGTGAGCCGCTGTGAGTTGTAGCAGGCTGTGAGCTGCTGTGAGATGTAGCAGGCTGTGAGCTGCTGTGAGATGTAGCAGGCTGTGAGCCGCTGTGAGTTGTAGCAGGCTGTGAGCTGCTGTGAGTTGCTACAATAAAGTTTTGCTAGTTAATGCTTTATGTTTTCCCCTCACTATTTTTTTTTTATTTCCCTCAAAACATGAATCATATATCCAATGTGTGTGTATAAGGCTGGGTGGGGGGTGGAGTTTCATGTGTGACCCTGCCCAGCGTTATACACACACTCTCAGGATGATTGACACATGTAGCCAAATATATGAGATGTGTGTAAACTGTAAAAGCCTCCAACATGATAAACTTAAATGGATTATTTATCATTTCATTAGCTTATTAGTGTATTATATGCTTAAGTAGACAGTTTATTGAAATATATATAGAAACATCGGTTAACATCAGGTTCACAGTACCAATGTTTAGGTCTAAATGATGTTTTCTAACCAATGTTGAAAAACATAATTCAACTGATGTTTTCTTTCGATGTCCCATCCCTAGTCCAAAGCAGGACCCGGCTCCAGTCGCTAGGATCAAATGTCCGGTCCCAGCACTGGAAGTAGTGCGGTAGGTAGCAGGGGTACACGCGGCACAAGGAGCTATGTGGACAGAGCAGCATTTCTAAATTGGTGCCATTCATGAGCCAATCGCGACTCCCGAAATGATGGCCAATGGGACTCTGCCTTAGCCCCGTACTCGGTCCTGCCCTGGGGGGACCGGTGGCCGAGACCGGAGGGTCGGTGCGGCTGGTGCAGCGGCAGTGGAGGGGGGCGCATTGTAGCAGCCCCCTCCTCTAATATGGTGAGAGCCACCACTGGATAACATAGCTCCCCCCTGCAGCTTAGGCACAATGACTCGCCCTGTAAGCCTCAAGAGGTTTCTGTAAAACTCCTTCTAAGTACCGGGTTCTAGACCAGGAAGGTAATATGGGTCCTGGTATAAATACCGGATCCCTCCACACTTGGAAACATGTTGGTGAGTGGAGGCATTTTAGCTAACTGGGACCTTACCTTTTTTTCCATCGGCTGCCACTTCTGTCCTGATCCGGATTGTGGATAGAGCTGGAGGTTCCCACCTGCAGGTGCATTTTTAATTTATATATTTTTTAAAATAATAATAATAATAATAATAATAATAATAATAATAATAATTTTTATGGATGAATGGTTGACCTGAGTCTGTGGGTCCAATCACAGAGGAATTGAAAAAAACACCTTTTGAGGCATATACTGTAGGGCCTCTTTTTTAGGCGAGTCATTGTTGACATAAGGACTGGTGCCTTGAATAAACTGCTTAAGGAAAATAGGGCCCATTCTGGAGGTCAGTATCTGGAAGATTGGGGACTTGCGCTGCATGAACCATTGAGAGGGGTGAAACGGAGAATCCATTAAAAGAAACCTTTATTTGAAAATAGGGCCCAATATAGAGGTCAGTACTCGCAATGTGTGGTACTGGAACTGGTGACCGGGACAGTGTGTATCCATCAAAAGAAACCTCGATGCGCACATAGGGCCCAGCCACAAGGTCCGGACTGGGAATTTTTTGAGGATATCCGTAGATCCAGCTGCAAACGGCAGAATCGTGATTAAACACATTGAGGATGGGGGCACAGCGCCGTGTGGGGTTCTCCTATGTTGTGTTGAATGTTGTATGGGGCGTGGTGAGCCCAGGAGAACACGGTTTGTCAGCAGTCCAGCGGGTGCAGAACCCCTTCTATACATTTGTTTATATTTTGGTGAATGCTGTTTTGCACGCTGGGCGCAGTTATTAAACGTGCTAGTGTTGTGTCGCTCTACACACACAGGCCCTTATTCTGGTTCACTCGCAAAGTTCCTTCTTAGATGGACAAAACCATGTGCACTGCAGGTGGGGCAGATGTAACTTGTGCAGAGTGAATTCGATTTGGGTGGGGTTTTACTTCAAAGTGAGATCTATATTGCAGTGTAAAATAAAGCAGTCAGTATTTACCCTGCACAGAAACAAAGAAGCTTTACGGTGGGGGGAGGGAGAGATGTGGGGGGATTTGAGACCATCCCCACCGCTCACTCACTCTACGGCAAGAGGGGATGCGGCTGCCGCCACCGAGTCGGTCCACGGGTGGGGGGCAGGCACCGCTCACCTGGCTCCATGGGTGGATGGGGACCTGCTCCCAAGTGCCACCCTCCAGTGGCCGGCGCCCCCAGCAAACGCCTAAAGCTGCCTAGTGGTGGCGCCGGCCCAGGGTGCATGGTGGAGTTATCACCTGGTGTGCGAGTGCTTATAGGTGTTAATTTGAGCCGATAGTTCAATAGTACCGAGGATGACATCACGTAAGCCCGAAGCTCCGTGTTGTAGGAATGTCGCGGGGTGTAGGGGGCATCGTTTGTTGCAAACGAAGAACAGTTCTCACCACCTCTCCTTCCTCCTAGATCCTCCTGTCCGGGGGGCAGGCGAGTACCAGGACCATGGCTCATCACGGCCTGAAGGTGAGAGGGTGCGGTGCCAGGTAAGTGGTCCACCTGCACGGCAACAGGCACTACACCGCACCGCACACCCCTTTACACCATGGCAACCAACCAGCTTTGAGGTAACAATTAGCAAGTGTGTTCTATAAAATTATAGGTGGCGGCTGATTGGTCACCAGGGGGAACATCTCCACAGGCTCACTGCCCTCATCACTACATCATACATCAGCCCTAGACCCACAACACTGAGCCTACTCTCCCAGAATGCAGGAGACTCGCGATTATTTGTGTGGTCTCCCATGCTCCTGAGAGTAGGCATTTCTTCTGCATCGCACCTGATTTAGTATTCAAATGGAAACAGGTGAACATACCCCTTCATCAGGGTGTGTTCCCACCCCGAAATGTCAGACACCGTGATTTCCATTTGTAATATATAAACTTTGTACAAAGTGCCGCTTCCATTTGTTACTTTTGTTTATCCTGATTGGTACAGCATAATCAACAGAGTCCCGGACCGATTACACCCCTATGTCAGGGTGGCTTACCCTCCCGGAATGGGTCCCCCTCCCCCCCCATCCCCCCAGAAATGTGGGCAACCCTCCCGGATACTGGCTGCGCCCTGCAGATCTCCCTGGCCACAGCAGTAAATTCTTGACATATCGGTGGGGGGCCTAACGATGCATATTGCATCATTTCACCTCGTCCCCTCCTTGAAGACCTGCGAATTGCAGGATTTGCAATACTGGGGATGGGGCTTGATGAGGTCTACATCAGCCCCCCCCCCCTAATGTTGTCTACATGCCGACACAGGCGCAGTGGGAGGTCCCCTGTACGGGATGTGTCCCACAATGCTGGCACATGCTCTGTGTTCCTATGTCCCGGAGCTTAGAATCCTGTGTGTACGGAGCTCTCACACCCCTTATACAAACAGTGCAGGGTTCCAACGTGCCTGTAATCTGTGTGCCTGTCGCTGATACACAGGTGAAGCAGGTCTGTGTGTCTGTGGCTGCTGCGTATGAGGAAGAGGATGATATACGTTCTGGACAGACTCCCATTTAATCCTTTCCTTGAGTCTGGGTGACTACGCTGAGACAATACTACATGAGTCATTTATCGGAACATTTCCTAGAAGTCTGCGTGACGTATGTACAGATGCTCACCGGCTATTGGCAGGAGCGATGATGGTGATAGGTGGCAGCGGGGCAACACAGGGTAATGCGGGCATGCACCTACTGTAAGAGGAAGCCGGGGGCTATGGTGGTGATAGGTGGCAGTGGGGTACCACAGGGTAATGCCGGCATGCACCTACTGTAATAGGAAGCCGGGGGCTATGGTGGTGATAGGTGGCAGCGGGGTAACACAGGTTAATGCCGGCATGCACCTACTGTAATAGGAAGCCGGGGGCTATGGTGGTGATAGGTGGCAGCGGGGCAGGACAGGGTAATGCCAGCATGCACCTACTGTAAGAGGAAGCCGGGAGTGATGGTGGAGATAGGTGGCAGTGGGGTACCAGAGGGTAATGCCGGCATGCACCTACTGTAAGAGGAAGCCGGGGGCCATGGTGGTGATAGGTGGCAGCGGGGTAACACAGGGTAATGCCGGCATGCACCTACTGTAAGAGGAAGCCGGGGGCTATGGTGGTGATAGGTGGCAGCGGGGTAACACAGGTTAATGCCGGCATGCACCTACTGTAATAGGAAGCCGGGGGCTATGGTGGTGATAGGTGGCAGCGGGGCAGGACAGGGTAATGCCAGCATGCACCTACTGTAAGAGGAAGCCGGGAGTGATGGTGGAGATAGGTGGCAGTGGGGTACCAGAGGGTAATGCCGGCATGCACCTACTGTAAGAGGAAGCCGGGGGCCATGGTGGTGATAGGTGGCAGCGGGGTAACACAGGGTAATGCCGGCATGCACCTACTGTATGAGGAAGCCGGGACTATGGTGGTGATAGGTGGCAGCGGGGTAACACAGGGTAATGCCGGCATGCACCTACTGTAAGAGGAAGCCGGGGGCTATGGTGGTGATAGGTGGCAGCGGGGTAACACAGGTTAATGCCGGCATGCACCTACTGTAAGAGGAAGCCGGGGGCTATGGTGGTGATAGGTGGCAGCGGGGTAACAGAGGGTAATGCCGGCATGCACCTACTGTAAGAGGAACCCGGGGGCTATGGTGGTGATAGGTGGCAGCGGGGTAACACAGGGTAATGCCGGCATGCACCTACTGTAAGAGGAAGCCGGGAGCGATGGTGGTGATAGGTGGCAGCGGGGTAACACAGGGTAATGCCGGCATGCACCTACTGTAAGAGGAAGCCGGGGGCTATGGTGGTGATAGATGTCTCCAGGGTAACACAGGGCAATGCCGGCATGCACCTACTGTATGAAGAAGCCGGGGGCTATGGTGGTGATAGGTGGCAGCAGGGTAACACAGGGTAATGCCGGCATGCACCTACTGTAATAGGAAGCCGGGGGCTATGGTGGTGATAGGTGGCAGCGGGGTAACACAGGGTAATGACGGCATGCACCTACTGTATGAAGAAGACGGGACTATGGTGGTGATAGGTGGCAGCGGGGTAACACAGGGTAATGCCGGCATGCACCTACTGTAAGAGGAAGCCGGGGGCTATGGTGGTGATAGGTGGCAGCGGGGCAGCACAGGGTAATGCCGGCATGCACCTACTGTATGAAGAAGCCGGGACTATGGTGGTGATAGGTGGCAGCGGGGTAACACAGGGTAATGCCGGCATGCACCTACTGTAAGAGGAAGCCGGGGGCTATGGTGGTGATAGGTGGCAGCACAGGGTAATGCCGGCATGCACCTACTGTATGAAGAAGCCGGGCTATGGTGGTGATAGGTGGCAGCGGGGTAACACAGGGTAATGCCGGCATGCACCTACTGTATGAAGAAGCCGGGCTATGGTGGTGATAGGTGGCAGCGGGGTAACACAGGGTAATGCCGGCATGCACCTACTGTAAGAGGAAGCCGGGGGCTATGGTGGTGATAGGTGGCAGCGGGGTAACACAGGGTAATGCCGGCATGCACCTACTGTAAGAGGAAGCCGGGACTATGGTGGTGATAGGCGGCAGCGGGGTAACACAGGGTAATGCCGGCATGCACCTACTGTAATAGGAAGCCGGGGGCTATGGTGGTGATAGGTGGTAGCGGGGTAACACAGGGTAATGCCGGCATGCACCTACTGTATGAAGAAGCCGGGACTATGGTGGTGATAGGCGGCAGCGGGGTAACACAGGGTAATGCCGGCATGCACCTACTGTAATAGGAAGCCGGGGACTATGGTGGTGATAGGCGGCAGCGGGGTAACACAGGGTAATGCCGGCATGCACCTACCGTAATAGGAAGCCGGGGACTATGGTGGTGATAGGTGGCAGCGGGGTAACACAGGGTAATGCCGGCATGCACCTACTGTAAGAGGAAGCCGGGGGCTATGGTGGTGATAGGTGGCAGCGGGGTAACACAGGTTAATGCCGGCATGCACCTACTGTAATAGGAAGCCGGGGACTATGGTGGTGATAGGTGGCAGCGGTGTAACACAGGGTAATGCCAACATGCACCTACTGTAAGAGGAAGCCGGGGGGCTATGGTGGTGATAGGTGGCAGTGGGGTACCACAGGGTAATGCCGGCATGCACCTACTGTAATAGGAAGCCGGGGGCTATGGTGGTGATAGGTGGCAGCGGGGCAGGACAGGGTAATGCCAGCATGCACCTACTGTAAGAGGAAGCCGGGAGTGATGGTGGAGATAGGTGGCAGTGGGGTACCAGAGGGTAATGCCGGCATGCACCTACTGTAAGAGGAAGCCGGGGGCCATGGTGGTGATAGGTGGCAGCGGGGTAACACAGGGTAATGCCGGCATGCACCTACTGTAAGAGGAAGCCGGGGGCTATGGTGGTGATAGGTGGCAGCGGGGTAACACAGGTTAATGCCGGCATGCACCTACTGTAATAGGAAGCCGGGGGCTATGGTGGTGATAGGTGGCAGCGGGGCAGGACAGGGTAATGCCAGCATGCACCTACTGTAAGAGGAAGCCGGGAGTGATGGTGGAGATAGGTGGCAGTGGGGTACCAGAGGGTAATGCCGGCATGCACCTACTGTAAGAGGAAGCCGGGGGCCATGGTGGTGATAGGTGGCAGCGGGGTAACACAGGGTAATGCCGGCATGCACCTACTGTATGAGGAAGCCGGGACTATGGTGGTGATAGGTGGCAGCGGGGTAACACAGGGTAATGCCAGCATGCACCTACTGTAAGAGGAAGCCGGGGGCTATGGTGGTGATAGGTGGCAGCGGGGTAACACAGGTTAATGCCGGCATGCACCTACTGTAAGAGGAAGCCGGGGGCTATGTTGGTGATAGGTGGCAGCGGGGTAACAGAGGGTAATGCCGGCATGCACCTACTGTAAGAGGAAGCCGGGAGCGATGGTGGTGATAGGTGGCAGCGGGGTAACACAGGGTAATGCCGGCATGCACCTACTGTAAGAGGAAGCCGGGGGCTATGGTGGTGATAGATGTCTCCAGGGTAACACAGGGCAATGCCGGCATGCACCTACTGTATGAAGAAGCCAGGGGCTATGGTGGTGATAGGTGGCAGCGCGGTAACACAGAGTAATGCCGGCATGCACCTACTGTAAGAGGAAGCCGGGGGCTATGGTGGTGATAGGTGGCAGCGGGGTAACACAGGGTAATGCCGGCATGCACCTACTGTAATAGGAAGCCGGGGACTATGGTGGTGATAGGTGGCAGCGGTGTAACACAGGGTAATGCCGGCATGCACCTACTGTAAGAGGAAGCCGGGGGCTATGGTGGTGATAGGTGGCAGTGGGGTACCACAGGGTAATGCCGGCATGCACCTACTGTAATAGGAAGCCGGGGGCTATGGTGGTGATAGGTGGCAGCGGGGCAGGACAGGGTAATGCCAGCATGCACCTACTGTAAGAGGAAGCCGGGAGTGATGGTGGAGATAGGTGGCAGTGGGGTACCAGAGGGTAATGCCGGCATGCACCTACTGTAATAGGAAGCCGGGGGCTATGGTGGTGATAGGTGGCAGCGGGGCAGGACAGGGTAATGCCAGCATGCACCTACTGTAAGAGGAAGCCGGGAGTGATGGTGGAGATAGGTGGCAGTGGGGTACCAGAGGGTAATGCCGGCATGCACCTACTGTAAGAGGAAGCCGGGGGCCATGGTGGTGATAGGTGGCAGCGGGGTAACACAGGGTAATGCCGGCATGCACCTACTGTATGAGGAAGCCGGGACTATGGTGGTGATAGGTGGCAGCGGGGTAACACAGGGTAATGCCAGCATGCACCTACTGTAAGAGGAAGCCGGGGGCTATGGTGGTGATAGGTGGCAGCGGGGTAACACAGGTTAATGCCAGCATGCACCTACTGTAAGAGGAAGCCGGGGGCTATGTTGGTGATAGGTGGCAGCGGGGTAACAGAGGGTAATGCCGGCATGCACCTACTGTAAGAGGAAGCCGGGAGCGATGGTGGTGATAGGTGGCAGCGGGGTAACACAGGGTAATGCCGGCATGCACCTACTGTAAGAGGAAGCCGGGGGCTATGGTGGTGATAGATGTCTCCAGGGTAACACAGGGCAATGCCGGCATGCACCTACTGTATGAAGAAGCCAGGGGCTATGGTGGTGATAGGTGGCAGCGCGGTAACACAAAGTAATGCCGGCATGCACCTACTGTAAGAGGAAGCCGGGGGCTATGGTGGTGATAGGTGGCAGCGGGGTAACACAGGGTAATGCCGGCATGCACCTACTGTAATAGGAAGCCGGGGACTATGGTGGTGATAGGTGGCAGCGGTGTAACACAGGGTAATGCCGGCATGCACCTACTGTAAGAGGAAGCCGGGGGCTATGGTGGTGATAGGTGGCAGTGGGGTACCACAGGGTAATGCCGGCATGCACCTACTGTAATAGGAAGCCGGGGGCTATGGTGGTGATAGGTGGCAGCGGGGCAGGACAGGGTAATGCCAGCATGCACCTACTGTAAGAGGAAGCCGGGAGTGATGGTGGAGATAGGTGGCAGTGGGGTACCAGAGGGTAATGCCGGCATGCACCTACTGTAAGAGGAAGCCGGGGGCCATGGTGGTGATAGGTGGCAGCGGGGTAACACAGGGTAATGCCGGCATGCACCTACTGTAAGAGGAAGCCGGGGGCTATGGTGGTGATAGGTGGCAGCGGGGTAACACAGGTTAATGCCGGCATGCACCTACTGTAATAGGAAGCCGGGGGCTATGGTGGTGATAGGTGGCAGCGGGGCAGGACAGGGTAATGCCAGCATGCACCTACTGTAAGAGGAAGCCGGGAGTGATGGTGGAGATAGGTGGCAGTGGGGTACCAGAGGGTAATGCCGGCATGCACCTACTGTAAGAGGAAGCCGGGGGCCATGGTGGTGATAGGTGGCAGCGGGGTAACACAGGGTAATGCCGGCATGCACCTACTGTATGAGGAAGCCGGGACTATGGTGGTGATAGGTGGCAGCGGGGTAACACAGGGTAATGCCGGCATGCACCTACTGTAAGAGGAAGCCGGGCTATGGTGGTGATAGGTGGCAGCGGGGTAACACAGGTTAATGCCGGCATGCACCTACTGTAAGAGGAAGCCGGGGGCTATGGTGGTGATAGGTGGCAGCGGGGTAACAGAGGGTAATGCCGGCATGCACCTACTGTAAGAGGAAGCCGGGAGCGATGGTGGTGATAGGTGGCAGCGGGGTAACACAGGGTAATGCCGGCATGCACCTACTGTTAGAGGAAGCCGGGGGCTATGGTGGTGATAGATGTCTCCAGGGTAACACAGGGCAATGCCGGCATGCACCTACTGTATGAAGAAGCCGGGGGCTATGGTGGTGATAGGTGGCAGCAGGGTAACACAGGGTAATGCCGGCATGCACCTACTGTAATAGGAAGCCGGGGGCTATGGTGGTGATAGGTGGCAGCGGGGTAACACAGGGTAATGACGGCATGCACCTACTGTATGAAGAAGCCGGGACTATGGTGGTGATAGGTGGCAGCGGGGTAACACAGGGTAATGCCGGCATGCACCTACTGTAAGAGGAAGCCGGGGGCTATGGTGGTGATAGGTGGCAGCGGGGCAGCACAGGGTAATGCCGGCATGCACCTACTGTATGAAGAAGCCGGGACTATGGTGGTGATAGGTGGCAGCGGGGTAACACAGGGTAATGCCGGCATGCACCTACTGTAAGAGGAAGCTGGGGGCTATGGTGGTGATAGGTGGCAGCACAGGGTAATGCCGGCATGCACCTACTGTATGAAGAAGCCGGGGGCTATGGTGGTGATAGGTGGCAGCGGTGTAACACAGGGTAATGCCGGCATGCACCTACTGTAAGAGGAAGCCGGGGACTATGGTGGTGATAGGTGACAGCGGGGTAACACAGGGTAATGCCGGCATGCACCTACTGTAAGAGGAAGCCGGGGGCTATGGTGGTGATAGGCGGCAGCGGGGTAACACAGGGTAATGCTGGCATGCACCTACTGTAAGAGGAAGCCGGGGGCTATGGTGGTGAAAGGTGGCAGCGGGGTAACACAGGGTAATGCCGGCATGCACCTATTGTAAGAGGAAGCCGGGAGTGATGGTGGAGATAGGTGGCAGCGGGGTAACACAGGGTAATGCCGGCATGCACCTACTGTATGAAGAAGCCGGGCTATGGTGGTGATAGGCGGCAGCGGGGTAACACAGGGTAATGCCGGCATGCACCTACTGTAAGAGGAAGCTGGGGGCTATTGTGGTTATAGGTGGCAGCGGGGTAACACAGGGTAATGCCGGCATGCACCTACTGTAATAGGAAGCCGGGGGCTATGGTGGTGATACGTGGCAGCGGGGTAACACAGGGTAATGCCGGCATGCACCTACTGTAAGAGGAACCCGGGGGCTATGGTGGTGATAGGTGACAGCGGGGTAACACAGGGTAATGCCGGCATGCACCTAATGTATGAAGAAGCCGGGCTATGGTGGTGATAGGCGGCAGCGGGGTAACACAGGGTAATGCCGGCATGCACCTACTGTAAGAGGAAGCCGGGGGCTATTGTGGTTATAGGTGGCAGCGGGGTAACACAGGGTAATGCCGGCATGCACCTACTGTAATAGGAAGCCGGGGGCTATGGTGGTGATAGGTGGCAGCGGGGTAACACAGGGTAATGCCGGCATGCACCTACTGTAAGAGGAAGCCGGGGGCTATGGTGGTGATAGGTGGCAGCGGTGTAACACAGGGTAATGCCGGCATGCACCTACTGTAAGAGGAAGCCGGGGACTATGGTGGTGATAGGTGACAGCGGGGTAACACAGGGTAATGCCGGCATGCACCTACTGTAAGAGGAAGCCGGGGGTTATGGTGGTGATAGGCGGCAGCGGGGTAACACAGGGTAATGCCGGCATGCACCTACTGTAAGAGGAAGCCGGGGGCTATGGTGGTGATAGGTGGCAGCGGGGTAACACAGGGTAATGCCGGCATGCACCTACTGTAAGAGGAAGCCGGGAGTGATGGTGGAGATAGGTGGCAGCGGGGTAACACAGGGTAATGCCGGCATGCACCTACTGTATGAAGAAGCCGGGCTATGGTGGTGATAGGCGGCAGCGGGGTAACACAGGGTAATGCCGGCATGCACCTACTGTAAGAGGAAGCTGGGGGCTATTGTGGTTATAGGTGGCAGCGGGGTAACACAGGGTAATGCCGGCATGCACCTACTGTAAGAGGAAGCTGGGGGCTATTGTGGTTATAGGTGGCAGCGGGGTAACACAGGGTAATGCCGGCATGCACCTACTGTAATAGGAAGCCGGGGGCTATGGTGGTGATAGGTGGCAGCGGGGTAACACAGGGTAATGCCGGCATGCACCTACTGTAAGAGGAACCCGGGGGCTATGGTGGTGATAGGTGACAGCGGGGTAACGCAGGGTAATGCCGGCATGCACCTACTGTAAGAGGAAGCCGGGGGCTATGGTGGTGATAGGTGGCAGCGGGGTAACACAGGGTAATGCCGGCATGCACCTACTGTATGAAGAAGCCGGGCTATGGTGGTGATAGGTGGCAGCGGGGTAACACAGGGTAATGCCGGCATGCACCTACTGTGAGAGGAAGCCGGGGGCTATGGTGGTGATAGGCGGCAGCGGGGTAACACAGGGTAATGCCGGCATGCACCTACTATAAGAGGAAGCCGGGGGCTATGGTGGTGATAGGTGGCAGCGGGGTAACACAGGGTAATGCCGGCATGCACCTACTGTAAGAGGAAGCCGGGGACTATGGTGGTGATAGGTGGCAGCGGGGTAACACAGGGTAATGCCGGCATGCACCTACTGTAAGAGGAAGCCGGGGGCTATGGTGGTGATAGGTGGCAGCGGTGTAACACAGGGTAATGCCGGCATGCACCTACTGTAAGATGAAGCCGGGGGCTATGGTGGTGATAGGTGACAGCGGGGTAACACAGGGTAATGCCGGCATGCACCTACTGTAAGAGGAAGCCGGGGGCTATGGTGGTGATAGGTGGCAGCGGGGTAACACAGGGTAATGCCGGCATGCACCTACTGTAAGAGGAAGCCGGGGACTATGGTGGTGATAGGTGGCAGCGGGGTAACACAGGGTAATGCCGGCATGCACCTACTGTAAGAGGAAGCCGGGGGCTATGGTGGTGATAGGTGGCAGCGGTGTAACACAGGGTAATGCCGGCATGCACCTACTGTAAGAGGATGCCGGGGACTATGGTGGTGATAGGTGACAGCGGGGTAACACAGGGTAATGCCGGCATGCACCTACTGTAAGAGGAAGCCGGGGGCTATGGTGGTGATAGGCGGCAGCGGGGTAACACAGGGTAATGCCGGCATGCACCTACTGTAAGAGGAAGCCGGGGGCTATGGTGGTGAAAGGTGGCAGCGGGGTAACACAGGGTAATGCCGGCATGCACCTATTGTAAGAGGAAGCCGGGAGTGATGGTGGAGATAGGTGGCAGCGGGGTAACACAGGGTAATGCCGGCATGCACCTACTGTATGAAGAAGCCGGGCTATGGTGGTGATAGGCGGCAGCGGGGTAACACAGGGTAATGCCGGCATGCACCTACTGTAAGAGGAAGCTGGGGGCTATTGTGGTTATAGGTGGCAGCGGGGTAACACAGGGTAATGCTGGCATGCACCTACTGTAATAGGAAGCCGGGGGCTATGGTGGTGATACGTGGCAGCGGGGTAACACAGGGTAATGCCGGCATGCACCTACTGTAAGAGGAACCCGGGGGCTATGGTGGTGATAGGTGACAGCGGGGTAACACAGGGTAATGCCGGCATGCACCTACTGTATGAAGAAGCCGGGCTATGGTGGTGATAGGCGGCAGCGGGGTAACACAGGGTAATGCCGGCATGCACCTACTGTAAGAGGAAGCCGGGGGCTATTGTGGTTATAGGTGGCAGCGGGGTAACACAGGGTAATGCCGGCATGCACCTACTGTAATAGGAAGCCGGGGGCTATGGTGGTGATAGGTGGCAGCGGGGTAACACAGGGTAATGCCGGCATGCACCTACTGTAAGAGGAAGCCGGGGGCTATGGTGGTGATAGGTGGCAGCGGTGTAACACAGGGTAATGCCGGCATGCACCTACTGTAAGAGGAAGCCGGGGACTATGGTGGTGATAGGTGACAGCGGGGTAACACAGGGTAATGCCGGCATGCACCTACTGTAAGAGGAAGCCGGGGGCTATGGTGGTGATAGGCGGCAGCGGGGTAACACAGGGTAATGCCGGCATGCACCTACTGTAAGAGGAAGCCGGGGGCTATGGTGGTGATAGGTGGCAGCGGGGTAACACAGGGTAATGCCGGCATGCACCTACTGTAAGAGGAAGCCGGGAGTGATGGTGGAGATAGGTGGCAGCGGGGTAACACAGGGTAATGCCGGCATGCACCTACTGTATGAAGAAGCCGGGCTATGGTGGTGATAGGCGGCAGCGGGGTAACACAGGGTAATGCCGGCATGCACCTACTGTAAGAGGAAGCTGGGGGCTATTGTGGTTATAGGTGGCAGCGGGGTAACACAGGGTAATGCCGGCATGCACCTACTGTAAGAGGAAGCTGGGGGCTATTGTGGTTATAGGTGGCAGCGGGGTAACACAGGGTAATGCCGGCATGCACCTACTGTAATAGGAAGCCGGGGGCTATGGTGGTGATAGGTGGCAGCGGGGTAACACAGGGTAATGCCGGCATGCACCTACTGTAAGAGGAACCCGGGGGCTATGGTGGTGATAGGTGACAGCGGGGTAACGCAGGGTAATGCCGGCATGCACCTACTGTAAGAGGAAGCCGGGGGCTATGGTGGTGATAGGTGGCAGCGGGGTAACACAGGGTAATGCCGGCATGCACCTACTGTATGAAGAAGCCGGGCTATGGTGGTGATAGGCGGCAGCGGGGTAACACAGGGTAATGCCGGCATGCACCTACTGTAAGAGGAAGCCGGGGGCTATTGTGGTTATAGGTGGCAGCGGGGTAACACAGGGTAATGCCGGCATGCACCTACTGTAATAGGAAGCCGGGGGCTATGGTGGTGATAGGTGGCAGCGGGGTAACACAGGGTAATGCCGGCATGCACCTACTGTAAGAGGAACCCGGGGGCTATGGTGGTGATAGGTGACAGCGGGGTAACGCAGGGTAATGCCGGCATGCACCTACTGTAAGAGGAAGCCGGGGGCTATGGTGGTGATAGGTGGCAGCGGGGTAACACAGGGTAATGCCGGCATGCACCTACTGTAAGAGGAAGCCGGGGGCTATGGTGGTGATAGGTGGCAGCGGGGTAACACAGGGTAATGCCGGCATGCACCTACTGTAAGAGGAACCCGGGGGCTATGGTGGTGATAGGTGACAGCGGGGTAACGCAGGGTAATGCCGGCATGCACCTACTGTAAGAGGAAGCCGGGGGCTATGGTGGTGATAGGTGGCAGTGGGGTAACACAGGGTAATGCCGGCATGCACCTACTGTATGAAGAAGCCGGGCTATGGTGGTGATAGGCGGCAGCGGGGTAACACAGGGTAATGCCGGCATGCACCTACTGTAAGAGGAAGCCGGGGGCTATTGTGGTTATAGGTGGCAGCGGGGTAACACAGGGTAATGCCGGCATGCACCTACTGTAATAGGAAGCCGGGGGCTATGGTGGTGATAGGTGGCAGCGGGGTAACACAGGGTAATGCCGGCATGCACCTACTGTAAGAGGAACCCGGGGGCTATGGTGGTGATAGGTGGCAGCGGGGTACCACAGGGTAATGCCGGCATGCACCTACTGTATGAAGAAGCCGGGCTATGGTGGTGATAGGCGGCAGCGGGGTAACACAGGGTAATGCCGGCATGCACCTACTGTAAGAGGAAGGGCTATGGTGGTGATAGGTGGCAGCGGGGTACCACAGGGTAATGCCGGCATGCACCTACTGTATGAAGAAGCCGGGCTATGGTGGTGATAGGTGGCAGCGGGGTAACACAGGGTAATGCCGGCATTCACCTACTGTAATAGGAAGCCGGGGACTATGGTGGTGATAGGTGGCAGCGGGGCAACACAGGGTAATGCCGGCATGCACCTACTGTAAGAGGAAGCCGGGAGTGATGGTGGTGATAGGTGGCAGCGGGGTAACACAGGGTAATGCCGGCATGCACCTACTGTAAGAGGAAGCCGGGGGCTATGGTGGTGATAGGTGGCAGCGGGGTAACACAGGGTAATGCCGGCATGCACCTACTGTAAGAGGAACCCGGGGGCTATGGTGGTGATAGGTGGCAGCGGGGTAACACAGGGTAATGCCGGCATTCACCTACTGTAATAGGAAGCCGGGGACTATGGTGGTGATAGGTGACAGCGGGGTAACACAGTGTAATGCCGGCATGCACCTACTGTATGAAGAAGCCGGGACTATGGTGGTGATAGGTGGCAGCGGGGCAGCACAGGGTAATGCCGGCATGCACCTACTGTAATAGGAAGCCGGGGGCTATGGTGGTGATAGGTGGCAGTGGGGCAGCACAGGGTAATGCCGGCATGCACCTACAGTAATAGGAAGCCGGGGGCTATGGTGGTGATAGGTGACATCGGTGTAACACAGGGTAATGCCGGCATGCACCTACTGTAAGAGGAAGCCGGGACTATGGTGGTGATAGGTGGCAGCGGGGCAGCACAGGGTAATGCCGGCATGCACCTACTGTAAGAGGAAGCCGGCGGCTATGGTGGTGATAGGCGGCAGCGGGGTAACGCAGGGTAATGCCGGCATGCACCTACTGTAAGAGGAAGCCGGGGGCTATGGTGGTTATAGGTGGCAGCGGGGTAACACAGGGTAATGCCGGCATGCACCTACTGTAAGAGGAAGCCGGGGGCTATGGTGGTGATAGGTGGCAGCGGGGTAACACAGGGTAATGCCGGCATGCACCTACTGTAAGAGGAAGCCGGGGGCTATGGTGGTGATAGGTGGCAGCGGGGTAACACAGGGTAATGCCGGCATGCACCTACTGTAAGAGGAAGCCGGGGGCTATGGTGGTGATAGGTGGCAGCGGGGTAACACAGGGTAATGCCGGCATGCACCTACTGTAAGAGGTATGCTGGTATGTGCTGCAGTCTCTGGTATGTGGCACAGTCTCTGGTGATGTTACATCAGCCCCACCTCTCCATGTCCCCTACTTCCAGTCTCTCTCCCTGTCACGCTCTGCCAGCCACTATCCCTGTCACCCACTAGTGCCAGCCACTCTCCCTGTCACCCACTGCCAGTCATTTTCCCTGTCACCCACTGCCAGTCACTCTCCCTGTCACCCACTAGTGCCAACCACTCACCCTGTCACCCACTAGTGCCACTCACCCTGTCACCTACTTCCAGTCACTCTCCCTGTCACCCTCTGCCAGCCACTCTCCCTGTCACCCACTGCCAGTCACTCTCCCTGTCACCCACTGCCAGCCACTCTCCCTGTCACCCACTGCCAGCCACTCTCCCTGTCACCCACTAGTGCCAGCCACTCTCCCTGTCACCCACTGCCAGTCACTCTCCCTGTCACCCACTGCCAGTCACTCTCCCTGTCACAAATGGATTGAGGGGGGTAGTTGCGCTATACCAGGGGTCTTCAACCCATGGCCCGCGGGCCACGAGTGTCCCGCGGAGCTGATCTCAGTGGCCCCCTGCCCGCCGGCCCGTCATGCACAGGATTTTTTTTTTTTAAGTAAAAGAAAATGCTGCCGAGGGAGGCAGTGTAATGGAGTCCCCTTGGGTGCCGCCTACCCGATTTCCATTGGCTGCAGGCAGGGCAGAGGAGTGGATCCAGCGCGGCTGAGGGAGGAGGAGGCACGTCTGGTCACAAGCTGGGGAGTTGGGACCCGGCGAAGCTGCCGGAGGAGGAGACGCAGCTGGCGGGAGCAGGGGACCCGGCACTGGAACTGCAGGAGGAGGAGGCACAGCTGGCGGAGGGGACCCAGCGAAACTGCAGGAGGAGGCATGGATGGTGGAAGCAGGTGACCCGTCAAAGCTGCAGGATGAGGAGGTACATCTGGCGGGAGCAGGGGACCTGGCAAAGCTGCAGGCATTACTGGGGGCATTGTGTGTGGGGCATTACTGGGGGCATTGTGTGTGAGGGGCACTGCTGGGGCATTGTGTGTGAGGGGCACTGCTGTGGCACTGTGTGTGAGGGGCACTGCTGGGGCATTGTGTGAGGGGCACTGCTGGGGCATTGTGTGAGGGGCACTGCTGGGGCATTGTGTGAGGGGCACTGCTGGAGCATTGTGTGATGGGCACTGCTGGGGCATTGTGTGTGAGGGGCACTGCTGGGGAATTGTGTGTGAGGGGCACTGCTGGGGCATTGTGTGTGAGGAGCACTGCTGGGGCATTGTGTGTGAGGGGCACTGCTGGGGCATTGTGTGTGAGGGGCACTGCTGGGGCATTGTGTGAGGGGCACTGCTGGGGCATTGTGTGAGGGGCACTGCTGGGGCATTGTGTGAGGGGCACTGCTGGGGCATTAGGTGAGGGGCACTGCTGGGGCACCATATGTATAAGCAGGAGTACTGCTGGCATTATGGTCTGTGGCATAATGGGCATCAGTGTGGGGCATAATGTGTAATGGGCATTATGGCGTATGACATAATGTACAACAGGTATTACGGTGTGTGACATAATGTCTAATGGACACTATGGTGTGATGCACAATGTGTAATGGGCATTACGGATAAACAGTGTAACAGTGTATATTGATTTAAGTAGCCTTTCATTGTTTGGGTTTGATCTGTGAGGCATACTATTTCACTATGTGGGCCTTCATGTTTATATGTCATTGTGCAGCCTTCAGTCAACTTAAGCGTGTGAGGACAACGACCATTCCTGCGGTAACCAATGTCTGGTCATGCAGGTTGCAAAAGAGGTGTCAGGTAATTGTTTTCCTGCTAGTTCACACTCGTTATAATTAGACCACGCCCCTTATAATTAGGTCACACCTGTTTTTGGGAGCGCGCCTACGGCGCGTGCAATTTATTCAATATCAAATTATATATGGGGGGGGGGGGGGGGGCACATATTTTACTGTTTGCACTGGAACCCAAATTGGCTGCTGATAACTATTAGGGTGTGTGTGTGTGGGGTTATGTGCTGAGTATGGGCGGCTGTGCCAACTATCTATGAAGGACTGTGCTGACGTTATAGGGGAGCTGTGATTCTATGGGGCTGTCCGAAATTCCGTAGGCGATTTTAGTGGCCCTCGGGCTTCACTGGATTTTTTTAGGTGGCCCACGCTGTCTTAAAGGTTGAAGACCCCTGCGCTATACAATTGATGGTAAATAATAACTGTATTACAGTAGAATTAGTAATGTGCGTTTATTATAACAACATATACATTTGGAGAATTTTTTTTGTTAAAACATCCCATCACTGAGCATTAAAATATTTACGTATGAAAAAGTAGCCGCATCCAGTATTGGAAGAAAGAAATGTTAAATATCACCTGAATGGAGTAATATCCATCTTTCTGGGCCCAAAAGAGTTGATCTGGGTAGTAGGTACCAGTGAGCGTCCATTCATGTGCTTCCTCCACTTGGATATTGGGGGTGGCGTTCCTCCAAGAAGATGGAATATCTGAAGCGGGGGGGGGGGGGGGATTTTAGGTTCACTTGATCCTGGGATTATCAGGGTTAGAGAGTTGGCGTTCCTCCACAATGATGATAGAAGCCTGATTGGAATCCTGGATCCTGGTATTTGCTTAGGTTTTCCCGTGCAATGAGAAGGGTCACTCTGGATTAGCAGCGTACGAGGGGTTGCCAGTGGCCACTCTCCCTGTCACCCACTGCCAGCCACTCTCCCTGTCACCCACTCTCATTGTCACCCACTGCCAGTCCCTCTCCTTGTCACCCTTTGCCAGCCACTCTCCGTCACCCTCTCCAGCCACTCTCCCTGTCACCCACTGCCAACCACTCTCCCTGTCACCCACTGCCAGCCACTCTCCCTGTCACCCACTGCCAGCCACTCTCCCTGTCACCTACTGCCAACCACTCTCCCTGTCACCCACTCTCCCTGTCAACCACTGCCAGCCACTCTCCAAGTCACCTACTGCCAGCCACTCTCCAAGTCACCTACTGCCAGCCACTCTCCCTACCAGTCACTCTCCTTATCACCCACACTCCCTGTTTCCACATGCCAGCCATTCTCCCTATCACCCACTGCCAACCACTCTCCCAGGGGCGTAACTATAGCACCGCAGCCCCCGCAACCGCGGGTGGGCGCTGTGCATGTGCGGGCGCCGGGGGCTGCAGTGCTATAGTTACACCCCACCGCCCCGCCACCATCCCCCGCAGTCTTTACCTGTCAGTGTCTTCAGTACGCACTGGTCCCGGCTCCCTTCTTCTGCTATGAGGACCACAACAAAATGTCCACCCCCATTTAGCAGACAGTTCTCTGAAACTGTCTGCTGCATGGGGGCGGACATTTTGTGGTGGTCCTCATAGCAGAAGAAGGGAGCCGCGACCAGCGGGTACTGAGCATAGGTAAGACTGCGGGGGATGGGGGGGATTGCAGGGGCGGCGAGGTGGGGGTTGGTGCGGCGGGGTGGGCGAGGGTTGGTGCGTTGGAGCGGGCGGGGGTTGGTGCAGCGGGGTGGGCGCCTTCCCTTTAACGGTGGGGGGCGCCCAAAAGCTAGTTACGCCACTGTACTCTCCCTGTTACCCACTGCATACCTTCCAACACGACCCTCTCCAGGATTTTATGATTACCATCACCTGTGTGGAAATACATTTCTTATCCATCAACCTGCTTAGAACAGGTGCTGGCAATCACACATTTAGAAGGAAGCCCAGGAGCAGAGCATTGTGTCCCTCCTGGAATGGGTCATGTTGGGAGGTATGCTACTGTCAGTCACTCTCTGCTTGACCTGTGAATTCATGACCCTGGTAACTGTCCCACACCATTCTCCGCATGCACAATTGTACCTATTCCTCCAATGGTGTTCCCATGTCAATTCTTCTGGATCCCCCTTGTGTGTGCTATGTGCGGTATAGTGTGTATATACATACAGTTGTGCTCATAAGTTTACATACCCTAGCGGCAGAATGTGTGATTTCCGGCCATTTGTCAGAGAATATGAATGATAACTCACAAACCTTTCTGTCACTCATGGTCAGTGGTTGGATGACGCCATTTATTGTCACACAACTGTGTTTATTTTTTTTAAATCAGAATGACAACAGAAACTGCCCAAATGACCCTGATCAAAAGTTTACATACCCCAGTAATACCGTGTATTGCCCCCTTTAACATCAATGACAGCTTGAATTCTTTTGTGGTAGTTGTGGATGAGGCTCTATATTTCCTCAGATGGTAAAGCTGCCCATTCTTCTTGGCAAAAAGCCTCCAGTTCCTGTAATTCTTGGGCCGTCTTACATGAACTGCACGTATGAGATCTCCCCAGAGTGGCTCAATGATACTGAGGTCAGGAGATGGAGATGACCACTCCAGAACCTTCACTTTATTCTGCTGTAGCCAAAGACAGGTGGACTTGGCCTTGTGTTTTGGATCATTGTCATGTTGGAACGTCCAAGTACGTCCCATGCGCAGCTTCCTGGCTGATGAGGGCAAAGTTTCCTCCAGTATTTTCTAATAACATGCTGCATTCATCTTGCCACCAAGATTCCAGTGCCTTTGTAGCTCACACATCCCGAGAACCTGCCATGTTTACCCCTCTCTGGGAGAGCGGATTACCAGGACCCTGAGAGACAGTATACGGGGCTGTTCATCTTATGAGCGGCATGAGAACTAAATTCCAACTAGTTCTCCACCAGATCTGCTGATTGGTTGGATGACTGATAAGTCTGGGTATACCCCATATGCATTCCATACTAACAGAGAAGAGGAGACGCCCAATCCCAGGGATGTATGGTATTTCTCACACTCTGGCATTTTCGGTGATGGGTATCCCCATTTGATAAGAACTCCATGAACCCCAACACTTTGGTCACCTTCACTGTTAAATCAGTTTGAGTCGGAGAAGATGAACATTCCGTCATAAGGATGTATTGTTGTTAGATAGTGCTGGTGGATGAGACACTACGTCTTATGTTCATACATATGGTCCTATTTCATTTGTACATGTGGTGTGGGGACGCCATCTTGGTGCCTTATCTATTTAGCTGCTTTCAGAGCACAATGTGAACATCTGTATATTGTTTTTATATCGTATCAAAAGCAGCTGTTTCATGACAATGCACCAAGACACACCTGCTTCATAGTCAGCGACTATCTGGCCCGAAACGGCATCGCAACGCTTCCCCAACCCCCCTACAGTCCCGGTCTGGCACCGGCTGACTTTTTCCTGTTCCCTTGAGTGCAGACAGCCTTTAAAGGACGCCGCCATGGGACCGTAGCAGAGGTCAAAGTGGCTTTGGTGCCCTGCTTTAAGGATGTTCCGGAAAAGGACTTCCAGGGCACATTCCGAGCGTTGACAAGTCCTTGGCAGAAGTGTGTCGACGCACAAGTGTCTGATTTTGAAGAATTTTAATTGTTTGTAACGATATCTTCAATAAATATTTTTCCAAATTTGGTCTCATTATATTTTATACAAACCCTGTATATGTATGCATATATACACTGTGTGCATATATAGTACCTGAGGCTAGTTGAGCAGTACTGTACAGTATATATGTATACACTGTGTACAGTATCTATGGTACCTGAGGCTAGTTGCGCAGTACTGTACGGTATGTATATATATATATATATATATATATATATATATATGGGTTCTTTGAGCCCGGCACTCCACTGTCGAATGTGCACGATCTATACCCGGTGCCTTCCAGTGGTGCTTTGTCAGCCTTGGATATACAGGAGGGTATATAATAGGCGGCACTCTCGGATTTCGTGATGAAACAAAAACTCCTTTATTGGTCCGACATATTCGTCCTATATGTGTGTATACAATGTGTACATGCAATGCCTGAGGCTTGTTGCGCAGTACTGTACAGTATACAGTATATGAATGTATACACCGTGTATATACAGTTGCGCAGTACTGTACCAGTATATACAGTATGTATATATACACTGTGTATATACAGTAGCGCAGTACTGTACCAGTAAAAATGTATGTATATATGCACTGTGTATATACCAGGGTTGCCGACCCTCCCAGAATTACCGGGAGTCTCCCGAAAATCGGGTCCCCCTCCCGGCCCCCCGGAAGGGTGGGCAACACTCCCGGAATCAGGGGGACCCCCACTGAGCCCCCCGATCGCGGCATTTAAATGCCGCAATCCGCATGTCTCAGAGGAGGGGGCGGAGCTAAAATGACACACTCGTATCATTTTAGCCCCGCCCATGGAGATCAGTGATTTCGGTATTTCCCGTAATGGGGGTGGGGCTGAATGACATCACAGCCAAGCCCCACCCCCGGACAGGTAATGAAAGTCTCCCCTCTGGGCTTCTCCCGGAGATGAGCATTTGAAAGTCGGCAACCCTGATATATACAGTTGTGCAGTACTGCACAGTATACAGAATATGTATGTATACACTGGGTATAAATGGTACCTGAGGCTTGTTGTGCAGTACTGTACAGTATACAGTATATGTACTGTCTGTATACACTGTGTATATACAATTGCACAGTACTGTACCAGTATATACAGTATGTATATATACACACTGTGTATATACAGTTGCGCAGTACTGTACCAGTATAAATGTATGTATATATACACACTGTGTTCATACAGTTGTACAGTACTGTACAGTATACAGAATATGTATGTATACACTGGGTATAAATGGTACCTGAGGCTTGTTGTGCAGTACTGTACAGTATACAGTATATGTACTGTATGTATACACTGTGTATATACAATTGCACAGTACTGTACCAGTATATACAGTATGTATATATACACACTGTGTATATACAGTTGCGCAGTACTGTACCAGTATAAATATATGTATATATATATACACACCCTGTGTTCATACAGTTGCGCAGTACTGTACAGTATACAGAATATGTATGTATACACTGGGTATATATGGTACCTGAGGCTTGTTGCACAGTCATGTACAGTATACAGTATATGTATGTATACACTGTGTATATACAATTGCACAGTACTGTACCAGTATATACAGTATGTATATATATATATACACACTGTGTATATACAGTAGCGCAGTACTGTACCAGTATAAATGTATGTATATATACACACTGTGTATATACAGTTGCGCAGTACTGTCTCTGTGCTCATTGTTTGGCTGTGTTGGTTTTTCCCGGATGTAAGAGGTTAAGGTGACTTGTTACACAAAGCAAACAGTTATTAGTAATGTGTAATTAACCCCTGCAGGGCCGAGTATAGTAACTTCCACGTATTACATTCTCTGTGCTGTGACTGACTGCTAGAGAGGGTATAAGCCTGGAACTGGCCGGTCCATACTTTGGGGCACATACATTATCCCATGCCCCGTTCTCACCATACAGACACAGGTGAGGGAGGCTACTGATAGGAAGATGAGACTGCGCTCAGTACAGGATACCGTCCTCAGCTGTGTGCTCCTCTGTCAGGTAAGAATGATATATGGTGACATGTATTACTGCTCCGTGTTACAGAACTGGTTCTCTCCTGCTAACCAGAAGCAGGATAATCGCAGCTGTGTATCCAACTATCCGCCAGGATTATAGTCAGTCACCTAACATTCTCCAAATGTGGTATCAGCCTCTGTGTGTGTGTGTGTGTGTGTGCGTGGTCATCTATCAGCCTCTGTGTGTGGTCATCTATTAGCCTCTGTGTGTGGTCATCTATCAGCCTGTGCGTGTGGTCATCTATCAGATGACTTTACACCATCAGGCCGGTGTCCACTGGCCAGGTGACAGCCCCGGGCTTCAGCCCTGGATGGGTGAAGCCTGGGGGGGGGGCCTTTATTTGGGGGGTCCCCACTCCTCCAGGTACCCCGTCCAAGGCTGACCAGCCACGGTGCTCATGGTACGGCCGGGGGACCTTATGTAAAAAGTGTTGGAGTCCGGTGCTGTTGGAGTCCGGTGCTGGTTTCAAAATACGGGGGACCCCCAGATTTTTTGTCCCCCGTATTTTTGGAACCAGGACCGGTCCAAGAGTCCGGGGCTGGTTTCAGAAATACGGGGGACCCCTACACTTTTTGCCCCCCGTATTTTTGGAACCAGATCCGGCTCAATGAGCCCGGGGCTGGTTATGCTCAGGAGGGGGGACCCCACGCAATTTTTTTAAAGAAAAAAAACAACAATTTTTTTTACCACAGAACCATGCACAGATCTCAATGATCTGTGCAGGGTTCTGGCCAACTCGCATATCAGAACCTGGTCTGATCTTTTGGCGAATTTAAGACACATTTTCCAAATTCGCATCTCATTAAATATGCGCATTGTATACTTTTCAATGGGAAAACATCTGGATGTGAGTTAAAATCACACTTTGTAAAAGTGCGATTTCGCGGCAAAATCTGCGATTTATGCCGTTTTTCGCATTTCATTAAATATGCGAAAACGGGATTTAGGCCGTTTTTTGCGCAAATTTCGCCAAAAAACACAACTCTCATCCCATAGAATGCCACTCTAGGAGTCAGTGAAACACCAGTATAAGAGAGCATCCATATCACAAACTTTTTTAAATCACTTTTTCAAAACTTTAATCACTTCTCTACTATCATTCTAACAAGAAGATGTAATTAGTACACTTCTTTTTTAAGCAAATATGTCAAATAAAAGTTAATTTTTAAGTTTTTAAGTTGAGTATCAGTTGGACGCCATATACAGCTATCTGCAGTGTGCACCCACCAATTCTCTACTTTCCCCTCCCCTCTTTTCTCATTGTATACACTAATATAATTAATAAGAATGTTATACCTTATTATATGTTGGCTGCTTGCTGGAGACACCTCCTGGATCTTCATCCTCTGCTTTGGATTCCTGCATTGCTTATACAAGAGTATATACTGTGTATTAGTATATAATTCCTGGGACATGGGCAGTGTTCCCTCTAAGCTGTGCGCACGTGCTCGCGCACACCCCTCGATGAGCGTGCGCACAGACATTACAACAGAGCGCACAAAGCAGCAGTGGTCCCTTTTTGCAGTTGTGGACTCAATTAATGTGTGTTTCACCCATTAACTACATTGTGTGCTGTATTTTGAATGTTTAAATGTTTAATATAATTTTGAAGTAAAGTTAACACAAATGCTGAACGTCATTTTCCAGTTATTTATAAGTGATGCACAAAAATGTAAATTTCATTCCAAAGTTGCACAGCCCAAATCTTTAGCCGCACACAGCCTTCGTAAAATTAGAGGGAACATTGGACATGGGTCTAATATTATCTTCTGTACAGTCCTGTTGGCTGCAGTTTGTCACAAGTCAGACAGGAACCCTTCACATGGACACCAGCAGATCCTTCATCGAGTTCCTAAATCCACCAGAGAAGGTGACCAAGGGGCCAGTCCTAGAGGTCCTCTACCACTGTGAGAGGAACCAGGTGGCACACGTTGATGTATTGGCATCCTCGCTGGTAAAGCCTTTGGTCGGTATATTTAAAAGACGCTGGGTTTGCAGTCCTGATGTCACAGAGTCGATTAGAGAAATGAAGTTGGACTTTCCAGATCAGATGGTCTACAGAGAGGACTTTTACCTCAGACACCCAATCCATGTGACCGATGTTCTACTGAGGGCATGGATCACAGATTATCCAATTGATTACAACAACCTTGACCGGAACTCATACAGAAAGGGGGTGGTAAAAATATACCACATAATCCAAACGGCAACACTTTACAGCCGGCCGTACAAAGATCACCAGAAGACCTTACGCTGGGACATGGAACTGATGTGGAATCTCAGGAAGGACAACATACTACAGTGCCCAGCTGAACAAGGTGAGACACCAGGAGAATGTTGTATGGTTCTACAAGATAGTGATATGTTGTTGAGACTAGGCCAATGTGTGTGTGTGTGTGTGTGTGTGTGTGTGTGTGTGTGTGTGTGGTGGTAGTATTTAATTATTTACAGTTTCTTATATAACGCAGCAGATTCCGTTACAGTGTCTTATATAACGCAGCAGATTCCGTTACAGTGTATTATATAGCGCAGCAGATTCCGTTACAGCGTCTTATATAGCGCAGCAGATTCCGTTACAGCGTCTTATATAGCGCAGCAGATTCCGTTACAGTGTCTTATATAGCACAGCAGATTCCGTTACAGCATCTTATATAGCGCAGCAGATTCCGTTACAGTGTCTTATATAGCGCAGCAGATTCCGTTACAGTGTCTTATATAGCGCAGCAGATTCCGTTACAGTGTCTTATATAGCGCAGCAGATTCCGTTACAGTGTCTTATATAGCGCAGCAGATTCCGTTACAGCGTCTTATATAGCGCAGCAGATTCCGTTACAGCGTCTTATATAGCGCAGCAGATTCCGTTACAGCATCTTATATAGCGCAGCAGATTCCGTTACAGCATCTTATATAGCGCAGCAGATTCCGTTACAGCGTCTTATATAGCGCAGCAGATTCCGTTACAGTGTCTTATATAGCGCAGCAGATTCCGTTACAGTGTCTTATATAGCGCAGCAGATTCCGTTACAGTGTCTTATATAGCGCAGCAGATTCCGTTACAGCGTCTTATATAGCGCAGCAGATTCCGTTACAGCGTCTTATATAGCGCAGCAGATTCCGTTACAGCGTCTTATATAGCGCAGCAGATTCCGTTACAGTGTCTTATATAGCGCAGCAGATTCCGTTACAGTGTCTTATATAGCGCAGCAGATTCCGTTACAGAGTCTTATATAGCGCAGCAGATTCCGTTACAGCGTCTTATATAGCGCAGCAGATTCCGTTACAGCGTCTTATATAGCGCAGCAGATTCCGTTACAGCGTCTTATATAGCGCAGCAGATTCCGTTACAGCGTCTTATATAGCGCAGCAGATTCCGTTACAGTGTCTTATATAGCGCAGCAGATTCCGTTACAGTGTCTTATATAGCGCAGCAGATTCCGTTACAGTGTCTTATAGAGCGCAGCAGGTTCCGTTACAGTGTCTTATAGAGAGCAGCAGGTTCCGTTACAGT
Organism: Crinia signifera; assembly: GCF_055691185.1. NCBI lineage: Eukaryota > Metazoa > Chordata > Amphibia > Anura > Myobatrachidae > Crinia > Crinia signifera. The sequence goes on along the minus strand of NC_139218.1, from coordinate 400,612,846 downwards.
GTCTTATATAGCGCAGCAGATTCCGTTACAGTGTCTTATATAGCGCAGCAGATTCCGTTACAGTGTCTTATATAGCGCAGCAGATTCCGTTACAGTGTCTTATATAGCGCAGCAGATTGTTACAGTTTCTTATATAGCGCAGCAGACTCTGTTACAGTGTCTTATATAGCTCAGCAGATTCCGTTACAGCGTCTTATATAGCGCAGCAGATTCCGTTACAGCGTCTTATATAGCGCAGCAGATTCCGTTACAGTTTCCTATATAGCGCAGCAGATTGTTACAGTTTCTTATATAGCGCAGCAGACTCTGTTACAGCGTCTTATATAGCGCAGCAGATTCCGTTACAGTGTCTTATATAGCGCAGCAGATTCCGTTACAGTGTCTTATATAGCGCAGCAGATTCCGTTACAGTGTCTTATATAGCGCAGCAGATTCCGTTACAGTGTCTTATATAGCGCAGCAGATTCCGTTACTGTCTTATATAGCGCAGCAGATTCCGTTACAGCGTCTTATATAGCGCAGCAGATTCCGTTACAGTTTCTTATATAGCGCAGCAGACTCTGTTACAGCGTCTTATATAGCGCAGCAGATTCCGTTACACTCTTATGTAGCGCAGCAGATTCCGTTACAGTGTCTTATATAGCGCAGCAGATTCCGTTACATCGTCTTATATAGCGCAGCAGATTCTGTTACAGTGTCTTCTATAGCGCAGCAGATTCCGTTACAGTGTCTTATATAGCGCAGCAGATTCCGTTACAGTGTCTTATACAGGGCAGCAGATTCCGTTACAGTGTCTTATATAGCGCAGCAGATTCCGTTACAGCGTCTTATATAGCGCAGCAGATTCCGTTACAGCGTCTTATATAGCGCAGCAGATTCCGTTACAGTTTCCTATATAGCGCAGCAGATTGTTACAGTTTCTTATATAGCGCAGCAGACTCTGTTACAGCGTCTTATATAGCGCAGCAGATTCCGTTACAGTGTCTTATATAGCGCAGCAGATTCCGTTACAGTGTCTGGTACTTGTGAGTTATCTGGACGCCCGATTTTTTGATTGTATGCCTTAAGTTAAGGCATACAATCAGATGCGATGCGATATCGCATCGCATCGCATGCGACCATCGGATGCGATGACCCGATTTTTCCATAGGAATCAATGTTAAAATGATTCCTATGGAAAAAGGGGTCCTTTTCATACCCCTACTATCCAAGTGGGCATGGAGTTGGATATAAACCTGTGGCGAGCGTAGCGAGCCACCGAGCCCGAAGCGTGGCGAGCGAAGCGAGCCCCGCGAGGGGACGGTATTCCGTGTCCCCTCGCGGGGCTCGCTACGCTCGCCACGCTTCGGGCTCGGTGGCTCGCTACGCTCGCCATAGGTTTATATCCAACTCCATGCCCACTTGGATAGTAGGGGTATGAAAAGGACCCCTTTTTCCCATTGAATTCCATGTTAAAATGGACTCAGTCCATTTTAACATTGATTCCTATGGAAAAATCGGGTCATCGCATCGCATCGCATCGCATCCGATGGTCGCATGCGATGCGATGCGATGTGCCCGATCCGACCCGATTTTGAAATCGGGCGTCCGGATAACTCACAAGTACCCAGTGTCTTATATAGCGCAGCAGATTCCATTACAGTGTCTTATATAGCGCAGCAGATTCCGTTACAGTGTCTTATATAGCGCAGCAGATTCCGTTACAGTGTCTTATATAGCGCAGCAGATTTCGTTACAGCGTCTTATATAGCGCAGAAGATTCCGTTACAGATTATTATATAGGGCATCAGATTCCGTTACAGCGTCTTATATAGCGCAGCAGATTTCGTTACAGCGTCTTATATAGCGCAGCAGATTCCGTTACAGTGTCTTATATAGCGCAGCAGATTTCGTTACAGTGTCTTATATAGCGCAGCAGGTTCCGTTACAGTGTCTTATATAGCGCAGCAGATTCCGTTACAGCGTCTTTTATAGCGCAGCAGATTCCGTTACAGTGTCTTATATAGCGCAGCAGATTCCGTTACAGTGTCTTATATAGCGCAGCAGATTCCGTTACAGCGTCTTATATAGCGCAGCAGATTCCGTTACAGCATCTTATATAGCGCAGCAGATTCCGTTACAGCGTCTTATATAGCGCAGCAGATTCCGTTACAGCGTCTTATATAGCGCAGCAGATTCCGTTACAGTGTCTTATATAGCGCAGCAGATTCCGTTACAGTGTCTTATATAGCGCAGCAGATTCCGTTACAGCGTCTTATATAGCGCAGCAGATTCCGTTACAGCGTCTTACATAGCGCAGCAGATTCCGTTACAGCGTCTTATATAGCGCAGCAGATTCCGTTACAGCGTCTTATATAGCGCAGCAGATTCCGTTACAGTGTCTTATATAGCGCAGCAGATTCCGTTACAGTGTCTTATATAGCGCAGCAGATTCCGTTACAGCGTCTTACATAGCGCAGCAGATTCCGTTACAGCGTCTTATATAGCGCAGCAGATTCCGTTACAGCGTCTTATATAGCGCAGCAGATTCCGTTACAGTGTCTTATATAGCGCAGCAGATTCCGTTACAGTGTCTTATATAGCGCAGCAGATTCCGTTACAGAGTCTTATATAGCGCAGCAGATTCCGTTACAGCGTCTTATATAGCGCAGCAGATTCCGTTACAGCGTCTTATATAGCGCAGCAGATTCCGTTACAGCGTCTTATATAGCGCAGCAGATTCCGTTACAGCGTCTTATATAGCGCAGCAGATTCCGTTACAGCGTCTTATATAGCGCAGCAGATTCCGTTACAGTGTCTTATATAGCGCAGAAGATTCCGTTACAGTGTCTTATATAGCGCAGCAGATTCCGTTACAGTGTCTTATATAGCGCAGCAGGTTCCGTTACAGTGTCTTATAGAGAGCAGCAGGTTCCGTTACAGTGTCTTATATAGCGCAGCAGATTCCGTTACAGTGTCTTATATAGCGCAGCAGATTCCGTTACAGTGTCTTATATAGCGCAGCAGATTCCGTTACAGTGTCTTATATAGCGCAGCAGATTGTTACAGTTTCTTATATAGCGCAGCAGACTCTGTTACAGTGTCTTATATAGCGCAGCAGATTCCGTTACAGCGTCTTATATAGCGCAGCAGATTCCGTTACAGCGTCTTATATAGCGCAGCAGATTCCGTTACAGTTTCCTATATAGCGCAGCAGATTGTTACAGTTTCTTATATAGCGCAGCAGACTCTGTTACAGCGTCTTATATAGCGCAGCAGATTCCGTTACAGTGTCTTATATAGCGCAGCAGATTCCGTTACAGTGTCTTATATAGCGCAGCAGATTCCGTTACAGTGTCTTATATAGCGCAGCAGATTCCGTTACAGTGTCTTATATAGCGCAGCAGATTCCGTTACTGTCTTATATAGCGCAGCAGATTCCGTTACAGCGTCTTATATAGCGCAGCAGATTCCGTTACAGTTTCTTATATAGCGCAGCAGACTCTGTTACAGCGTCTTATATAGCGCAGCAGATTCCGTTACACTCTTATGTAGCGCAGCAGATTCCGTTACAGTGTCTTATATAGCGCAGCAGATTCCGTTACATCGTCTTATATAGCGCAGCAGATTCTGTTACAGTGTCTTCTATAGCGCAGCAGATTCCGTTACAGTGTCTTATATAGCGCAGCAGATTCCGTTACAGTGTCTTATACAGGGCAGCAGATTCCGTTACAGTGTCTTATATAGCGCAGCAGATTCCGTTACAGCGTCTTATATAGCGCAGCAGATTCCGTTACAGCGTCTTATATAGCGCAGCAGATTCCGTTACAGTTTCCTATATAGCGCAGCAGATTGTTACAGTTTCTTATATAGCGCAGCAGACTCTGTTACAGCGTCTTATATAGCGCAGCAGATTCCGTTACAGTGTCTTATATAGCGCAGCAGATTCCGTTACAGTGTCTGGTACTTGTGAGTTATCTGGACGCCCGATTTTTTGATTGTATGCCTTAAGTTAAGGCATACAATCAGATGCGATGCGATATCGCATCGCATCGCATGCGACCATCGGATGCGATGACCCGATTTTTCCATAGGAATCAATGTTAAAATGATTCCTATGGAAAAAGGGGTCCTTTTCATACCCCTACTATCCAAGTGGGCATGGAGTTGGATATAAACCTGTGGCGAGCGTAGCGAGCCACCGAGCCCGAAGCGTGGCGAGCGAAGCGAGCCCCGCGAGGGGACGGTATTCCGTGTCCCCTCGCGGGGCTCGCTACGCTCGCCACGCTTCGGGCTCGGTGGCTCGCTACGCTCGCCATAGGTTTATATCCAACTCCATGCCCACTTGGATAGTAGGGGTATGAAAAGGACCCCTTTTTCCCATTGAATTCCATGTTAAAATGGACTCAGTCCATTTTAACATTGATTCCTATGGAAAAATCGGGTCATCGCATCGCATCGCATCGCATCGCATCCGATGGTCGCATGCGATGCGATGCGATGTGCCCGATCCGACCCGATTTTGAAATCGGGCGTCCGGATAACTCACAAGTACCCAGTGTCTTATATAGCGCAGCAGATTCCATTACAGTGTCTTATATAGCGCAGCAGATTCCGTTACAGTGTCTTATATAGCGCAGCAGATTCCGTTACAGTGTCTTATATAGCGCAGCAGATTTCGTTACAGCGTCTTATATAGCGCAGAAGATTCCGTTACAGATTATTATATAGGGCATCAGATTCCGTTACAGCGTCTTATATAGCGCAGCAGATTTCGTTACAGCGTCTTATATAGCGCAGCAGATTCCGTTACAGTGTCTTATATAGCGCAGCAGATTTCGTTACAGTGTCTTATATAGCGCAGCAGGTCCCGTTACAGTGTCTTATATAGCGCAGCAGATTCCGTTACAGCGTCTTTTATAGCGCAGCAGATTCCGTTACAGTGTCTTATATAGCGCAGCAGATTCCGTTACAGTGTCTTATATAGCGCAGCAGATTTCGTTACAGCGTCTTATATAGCGCAGAAGATTCCGTTACAGATTATTATATAGGGCATCAGATTCCGTTACAGCGTCTTATATAGCGCAGCAGATTTCGTTACAGCGTCTTATATAGCGCAGCAGATTCCGTTACAGTGTCTTATATAGCGCAGCAGATTTCGTTACAGTGTCTTATATAGCGCAGCAGGTCCCGTTACAGTGTCTTATATAGCGCAGCAGATTCCGTTACAGCGTCTTTTATAGCGCAGCAGATTCCGTTACAGTGTCTTATATAGCGCAGCAGATTCCGTTACAGTGTCTTATATAGCGCAGCAGATTTCGTTACAGCGTCTTATATAGCGCAGAAGATTCCGTTACAGATTATTATATAGGGCATCAGATTCCGTTACAGCGTCTTATATAGCGCAGCAGATTTCGTTACAGCGTCTTATATAGCGCAGCAGATTCCGTTACAGTGTCTTATATAGCGCAGCAGATTTCGTTACAGTGTCTTATATAGCGCAGCAGGTCCCGTTACAGTGTCTTATATAGCGCAGCAGATTCCGTTACAGCGTCTTTTATAGCGCAGCAGATTCCGTTACAGTGTCTTATATAGCGCAGCAGATTCCGTTGAGCTTTACAATTGTAGATAGTGATAAAACAAACTGGGTAACAACAGACAGACTTGGGGGTTAGAGGGCCCTGCTGCAAGTTTACAATCTATAGGGATATAGGGGGAAACACAAGGACAGGCACCAGTAATAGCATAGCAGTCCCACCAAGTTACAAGTCCAGAAGGGAAGCTATATAATACATAAGTGCCTCAGAGGGTTATGTGTGTGGTATATAAATATGATAGGCTTGCCTGAAGAGGTGAGTTTTCAGGGAACACTTGAAAGTTTGGAGGCTAGTGGAGAGTCTTATTGTGAGTGGAAGGGCATTCCATAGGATGGGAGCAGCCCGATGACAGTCCTGTAATAGGAATGGGAGCTAGTGATCCGTGCAGAAGAGAGACGCAGATCTTGTGCAGAGCGGAGTGGTCGAGATGGGAGTAGGTTTAATGCACCGACACAACCATTAATTCCATGGCAGCCCACATTTTACCAATTTGTCCTTGAAGACATTAGACCTATCTAGAAACATCATTAGAAACATCTAGACTGAAACGTGTCATCTGTGTTTAAATTCACCCACTCAGCAGCCAAGTGCCGCTGGGAATTAGATGTTCGCTGTGCTTACCATCGATATGCGCTATGACACTGTATGTATATCGTATAAACAAACATGATGGAGAACTGTTCTTGATCCTTGCAGAAGTCGCCCATTTCCTTCCCTTCCTGTACGCCTGCAGTGGGGAGAGTTTTGGCTTACTGAGGACACTGGAGCCATACACAGACCAGGTCCTGGAGCGGCAGAGGTGGAAGTTCTCCATGTCTCCTCGGTAAATGATTCTCATAAGTCTGAGCTAAATTGCTGAAGGGACGTTAATGATTTAAAGGTGTCACATCCCCCAATTTCATGTATCGACGCGTTTCGTGATTATTTTTCACATACTTTTTTTTTAATTATATTCTATCTTTGTATATAATAGTCTCCTCCAGTTAAGATCTTCCTAAAGAAAAGTGGTTCCTTCCATATAGAGATGAGTTACATTTTCTAACTGTATCCACCCGCCTCAGGAACGATTCACCAGCAGCAGATTATGGCCGTAATGTCTCCAGCTGTAGCTATAGACTGTACGATCTGCTTAATCCGAACGGTGCCCCATGACGTTCCGTAGAATAATAGAGGAAAAGTGGAACTCGGATATTGGGCCTCATTCATGTCTCTAAGAAATTGCACAGCTGCAAGGAATCTGTGAGGTTAGCTCAGGCTGGCCGTAGGGTCCAACAAGTCTTTGTCGGGTGACCTTGAGCCGCCACACCTTTAAAACGGTGGTGACACATGTCTGGTTTGAAGAATGGTGCCGTCCTGCAAAACTTAGTAACATGTCAATCATGCTGTTGCTGACAGGGGGCTGCGAGCAACATTGTGAGACTGTTCTCCACATGCACAGACCCCCATGTATCGTATCTGTACACAACTATAAATCAGTCCCAGTGTCAGAGGGTGCGCCATCTACTGTCAGTGCAGGCATCTGGTGGTCACCGTTAGGTCCACGTTCCGTTTATAGCCGGGGTTTGTAGTAATGTTGCTGGAATCAGGTGGAAAACAGACGTACAGTATAATATATGTCTCATAGAGCAAGTATTTGTGCTCGTTATTAGCGTAATTGCAGATTACAATCATTATACCCGTAGTGTTGGACCGACACCAGAACATTACAGGAACCCAACATGCCTCATCGCCACGTCAAGCAGAACAGAGACACATCAGGGTAACTGACCCATAACCACCCAGCACCAGAGCACATGGGAGGATTTAGGTGACGCGTGTCCTGGTATTTAGGGCCATTAAGTCATTGTAGGCTTTGTAAAGCAAACACGGATTAGATCGTCATTATGCGGTGGAAACTTTCCAGTTAGGGTGTCAGCCATGCAGAGAGGTGAGAACACCCAGAGAACCAATCACTACGGTATTCTGGAACGTTCTTTGTCTCAAGGGAAGCTCCTGGCAATATTGTAGTGTATCATGATGACAGAGATAATGGTCAAGGAATAACACTCAAATAAAATATTATCAAATTGTCTCTTGAGGTGAGGGGCAGAAACCTATCTGAGGCAGCCATCTTGTAGTTCAGCCATGTTCCTGTTGCTGGGTCACTCATCATGTTGTTGGGTCACTCATTATATTGCTGGGTCAGCCATTTTTCTGTTTGGTATTGTAGATATTTTTGCTGTGTCAGCCATCTTGATGCTGGGTCAGCCATCTTTTTGTTTTGTCAGCCATTTCTCTGTTTGGAAATGTACATATTGTTGCTGTGTCAGTAACCATGGTGTCGTGTCAGCCATCTTGTTGGGTCAGCCATCTTGTTGCTGGGTCAGCCATCTTTTTGTTTTGTCAGCCCTTTTTCTGTTTGGAAATGTACATATTGTTGCTGTGTCAGTAACCATGGTGTCGTGTCAGCCATCTTGTTGGGTCAGCCATCTTGTTGCTGGGTCAGCCATCTTTTTGTTTTGTCAGCCATTTTTCTGTTTGGAAATGTACATATTGTTGCTGTGTTAGTAACCCTGGTGTTGTGTCAGCCATCTTGTTGCTGGGTCAGCCATCTTTTTGTTTTGTCAGCCATTTTTCTGTTTGGAAATGTACATATTGTTGCTGTGTTAGTAACCATGGTGTTGTTCTAGCTATTTAACTCTGACACGGTTTCTGTCTTTTCCCCAGCTGTAGCTTCACCACCTGGGTGTACGTCATGCAGTGGTGCCCAGTAGACTATTGTGGCATTCTGTACCATCTCGATAACAGAAATGATTATGCAACGCCAGCGGTGCTGATGACCGATACAGGTAAGGCAGTGCACGCGGTACATCATATTATTACACATAGTATGGGGGGTGTATAGTCTCACACCGTCCCACCCTTGGGGGCAGCAGGATCATTCCGTCAGCATGGGCAAGTCATCTGCTCAGCGTGAGGGGAAAGCATGGGGTCAGCTTGGCTCTGCCTCAGAATACGGGGGAGTGAGGACGGAATGCGGTCGGCAGGTCGACAATAAATAGGTCAACAGTCAATAGGTTGACCACTATTGGTCGACAGGCTGTAGGTCGACACATGAAAAAGTTTAACCTTGGGTACACATGGTCAAAAGGTCGACACATACAATAGGTCGACATGGAAAACGTCGACATGCATTTTTTAACATTTTCCCCAGAACAGGTGTTTTTCCTACTTCACTATCCAAGTGGAAATGGAGGGAGAATATAACCGTGCCAAAAGCTTGCCAAAGCGAGCCCCGCGAGGGGATGTGGTTCAATTATACGGTGTCCATTTCAATGTAAGAAAGTGAAAAACTCATTGCTTGTGATGACCTTTTAACCCTGTCAACCTAAGAGCCATGTCAACCTTTCAAATGTGTTGAAATATGGCCTGTCAGCAGTCTATACCTGACCCTCTCCCTAGTGGATAATCCTACCCCCCTCTCATAACCTAAACTTACCTTCTACCCAGTGCCTGCCCTTATCCTCATCTCCAGAATCATAACCCTAACCCTCCTCCTAGTGCCTAACCTTCCCCCCCCTTTCTGGTAGCCTAATGCTAAACCTCCACCTACAGTAGTATCTAACCCTTCCATAGCCTAACCCTAACCCTCCCCTGCCACAACCTATCCCTGACCTATCCAACCCCTAACCCTCCTCTTGTGCCTAACCCTAATGTTCCCCTCCTGTAACCTATCCATACCCTCCCTCCGTAGCCTAACCCTACCACCCCTTAGTACATAACTGTGGACACCGGGTAGGGGTTACCTTGCTTGACACGATTAGAGCCGGTCCCACCAATATTCTCTGTATCCGGTCAGGAGTCTTCTCACTTCTGCAGGATGGATATCAAAGACCAGGCGACACAAATGTACCTTTGACCTTTTATTCGGGGCCTGCAATTAGGGGCGCCAGCCTTTTTAGCCTTAGAACAAGGCGAGTACCTCAACACAAATTACGTCAATGCAAGGATGCAAATACAAAATCACGATACGCAATATCCCGACTTTTCAACAACAATTATTGCAATAACCAACTTGAAGATCAGTTTAAGTTAGGTGCACCGGTGCACGGAGGCTATTCCGTATACTGCCCAAAGGATGGGGTCATACGACTCTGTTTCTACTACTTGACTAAGAGTACAACTATACCGATTGGGTTCCTTATACGATGTTGGGTACAGTATCACCGCCGTATCGAATACGATTTAAAATCACACTCTTAACTTACACAGACACTTAGAGAACATAACATTAAAATAGCAATATCACTACCCCCATGTACCCGGGTACGTTTTATAACTAGGGCCGGCCAGTCCTGTGAGGAACCTATGCATAGGACTTAATGTCCAGGCAAGAGGTGACACCTTGTACTTTTTGAGAATGTTGCTCAAGGAGGCTCAACGGCAGGGGAACGGCTAGGGACTACAATGGGATGGTCCCGGGTTGGGAGGTAAGGTACCTGTGATTTGATGCCAGCTCCAGCTGGGGTAGGCGAATCTTCACCGGTTGCTGTGCACCGTGGGTTATGTATGTGGCACAGTGGGGGGCATTATGTATGTGGCACTATGGGGGGCATTATGTATATTGTACTACGGGGGGGATTATGTGGGTGCACTGCAGGGGGCATTATGTATATTGTACTACGGGGGGGGGAGGATTATGTATGTGGCACTATGGGGGGCATTATGTATATTGTACTATGGGGGGATTATGTATGTGGCACTATGGGGGGCATTATGTATGTGGCACTATGGGGGGCATTATGTATGTGGCACTATGGGGGGCATTATGTATGTGGCACTATGGGGGGCAGTATGTATATGGCGCTATGGGGGGCATTATGTATGTGGCACTATGGGGGGCATTATATATGTGTCACTATGGGGGGGCATTATGTATATTGTACTATGGGGGAGGGTGATGTATGTGGCACTATGGGGGGCATTATGTATGTGGCACAATGGGGGGCATTATGTATATGGCACTATGGGGGGCATTATGTATATGGCACTATGGGGGCATTATGTATGTGGCACTATGGGGGAGGGTGATGTATGTGGCACTATGGGGGCATTATGTATATTGTACTACGGGGGGAGGGTGATGTATATGGCACTATGGGGGGGAGGGTTATGTATGTGGCACTATGGGGGGCATTATGTATATTGTACTACGGGGAGGGTGATGTATGTGGCACTATGGGGGGGCATTATGTATGTGGCACTATGGGGGGCATTATGTATATTGTACTACGGGGGGAGGATTATGTATGTGGCACTATGGGGAGCATTATGTATGTGGCACAATGGGGGGCATTATGTATATGGCACTATGGGGGGCATTATGTATATGGCACTATGGGGGCATTATGTATGTGGCACTATGGGGGGCATTATATATGTGTCACTATGGTGGGGGCATTATGTATATTGTACTATGGGGGGGGATTATGTGGGTGCACTGCAGGGGGCATTATGTATATTGTACTATGGGGGGGGGGATTATGTATGTGGCACTATGGGGGGCATTATGTATATTGTACTACGGGGAGGGTGATGTATGTGGCACTATGGGGGGCATTATGTATATTGTACTACGGGGAGGGTGATGTATGTGGCACTATGGGGGGGCATTATGTATGTGGCACTATGGGGGGCATTATGTATATTGTACTACGGGGGGAGGATTATGTATGTGGCACTATGGGGGCATTATGTATGTGGCACTATGGGGGGCATTATGTATGTGGCACTATGGGGAGCATTATGTATGTGGCACTATGGGGGGGCATTATGTATATAGCACTATGGGGGCATTATGTATGTGGCACTATGGAGGGCATTATGTATATTGTACTACGGGGGGAGGGTGATGTATGTGGCACTATGGGGGGGCATTATGTATGTGGCACTATGGGGGGCATTATGTATATTGTACTACGGGGGAGGGTGATGTATGTGGCACTATGGGGGGCATTATGTATATGGCACTATGGGGGCATTATGTATGTGGCACTATGGGGGGCATTATATATGTGTCACTATGGGGGGGGCATTATGTATATTGTACTATGGGGGAGGGTGATGTATGTGTCACTATGGGGGGCATTATGTATATGGCACTACGGGGGGAGGGTTATGTATGTGTGTTACAGAATCATCAGACTTTTAATGGCTGTGAAATGTGTATTTGGTCCGTTAATGGCCACTGACGACGGTTCTTGCCTCCAGGTCATCTGCACATCCAGGTGGAACTGGTCTCCGCGGAGTCCCACGCGTTTCGCAGTGTGAGTCCTGTTGCTGTGCAGGAATGGTGCCAGATTCTGCTGACGCTGGAGAACGCCCTGGTGAGAATCATGTACATTACATTGTATGTTCCTTTCTTGGGTATCCATGGGCACTGGCTGCACTACAGACGCTGGGTTACCCATACCAGCCAGAGACCTCCATATGCTGCAGGTATTCCATTATTAGGCCTTTTGTTTATTTATCCCCCCCTCTTCCTCGCAGCCACGTATTATACATTTGCCAGACACCTTATTATGGATGAGGAAAGCAAGAGAGTGATTCAGGGAACATAAACCCCAAATCGTGGTTAGTTACATGCTGCCGGGGCTGGACTGGCCTTCTGGCAAATGGCAGAAGGGCCAATGCCAGTTGTGCCGAATGTGAGTGCCAGTGGCTGCTGGCCGAGGATGGTATTCTCCTCCCTTCGGCGGCGCTGGTCGGGGCTTTAAGAATATGGCCGCGGCTTAGGGAACATGGCTGTCTAGACAGTGCAAGAGGCCGCTACAGAGGGCGGGGCATCAGGCGGGACGAGGGGCCAGAGGAGAAGCCAGGAACCAGCGCAGCCTGCCTGTGCCGATCCTCACATGGCACCCTACTTCCTGCAGCCGGCTTGTGTGTGCACATTACTTCCCCCTGCTAGTGCAGCCTCGGTGTCCATCCGGCTTCACAGCCTCAGGTAAATAGCATATGTACAGGGAGAACAGGACTGAGAGAAGCCTGTGGTGTCCTGACTCCTCACTCCTGTTATTGTGCAGGGGGAGCAGCCTGTGGTGTCCAGTTATTGTGCAGGGGGAGCAGCCTGTGGTGTCCAGTTATTGTGCAGGGGGAGCAGCCTGTGGTGTCCAGTTATTGTGCAGGGGGAGCAGCCTGTGGTGTTCTGTCATTATACAGGGGGAGCAGCCTGTTGTGTCCTGTTATTATACAGGGGGAGCAGCCTGTGGGGTCCAGTTTGTGTCATATACTGTAATGGGCATTACGGTGTGTTCCATAATGCGTAATGCCTCCTTTTTCTGATGCCACGCCTCCTTTCCATGAGACCACGCCCCCTTTTCGGCGCAAGGGTCCCGCCTGCTGCAGGTCGGCCTGTGTGCTCAAAATGCCAGGTACTGAGTGGTTAGACTGAGCTGTTGTGAAACTACAAGTCCCATCATGCTTTGCCACAGTTTTGCTATTAGGGAATGCAAAACTATGGCAAGGCATGCTGGGATGTGTAGTTTCACAACAGCTGGACGACGAAGGTTGACCAGGCCTGGTCTACAGGGTCTAGGTAGACAGAGAAAAGGTTGACACCATAACGTTGTCGTGCAATAGGCTGATATTGATAAAAGATTGACACAAGTAAAAGGTCAACATGCTACAGGTCAACACATGAAAAGGTCGACATGAGTTCTTCAGAGGTTTTTATTTTATTTTTTGGGACTACAATTGGTAACGGTATAGTGTGCCAAGCAGTGCGCCAGCGGAGCGAGACACCGGGCCTGATGGCACTCGCTACACTAACTGGAGGCCCATGTCGACAGGCGTCGTCACTGACACAAAAATCTGAAAAATGCATGTTGACCATTTCATGTGTCGACCTTTTGACCACATCGACATTTTGAAGACTGAGCTATGTCTGTGTTGACCTAGCACATGTCGACATTTCCTGTGTGCCGTCATATTGCATGTCAACCTTTTTTTGATACCCTATTGACTGTCTACCTTTGTATCCACCCCGAACAGGCCAGGGTTTCAGGTTAGCTACATATTATTACAGGAAGCTGGCGCATGCATCCGCGGGTAATTACAAAGTGAATGTTTTGGATGTATAATCCGCGGCTGTGTAACGGGGAGCCGCGGCAATGACGCCAGCAGCTGTCTCAATCATGCCACCGGCCGTTCCTGCATTTACTGGCACTTCGGCAGTGCCTATAACGACGTATAGCTTCTGTCACTTTATTAGTACATGGGGAGAAGCGGTGACTGCAGCACATCGCGGCCGCAGTCACTGGTAATCCTGATAATACCCAATGTGCTGACAGCTGGACCAAGCCCTACCACGGCCGGTCCCCAGGATACGTCAGTCTCAGTCTCCGAGCAGTCCGCACGCGTCACCAGGAACGGGGCCAGCTAAACGTCACAGCAGTATAACGTCACCGACTCTGCGCATGTGGAGACCCCCTGTGCAAACGCCTTTGGCGAGTATCATGTAAACACCTGGATAGGGTTACCTGGTGGGATGCGGTGGGGGTCGTGTTTCCCCGGTATCCCGGATTTCAGTCAGGAGTCTTCTCGTGATACAGGATGGTGGCACAGAACAGTCGACAAAAGAATTACTTTGACCTTTTATTGTAACACGGCCATTGGGAACGGCTGCCTTCTTTACGTAATGACATCACAACAATTCCACAATATCAGAATACAATCAATGCAATACAACTCACACTATGCATACAAATGCAATATACCATAAAAGGACAATGGAGCTACCGGTAACTCTGAGTCACTCCGTACTCGGCCTATCACTGCAGTTTGAGAAACTGCTTTGGTACTTGTTTCCTAGCACGGCCACAACGATCATGATCGTGGGCATCGTGAGGAAAAATCGGGGGCATCGCGGCCATGCCCGCGATTTCCCCATAGGGAACAATGTTAAATGCCTCAATTTACCCGCGATGCCCCCGATTTCCCATAGGAATCAATGTTAAATGGCTCAATTTACCCCAATCATCATAGGGAACAATGGTAAATGGGCCAGAAAACCCAAAAAACACCCCTGCACAGTGAAATGTCCCCCCAAAAGTAGTTGACGACACCCAACGATCAACGCGAACCTGAAGCGTGGCGAGCGCAGCGGTACGCGTCCTCCGACCTTTTCATACCCCCACTATCCACGTCGGCGTGGAGTTGAGAATAGAATAGTGTGGCGAGCGCAGCGAGCCACCGAGCCCGAAGCGTGGCGAGCGCAGCGTGCCCCGCGAGGGGATGCGGATACCTGTGAAGCCCGCGAAGGGACGCGTTTAGCTGTGAAGCTATCCGCGTCCCCTCGCCACGCTTCTGGCTCGGTGGCTCGCTACGCTCGCCACACTATTCTATTCTCAACTCCACGCCGACGTGGATAGTGGGGGTATGAAAAGGTCGGAGGACGCGTACCGATGCGCTCGCCACGCTTCGGGTTCGCGTTGATCGTGGGGTGGCGTAAACTACTTTTGGGGGGACATTTCACTGTTCAGGGGTGTTTTTTGGGTTTTCTGGCCCATTTACCATTGTTCCCTATGATGATTTTGGTAAATTGAGCCATTTAACATTGATTCCTATGGGAAATCGGGGGCATCGCGGCTAAATTGAGGCATTTAACATTGTTCCCTATGGGGAAATCGGGGGCATCGCGTCTGGACCATTTAAGCCATTTTTAGCCGCATACGACGCGACCGACGCGATTTTGACTTTTTTCAATGCATTTCAATGTGAAAATCGGGGGCATCGCGTCGGTCGCGTCGCAGACCGTGGCCGTGCTAGGAAACAAGTACCACTGCTTCCACTACGCTGCTGGACCGGCGAGCTGGTCCACTAATTTACACCTGGATACAGTGATAATACCGAGTATGAGTGAACATTACAACCAACTGTTATACTAACAAATAGTTTTAGCGAATTACCATAAAATCAATACTCAACTCACTCTAAGTACCCGGGTACACTCTCTGTTAATAAGACCGGTCAGTCCCGACGGAGGCCTATGCATAGGACTTAATGTAGTTGCCGGCTTTTCCTATTAATTCTATATGAGGTCGCAGTTTGGTCCTTAAGCCACCGGGTGGCACTAGTGTTCCATTAACTATACTTTAAAGGTGAAGAAAAAGTGAACTATCACAAATCCTGAGGGATTGTCCTAGCTTCTCCATGGGTTTTCACTAAACCCACTACAGTGGCAATTCTGGGATTCTGCTATGAGGAATGGGTAAAGACGGTAAAGGGGAGGTCTTGGGAAAGACTGGGGAGGTCTTGACTCCGGCTGGGGTCAGTGAATCTTCGCCCATCGCTGTGTACCCTCCGGGGACTACTAGTGCGGGCGCCTCAGCGTTGCCACACTCAGCTACACAGGGCCGCTGGCTGTACTAGGTGTCAGGCAGGCAACCTAACAGGGTGTGCTAGGTGGGGGCAGTGTGCAGTAGTGTACCTGTAGCTGCTGCTGGTTCTGACCAGTCTCTGCCTCCTGTCTTCTCTGGTGTCCAGACTCTGCTGTGTGCTGGGCTCTCACTGCTGGGCCTTGAGCTGCTGTATTCTCTTGGACTGTGTGCACTCTGCACGACTGGCTCCTTCTCTCACAGGCCTCACAGGCTGTCATTTATTGCTGGAGCTCTCTGCTGCTGAAGCGTCTGGCAGGTCAGGGGTCACAGATGCCACGCTGCTGTCCTCCTCTCTCTCTATACAGGAGTTCTCCACACGCTCACAGGCTACACTGCTTACTCCTTAAGCACAGTGTCACTCAGCTGCAGGAGAAGTCTCCTCTCCCTGTGCTAGCTTTCCTCCTACTCTCCTGCTGCTGGCTCAGGTCACCTCTGACCTCTCTCTTCCTGTCACACTCCAGCCTGTCTGGGTTTAACTCTTTAGGGCTGAGCTGTGCCTGGTGCTGAGGTATATTAACCCCTGGTTAACTGGAATACACGGCACATATTATTCCACAGTTATGGGGTGTTACATCCGCCCATACTTTTTAATGTGCGTGTCCTCGCGCACACCAACACAAACACAAGTCCTGAGCTGTGATAACTTTCTAGAACCACTGAGTCTGTTCCTTGAATCAAGGTATAATTTACAAACAGATACAACATTACCAAGGTGACTAAACAGTGTCGGCAACATTGTCGACGGATGAACAATGGTGCAAAACATTCAATAACATTTATATAAGTATGACTATGCTCTATACCACAACAGTGGCACCCCTGTTGGGAGGAATGTTGACCACCCCCCATTCAGTGACAGCTCCACCGTACTCTGCAACATGTTCAGGACGAGATTCTGGCCGTCATTATCGCTCACTTTGCTGCTTGACTTGAGGGGCAACTGGGTTCGGTTGGGGTGTGACTTATGATGGTTGCGATGGATCCGCTGCTGTCGGGTTCCATCTGGATCTCCCATCTGGTAGCTCCCGGTTGTCGACGTAGGCATCTTAGTGGCCATATAAGGGCGGGTTTTTCATTTGGGGTGTACTTTGCCTCGTTACGGGTCCTCTTTCATCAGCTCGTTCTGCACTCGGGCATGAGAGTACCGCTGGCTACATACATACGGCCCTTCCTTTGGGTTTCCTGCCACGAGTGCTGTTTTCTTGGAGTGCCTACTATTCCCCTGAGGTTGGTCTTGGGGATGGCTGCGGCGAAGTGGGTGGCTCCCATGCCACTTGTTTCTTGCAGCGTATCTGTTGCCTCGAACAGGAGTACCACCTGGGCCAGTGACGTTCACTGCTTGGAGGCCCTTCTCACCTCTGACGACGTCAAATTCTACCATCTCTCCAGCCCTCAGGCTTCGGTATAATTTCCTTGGGTCACTCTTCTGGATGGCGGTGTAGTGGACGAAGATGTCTCGCTTTGGGTCAATACACTCAACGAACCCAAATCCACGTTGGACGTGGAACCAGATAACTTTCCCTTGACTTTTCATGCGAACGGGAGGGTCACGGTCTAACCTGGCAGATAATTTGCCTATACTTATATGGCTCTGTCTGCCATAGTAGGTCTGCCCGTCTTCACCTGGACCTATTCTTCCTGTTCCCCCCGAGGTTCGGCCCTCTCCCTCGGGGCATTGGAGTTTAAAGGATCAGGTGGACAGTCCCTTTCAACGTGCCCCACTTCCTGAGACCGCTGGCAAATAGGTCGGTCTTGGTAGTCAAACTGGTCGGTGGCCTGTCGACCAGACTCCCGAGGTGGCTCCCAGCGGTTTCGGTTTGGCTGCCATCGTTCTGCCTTCCATCTGGCTCCCCCCCTGTCCGGCGCAGTTTGCCGTGCTACCTGGTGCATCTCTCGCTGCATCACGGCCATCTCAATGGCTAGGTCTTCTACCTGGCGCTGGAGGACCTGACCGGGGTCTCCTGATGACTGCTGGCTATGCTGTATGGCCCGGTCCTTTGGCTTCCCGGACTGTTCTGGGTTCGTAGCCACTGGTCCTCGAAACCCCACCATCTCCGGATACTCCACCTCAGGGTCGGAGTGGTTCCCGATGGTGGCAATGGCAATGTTTTTAAAATCGGCAAAGGATTTACCCAGCATTTGCATCTTCAGGAGCCGTAGAAGGGTCTTAATGGTGGGGTTCGATACTCCTTCAACGAACTGTATGGCAAGGGCTTCGTCGCCATTGCGAATTTCATCTTTGTCAGCCGCTTGTATGAGTTTCAGGGTCGCCTGTAGACTCAGGGCGAAATCCCGGAGGGTTTCACCCGGCCGTTGTTTTCGTCCGTATAGTTGCATCTTCAGCTCTGGGAGGGTAGCGGTCTCAAAGATCGTGGCCAGCCGATTCAGAATCTCGTCAGTGCTCGTCTTTTGGTCATCGGCCCACGACTCAACCTCACTGAGGGCGGAGCCTGTGAGTTGGCCGATTAAGATTTGTACCCTCTGTTCTTCGCTCGGTGTGTAGAGCTGGGACATGGATCTGGTTCTTAAACGCTGTGAACGTGGCTCCCTTGTTGGAGTCCCCGCTGTAGGTCAGCATCCATGGGGCCCCAAAGTAGTAGGGTAGCGTGATGGGAGCATGAGGGGTGGCAACTACAGTTTAATGCCAAAAAATGCAAAATCATGCACTTGGGTTGCAAAAATCCAAAGACTAAATATAGTATAAATGGCACTATAATGGAAACTACTGAGGAAGAGAGGGATCTAGGTGTCACTATTTCAGGGGACTTAAAGGCAGGTAGGCAATGTAACAAAGCAATGAAGAAGGCAAGTCAGATGCTTGGTTGCATAGGGAGAGGTATCAGCAGTAGAAAGAAAGAAGTAATAATGCCACTGTATAGGTCATTGGTACG
Organism: Crinia signifera; assembly: GCF_055691185.1. NCBI lineage: Eukaryota > Metazoa > Chordata > Amphibia > Anura > Myobatrachidae > Crinia > Crinia signifera. Next base: position 400,593,964 of record NC_139218.1, on the reverse strand, counting down.
ACCTCATCTAGAGTATTGTGTTCAGTTCTGGAGGCCATATCTCCAGAAGGATATAAATACATTAGAGACTGTACAAAGAAGGGCAACTAAAATGGTGCATGGCCTACATCACAAAACGTACCAGGAAAGACTAAAAGATCTTAATATGTATACTTTAGAGCAGAGAAGGGAAAGGGGGGACATGATAGAAACTTTCAAATATATCAAGGGTTTTAACAAGGTACAGGTGGGAGACATTCTTCACAGGAAGAGGAGCAGCAGAACACGAGGACATGCACTGAAACTAGAGGGAGGAAGATTCAGGGGAAATTTGAGGAAGAATTACTTCACAGAAAGAGTAGTAGATAGAGTAGTAGATAAGTGGAATAGCCTCCCATCAGAGGTGGTAGACGCAAATACAGTAGTACAATTTAAACATGCTTGGGATAGGCATATTGATATCCTTACAAAAAAATAAGGATCAAATATGGTTTGAGGTAACATGTTTAAAAAGGGGGCAGACTAGATGGGCCAAGTGGTTCTTATCTGCCGTCAAATTCTATGTTTCTATGTTTCTATGCTGCTGGAGCAGGTACTGACACTGGGGGGGCAGCCTGTTGGTCGCCGTTGGGGGGCACAACGGGTGGCTGTCCACCCCCAACCTGTACTGTGTCCATCCTGGTATCGGATTATACTCCGCGTCGACTATATCCTGTTCGTGACGCCAGAGAACTGTAAACACCTGGATATGGTTACCTGGTGGGATGCGGTGGGGGTCGTGTTTCCCCGGTCTCACGGATTCCAGTCAGGAGTCTTCTCGTGATACAGGATGATGGCACAGAACAGTCGACAAAAGAATTACTTTGACCTTTTATTGTAACACGGCCATTGGGAACGGCTGCCTTCTTTACGTAATGACATCACAACAATTCCACAATATCAGAATACAATCAATGCAATACAACTCACACTATGCATACAAATGCAATATACCATAAAAAAACAATGGAGCTACCGGTAACTCTGAGTCACTCCGTACTCGGCCTATCACTGCAGTTTGAGAAACTACTTCCACTATGCTGCTGGACCGGCGAGCTGGTCCACTAATTTACGCCTGGATACAGTGATAATACCGAGTATGAGTGAACATTACAACCAACTGTTATACTTACAAATAGTTTTAGCGAATTACCATAAAATCAATACTCAACTCACTCTAAGTACCCGGGTACACTCTCTGTTAATAAGACCGGTCAGTCCCGACGGAGGCCTATGCATAGGACTTAATGTAGTTGCCGGCTTTTCCTATTAATTCTATATGAGGTCGCAGTTTGGTCCTTAAGCCACCGGGTGGCACTAGTGTTCCATTAACTATACTTTAAAGGTGAAGAAAAAGTGAACTATCACAAATCCTGAGGGATTGTCCTAGCTTCTCTTATGGATTTTCACTAAACCCACTACAGTGGCAATTCTGGGATTCTGCTATGAGGAATGGGTAAAGACGGTGAAGGGGAGGTCTTGGGAAAGACTGGGGAGGTCTTGACTCCGGCTGGGGTCAGTGAATCTTCGCCCATCGCTGTGTACCCTCAGGGGACTGCTAGTGCGGGCGCCTCAGCGTTGCCACACTCAGCTACACAGGGCCGCTGGCTGTACTAGGTGTCGGGCAGGCAACCTAACAGGGTGTGCTAGGTGGGGGCAGTGTGCAGTAGTGTACCTGTAGCTGCTGCTGGTGCTGGTTCTGACCAGTCTCTGCCTCCTGTCTTCTCTGGTGTCCAGACTTTGCTGTGTGCTGGGCTCTCACTGCTGGGCCTTGAGCTGCTGTATTCTCTTGGACTGTGTGCACTCTGCACGACTGGCTCCTTCTCTCACAGGCCTCACAGGCAGTCATTTATTGCTGGAGCTCTCTGCTGCTGAAGCGTCTGGCAGGTCAGGGGTCACAGATGCCACGCTGTTGTCCTCCTCTATCTCTCTATACAGGAGTTCTCCACACGCTCACAGGCTACACTGCTTACTCCCTATGCACAGTGTCACTCAGCTGCAGGAGAAGTCTCCTCTCCCTGTGCTAGCTTTCCTCCTACTCTCAAGCTGCTGGCTCAGGTCACCTCTGACCTCTCTCTTCCTGTCACACTCCAGCCTGTCTGTGTTTAACTCTTTAGGGCTGAGCTGTGCCTCTTGCTGAGGTATATTAACCCCTGGTTAACTGGAATACACGGCACCTATTATTCCACAGTTATGGGGTGTTACAATCACAGTCACTGAGGTGTTCCCACAGGAAGGGGAGGGGGCAGACGGGGGTGGGTACAGGGGTATGTACTGTGAGGGGATGCTAGCAGCGCGGGGGGGGGGGGGGGCTCTAACAGTAATCCTAACCCTAACAATGGCCCCAACTAAGTATGTATCGGTATCTGACAGAATCTCAGAAAGCGAGCCTAAAACTGCGGCCTGTGGTGGTGACGGGTTGACCACTGACCATTGCAAGGGTGGCAGCTGAGCTTTGAAGGCCTCGTGGGGTCACTGCAACCCCAAAAAATATCCACCAGGTAGGATGTGCAAGGATTAACTAATAGGCTGATTGGGAGGGTGTGGTATAACACACCGACAGTCGGGATTCTGACGTTGGAGTAATGACTGTCGGAATCCCGACTGTCGGTGAGTCATCCGTTACCCGATTAGGCTGCATCTAGGGGCCACTGGAGTTGGGGCCAAGTAAGGTCTGGTGAAATGTGGGAGCTGAGGTGCCTGCTGGGACTGCCGGTGTCACAGAGCCTGGGAGCTGTAATTAATGCCTCAGCCGCCGGTGCCAGCACTGCCAGGGCGCTGTAATGCCTCAGCCGCCGGTGTCACAGAGCCAGGGAGCTGTAATGCCTCAGCCGCCGGTGTCACAGAGCCAGGGAGCTGTAATGCCTCAGCCGCCGGTGTCACAGAGCCAGGGAGCTGTAATGCCTCAGCCGCTGGTGCCAGCACTGCCAGGGCGCTGTAATGCCTTAGCCGCCGGTGTCACAGAGCCAGGGAGCTGTAATGCCTCAGCCGACGGTGCCAGCGCTGCCAGGGCGCTAAGCAGCATTGTGAATGGAGCTGAGGCCCAAGGCAATCCCAGATTCTTAGCTAGATATGAGTGAAAGAACTGTTGGTGGGAAAGGGGGGGGGGGGGTTCTACTTCTGTATTAGCCTAGGGCGGCCGGGACCCTTACTCCGGCCCTGAGGCTGCTGATTATGTGTAAGTGCTGCACTGTGTAGAAAAGGGCATACACAATGCGGATGGCCGCGGTGAGAGCTGTAGTTCTGCGAATCCTCTCAATCAGACAGTGACGACAGTGTTCTCAAACAGTGACATATGTGTTATTGATGAATAATCTGATTGTCTTTCCCAGGCCAACCTGACGGTAATCTGTGGGGACAGGGTGAATGCGATGACGTACAGGTAATGGCACAGCTGTCACTGAGAGCACATAGTGTGTATAGTGTATATTGTGCGGGTTTATAGTGTATACTGTACTGTAGGTGTTATCTATAGCGGGGGAGGGGGGAGAAGGTGACGTCTGGGGACTTGCAAGGCTACAAAATAACCAGAATTAGGGCCAATATTCAGATCTCCAGTACCCCAGCAGGTCATGTTTTCAGGATCTCTCTGTGCGGAAACATTTGTTGGGGGTAAGGAAATACAGAAAACATGACCCGTACTTGTGAACTGGAGCAGAGAACCACAGATTAAGGTGACGGAGGTCTTTCCACCACGTGACTGAGAAAACATACCATGTGACCGGCGGTACACTGTGGATATCGCCCCCCTCACACTGATGGAATCCCCATGGCACGATGTGAGCGGACGTATACTCCTGCACAGAGGATAAATCATTGATAGTTACTTCCCACCTGTCAATCATTTTGCGAATGCCCCAGCGTGTATAAAACGCGCTGAAGGCGGTTTGCGCATGCACAGACACCCACCATCGGGGACAGGGCCGAATTCGGACCCGTGCGAACAGGTGTGAATTGGCCTCAAAAGTTACTCACAAACATGAATCAGGTCCATGAGGGCCGAATCCGATGGAGGAGTCCGATGTGTCTTGCACATTATAGGATTTGCGCACATCACCTGTAACATCATCTACACCATAACGCAGCTTACACAGGGTTACGCAGGCTCGCGCCTGTGTCCATAATAATTATCGCGTTTCTTGGCCATTGGCCACAAAGACTGCGCCCTCAGGCACCGCACTCATTTCCTCATTAACGCTAACAATAGATGTCTGCTCCAGACGCCAACAGCTGCGCTCCAGTATTAATTACACGGAAATACACAACCACTTCCCTGTCACTGCGCAATTCCATCGGGGTCCGGCCCAGAGTTCTCCAGGTGACACATGTGTGGGAATATCCTGGGACCACCGCTTACACCATGTGTTCCTCATTGTCAGCACTAGGGTCACACGCCAATACCATATCTATGTGGAGTTTGTATGTTCTCCCCTCTGGGTCAGGCACTAAATGTATAATGTGTAATGAAATCACTGATACATATTAATGTTACAGAATAATAATCACACTCTCTGCCTGTTGCCAAGTAACATGAATCATATCCCCCCCCACCCCCGACAGGTTCTCAGATAAGGTTCGGCTGTCTGACACCGCAGGGAGCTTCCACCTGGGCGGATCTAAGTACGTCCAAGGAATGAGCGGGTTCTACGGTCCCAGCGTATATTACAGGAACAGAATTGTGCCCATATACAAGGTAAATGATTCCGCTCATTAGAACAGGGTACAGGGAGGATTAATTACACTCCAGCTATGTCCCATCACCCAATAACCTCTATACATAAACCTGCAAAGTCCAGCGGGTATGGGTAAAAACCGGACCCAGACAAGACCCCGGACCGCCGGACCGGGCGTCAAAATCTGCAGTCCGGAGCTTGTAGTGTCTGGTCTGGGGGGTGTCCTGTCCTGGGAGCTTCATTTGACAGCTGTCACCAGGGGGAGAACAAAGCCTCCCTGTATGGTCTGGGCATGTAGCAAAAACCGGAACGGTCCGGACCACACGGGGAGGCTGTAATCTCCCCTTCCCCATGTCCCTGGTGACAGCAATCACAGGCATCCCCCCCGGACGAGACACCCCCTGCCTGGACACCCCCCGGACCGGACACTACAAGCTCCGGACTGCAGATTTTGATGTCCAGTCCGGGTCCTGTTTTACATAGTCCCAAATCCACCCGCTTATGGGGATTTACCACAATTAGTGTCCCCCAAATGTATCACTAAGGTCCCCTATTCCAGCAGGCAGCAGCAACCACCATAGGTCTCTCCAACTTCTGGAGATTGGTCCCTGCAGCTCCTGTCACAGGAAGATGGTGGAGGCCTGTTGTAGCCCATGTAGCTGCATAGATATCCAGGAGAGGGTTCCCCCAGGACCCTCCCCAGCAATGGCCATGTGTGGTCGGCAGTAATACATATCAGTCTCGCTACATTCAATGGTGCAGGGGTAAAACCGAGTACCCCCAGCTGCAACAATGGGGGACATTTACTAAGATGTGTATTCTACTTCACATGTGATGTTGCTATGGGCAACCAATCAGATCCTGCCTACTATCACCTAGAGGGTGCTAAATAAATAAGAAGTATAATCTGATTGCTTGCCCACAGCAACATCACATGTGAAGTAGAATACACATCAGTAAATATCCCCCAATGTTTCTCTAATGCCCCCTCCACTTTCCATCTTGTGGGTGGAAAGTTAGGGAAATAATTGGGGAGTATCCCCATGCTTGGTACATCCTGTCTCTGCCCTCCCACTGACCACTATCCTGTCTCTTCCCTCCCACTGACCGTTATCCTGTCTCTTCCCACTGACCACTATCCTGTCTCTGCCCTCCCACTGACCACTATCCTGTCTCTGCCCTCCCACTGACCACTATCCTGTCTCTTCCCTCCCACTGACCGTTATCCTGTCTCTGCCCTCCCACTGACCATTATCCTGTCTCTTCCCTCCCACTGACCGTTATCCTGTCTCTTCCCTCCCACTGACCACTATCCTGTCTCTGCCCTCCCACTGACCACTATCCTGTCTCTGCCCTCCCACTGACCACTATCCTGTCTCTTCCCTCCCACTGACCGTTATCCTGTCTCTGCCCTCCCACTGACCACTATCCTGTCTCTGCCCCCCCACTGACCACTATCCTGTCTCTGCCCTCCCACTGACCACTATCCTGTCTCTGCCCCCCCACTGACCACTATCCTGTCTCTTCCCTCCCACTGACCACTATCCTGTCTCTGCCCCCCCACTGACCACTATCCTGTCTCTGCCCTCCCACTGAAAACTATCCTGTCTCTGCCCCCCCACTGACCACTATCCTGTCTCTGCCCTCCCACTGACCACTATCCTGTCTCCTCGCTCCCACTGACCACTATCCTGTCTCTGCCCTCCCACTGACCACTATCCTGTCTCTGCCCTCCCACTGACCACTATCCTGTCTCTTCCCTCCCACTGTCCACTATCCTGTCTCTGCCCTCCCACTGACCACTATCCTGTCTCTTCCCTCCCACTGACCACTATCATGTCTCTGCCCCCCACTAACCACTATCATGTCTCTGCCCTCCCACTGACCACTATCATGTCTCTGCCCTCCCACTGACCACTATCCTCTCTCTGCCCTCCCACTGACCACTATCCTGTCTCTGCCCTCCCACTGACCACTATCCTGTCTCCTCCCTCCCACTGACCTCTATCCTGTCTCTGCCCTCCCACTGACCACTATCCTGTCTCTGCCCTCCCACTGACCGTTATCATGTCACTGCCCTCCCACTGACCACTATCCTGTCTCTGCCCTCCCACTGACCGTTATCCTGTCTCTTCCCTCCCACTGACCACTATCCTGTCTCTTCCCTCCCACTGACCACTATCCTGCCTCTGCCCTCCCACTGACCATTATCCTGTCTCTGCCCTCCCACTGACCACTATCATGTCTCCTCCCTCCCACTGACCACTATCCTGCCTCTGCCCTCCCACTGACCATTATCCTGTCTCTGCCCTCCCACTGACCACTATCATGTCTCTTCCCTCCCACTGACCCCTATCCTGTCTCCTCCCTCCCACTGACCACTATCCTGTCTCTTCCCTCCCACTGACCATTATCCTGTCTCTGCCCTCCCACTGACCACTATCCTGTCTCTGCCCTCCCACTGACCACTATCCTGTCTCTTCCCTCCCACTGACCACTATCATGTCTCTGCCCCCCACTAACCACTATCATGTCTCTGCCCTCCCACTGACCACTATCATGTCTCTGCCCTCCCACTGACCACTATCCTCTCTCTGCCCTCCCACTGACCACTATCCTGTCTCTGCCCTCCCACTGACCACTATCCTGTCTCCTCCCTCCCACTGACCACTATCCTGTCTCTGCCCTCCCACTGACCACTATCCTGTCTCTGCCCTCCCACTGACCGTTATCATGTCACTGCCCTCCCACTGACCACTATCCTGTCTCTGCCCTCCCACTGACCGTTATCCTGTCTCTTCCCTCCCACTGACCACTATCCTGTCTCTTCCCTCCCACTGACCATTATCCTGTCTCTGCCCTCCCACTGACCACTATCATGTCTCCTCCCTCCCACTGACCACTATCCTGCCTCTGCCCTCCAACTGACCATTATCCTGTCTCTGCCCTCCCACTGACCACTATCCTGTCTCTTCCCTCCCACTGACCCCTATCCTGTCTCCTCCCTCCCACTGACCACTATCCTGTCTCTGCCCTCCCACTGACCACTATCCTGTCTCTGCCCCCCCACTGACCACTATCCTGTCTCTTCCCTCCCACTGACCACTATCCTGTCTCTGCCCCCCACTGACCACTATCCTGTCTCTGCCCTCCCACTGACCACTATCCTGTCTCTGCCCCCCCACTGACCACTATCCTGTCTCTGCCCTCCCACTGACCACTATCCTGTCTCCTCCCTCCCACTGACCACTATCCTGTCTCTGCCCTCCCACTGACCACTATCCTGTCTCTGCCCTCCCACTGACCACTATCCTGTCTCTTCCCTCCCACTGTCCACTATCCTGTCTCTGCCCTCCCACTGACCACTATCCTGTCTCTTCCCTCCCACTGACCACTATCATGTCTCTGCCCCCCACTAACCACTATCATGTCTCTGCCCTCCCACTGACCACTATCATGTCTCTGCCCTCCCACTGACCACTATCCTCTCTCTGCCCTCCCACTGACCACTATCCTGTCTCTGCCCTCCCACTGACCACTATCCTGTCTCCTCCCTCCCACTGACCACTATCCTGTCTCTGCCCTCCCACTGACCACTATCCTGTCTCTGCCCTCCGACTGACCGTTATCATGTCACTGCCCTCCCACTGACCACTATCCTGTCTCTGCCCTCCCACTGACCGTTATCCTGTCTCTTCCCTCCCACTGACCACTATCCTGTCTCTTCCCTCCCACTGACCACTATCCTGCCTCTGCCCTTCCACTGACCATTATCCTGTCTCTGCCCTCCCACTGACCACTATCATGTCTCCTTACTCCCACTGACCACTATCCTGCCTCTGCCCTCCCACTGACCATTATCTTGTCTCTGCCCTCCCACTGACCACTATCCTGTCTCTTCCCTCCCACTGACCCCTATCCTGTCTCCTCCCTCCCACTGACCACTATCCTGTCTCTTCCCTCCCACTGACCATTATCCTGTCTCTGCCCTCCCACTGACCACTATCCTGTCTCTGCCCTCCCACTGACCACTATCTTGTCTCTTCCCTCCCACTGACCACTATCCTGTCTCTTCCCTCCCACTGACCTCTATCCTGTCTCTTCCCTCCCACTGACTGTTATCATGTCTCTGCCCTCCCACTGACCACTATCCTGTCTCTGCCCTCCCACTGACCACTATCCTGTCTCTGCCCTCCCACTGACCACTATCCTGTCTCTGCCCTCTCACTGACCACTATCCTGTCTCCTCCCTCCCACTGACCACTATCCTCTCTCTGCCCTTCCACTGACCACTATCCTGTCTCTGCCCCCCCACTGACCACTATCCTGTCTCTGCCCTCCCACTGACCACTATCCTCTCTCTGCCCTCCCACTGACCACTATCCTGTCTCTTCCCTCCCACTGACCACTATCCTGTCTCTTCCCTCCCACTGACCTCTATCCTGTCTCTTCCCTCCCACTGACTGTTATCATGTCTCTGCCCTCCCACTGACCACTATCCTGTCTCTGCCCTCCCACTGACCACTATCCTGTCTCTGCCCTCCCACTGACCACTATCCTGTCTCTTCCCTCCCACTGACCTTTATCCTGTCTCTTCCCTCCCACTGACCGTTATCCTGTCTCTGCCCTCCCAATGACTGTTTTCGTGTCTCTTCCCTCCCACTGACCGTTATCCTGTCTCTTCCCTCCCACTGACCGTTATCCTGTCTCTTCCCTCCCACTGAACGTTATCATGTCTCTGCCCTCCCACTGACCACTATCCTGTCTCTTCCCTCCCACTGACCACTATCATGTCTCTGCCCTCCCACTGACCACTATCCTGTCTCTGCCCTCCCACTGACCACTATCCTGTCTCTGCCCTCCCACTGACCGTTATCCTGTCTCTGCCCTCCCACTGACCACTATCCTGTCTCTTCCCTCCCACTGACCGTTATCCTGTCTCTTCCCTCCCACTGACCGTTATCATGTCTCTGCCCTCCCACTGACCACTATCCTGTCTCTTCCCTCCCACTGACCACTATCCTGTCTCTTCCCTCCCACTGACCACTATCCTGTCTCTGCCCTCCCACTGACCACTATCCTCTCTCTGCCCTCCCACTGACCACTATCCTGCCTCTGCCCTCCCACTGACCGTTATCCTGTCTCTTCCCTCTCACTGACCGTTATCCTGTCTCTACCCTCTCACTGACCGTTATCTTGTCTCTTCTCTCCCACTGACCACTATCCTGTCTCTTCCCTCCCACTGACCACTATCCTGTCTCTTCCCTCCCATTGACCGTTATCCTCTCTCTTCCCTCCCACTGACCGTTATCCTGTCTCTTCCCTCCCACTGACCGTTATCCTGTCTCTTCCCTCCCACTGACCGTTATCCTGTCTCTTCCCTCCCACTGACCGTTATCCTGTCTCTTCCCTCCCACTGACCGTTATCCTGTCTCTTCCCTCCCACTGACCGTTATCCTGTCTCTTCCCTCCCACTGACCGTTATCCTGTCTCTTCCCTCTCACTGACCGTTATCTTGTCTCTTCCCTCCCACTGACCACTATCCTGTCTCTTCCCTCCCACTGACCACTATCCTGTCTCTTCCCTCCCACTGACTATTATCCTCTCTCTTCCCTCCCACTGACCGTTATCCTGTCTCTTCCCTCCCACTGACCGTTATCCTGTCTCTTCCCTCCCACTGACCACTATCCTGTCTTTTCCCTCCCACTGACCGTTATCCTGTCTCTTCCCTCCCACTGACCACTATCCTGTCTCTTCCCTCCCACTGACCACTATCCTGTCTCTTCCCTCCCACTGACCGTTATCCTGTCTCTTCCCTCCCACTGACCACTATCCTGTCTCTTCCCTCGCACTGACCATTATCCTGTCTCTTCCCTCCCACTGACCACTATCCTGTCTCTTCCCTCCCACTGACCACTATCCTGTCTCTTCCCTCCCACTGACCACTATCCTGTCTCTTCCCTCCCACTGACCGTTATCCTCTCTCTTCCCTCCCACTGACCGTTATCCTGTCTCTTCCCTCCCACTGACCGTTATCCTGTCTCTTCCCTCCCCCTGACCGTTATCCTGTCTCTTCCCTCCCACTGACCGTTATCCTGTCTCTTCCCTCCCACTGACCGTTATCCTGTCTCTTCCCTCCCACTGACCGTTATCCTGTCTCTTCCCTCCCACTGACCGTTATCCTGTCTCTTCCCTCCCACTGACCGTTATTCTGTCTCTTCCCTCCCACTGACCGTTATCCTATCTCTTCCCTCCCACTGACCACTAGCCTGTTTCTTCCCTCCCACTGACCGTTATCGTCTCTCTTCCCTACCACTATCCGGTCTCTTCCCTCCCACTGACCACTATCCTCTCTCTTCCCTCCCACTGACCACTTTCCTGTCTCTTCCCTCCCACTGACCACTATCCTCTCTCTTCCCTCCCACTGACCGTTATCCTGTCTCTTCCCTCCCACTAACCACTATCCTGTCTCTTCCCTCCCACTAACCACTATCCTGTCTCTTCCCTCGCACTGATCACTATCCTGTCTCTTCCCTCCCACTGACCATTATCCTGTCTCTTCCCTCCCACTGACCACTATCCTGTCTCTTCCCTCCCACTGACCGTTATCCTCTCTCTTCCCTCCCACTGACCGTTATCCTGTCTCTTCCCTCCCACTGACCGTTATCCTGTCTCTTCCCTCCCACTGACCGTTATCCTGTCTCTTCCCTCCCACTGACCGTTATCCTGTCTCTTCCCTCCCACTGACCGTTATCCTGTCTCTTCCCTCCCACTGACCGTTATCCTGTCTCTTCCCTCCCACTGACCGTTATCCTGTCTCTTCCCTCCCACTGACCGTTATTCTGTCTCTTCCCTCCCACTGACCGTTATCCTATCTCTTCCCTCCCACTGACCACTAGCCTGTTTCTTCCCTCCCACTGACCGTTATCGTCTCTCTTCCCTACCACTATCCGGTCTCTTCCCTCCCACTGACCACTATCCTCTCTCTTCCCTCCCACTGACCACTTTCCTGTCTCTTCCCTCCCACTGACCACTATCCTCTCTCTTCCCTCCCACTGACCGTTATCCTGTCTCTTCCCTCCCACTAACCACTATCCTGTCTCTTCCCTCCCACTAACCACTATCCTGTCTCTTCCCTCGCACTGATCACTATCCTGTCTCTTCCCTCCCACTGACCATTATCCTGTCTCTTCCCTCCCACTGACCATTATCCTGTCTCTTCCCTCCCACTGACCATTTTCCTGTCTCTTCCCTCCCACTGACCATTATCCTGTCTCTTCCCTCCCACTGACCATTTTTCTGTCTCTTCCCTCCAATGACCACTATCCTGTCTCTTCCCTCGCACTGATCACTATCCTGTCTCTTCCCTCCCACTGACCGTTATCCTGTCTCTTCCATCCCACTGACCACTATCCTGTCTCTTCCCTCGCACTGACCACTATCCTGTCTCTTCCCTCCCACTGACCATTATCCTGTCTCTTCCCTCCCACTGACCACTATCCTGTCTCTTCCATCCCACTGACCACTATCCTGTCTCTTCCCTCGCACTGACCACTATCCTGTCTCTTCCCTCCCACTGACCATTATCCTGTCTCTTCCATCCCACTGACCACTATCCTGTCTCTTCCCTCCCACTGACCACTATCCTGTCTCTTCCCTCCCACTGACCGTTATATTGCCTCTTCCTTCCTCAGACTCATCCTCCGAAGTTGGTGGAGGGCACAGAGCTTCCCCAGTGGTTCCTGACATGTGATGCATTTAAGGATGAATGTTCAGCGCGATTTCAGCATTTTGCCTCTCTTGCGGAGCCCCCTGAGATTGCAGGTATAGATCGCATGGTTACACAGCCGCCTCCCATTCCTTGGAAGGAGTTTATGGATGCTAAGATGCCCACCCATGTCCGGCCCAATTGTTATGACTTGGTCTCACAGAAACTTCCAAATCATCTAAGAGCAGAGACTAGACATTGCTTGCCACTGCAGAAGGCAGGGCTAGGCTGTACCCCCATTGGTCCCTGTTCCCCAAGTGCAGTGTGCTGGTATGGAAATATGGCTATACTGTATGTTCTCTCATACTACACCACAATTTCCTGTACGATCTTTTCATCCCACCGGCTTTACTAGAGCACATTTCATTTACAATAGACTTTTGAAAATATGCCAATGATTCAGCCACCATACTGTGCCCAGAGACGCCCACTGCCGGCATCTGACAAATGCCTCTCACACACATAAGGGGTAACATGCCCACTTTGGTGAAATCACTGGACTTCTGGCAATCTTATGCTTAGCAGCTCTCCTGAGGCGCCGCGGCATCTCCAGCTGCAATCGGATTTGCAATGGCTGCCTTGGTAATACCCGGAATATGGTCCTGACATGCCAGCGTTCCTCTATCCGCCCTGGTAACCTTCCCCTAATGCCCAGAATATGGTCCTGACATGCCAGCGTTCCTCTATCCACCCTGGTAACCTTCCCCAGTGCCCAGAATATGGTCCTGACATGCCAGCGTTCCTCTATTCACCCTGGTAACCTACCCCTAATGCCCAGAATATGGTCCTGACATGCCAGCGTTCCTCTGTCCGCCCTGGTAACCTTCCCCTAATGCCCAGAATATGGTCCTGACATGCCAGCGTTCCTCTATCCACCCTGGTAACCTTCCCCTAATGCCCAGAATATGGTCCTGACATGCCAGCGTTCCTCTATTCGGATAATGCTGATTCTCAGATCCCAGTAGTTCTCCTCCTGCAGTTACATTATTATACCTCTGTGTGTAGTTTGTTAATCATTGTTTTACTTTGTCATTTAATAGAAGGCTGCAGTGACCCATATGGTGAGCTTATTGCCCGTTATCGCACACCAGATCCAGGTCCCAAGTGCACAATTTGGGATGCGCCACCTCCCTCCCACAGGGTGCTAATCACCAGGCTGCTGAGGAGGGGAGCAGGCCGCGCAGGTGAGTGCGCTTATTACAGCAAACGTTCAGTAGGGGTCTGTAACTCTATGGTCAGGGGAGGCCTCAGATTTAATGAGAACAAAACAGAGTGCTTGCTGGGGGTAATGGTCACCTGACAGAGAGGGGAGGGGGAGGGTGATATCATTTCCAAGCCCCTTTTAGCTCTGGACCCCATATTGACAGCAGTTCCACCACTGCTTATATGGTATCTCGTTATCAGTTTATGCATTTATTTTTAGAATAAAACATTTCTATACAGTAACTATAGATAGAAGGGGAAGTATTGTCCTTATAATCTATATCCGTCATACAGTACCACAAGATATAATTCCCTGAATTAGTCTTTGAACTGTAATGGTGCATTTTGCTGCCCCTATATCTGAGAGCCACAGCCAGCTGCCTCCGCTGCCTCACCATCACCCAGCCTGGTTACTGTAATTGCTGGAAGACGCCACCACCAACAGCGATAATATTATGACCCCGGGTTTCTTATTCAGACATTTGAGACTCACTTTTTGATATTTGTTTTTATTTTTCACTCAGGATCCTTTAGGAGTGAGCTCTTCGGCCAAGCCCTGCACAGAATATACCTGCGGAAGATCCTGGCCCCAGAGGGTCTCTCTGGAATAAGAAGGGCTATGCCTCTCCTGCTACAGGCTGGATGTCTGGGATATGACCCCGCTCTCTACCTCGCATCCGTTCTATACCAAACCGGCCTGGGGGTGAAGAGAGACGAGTCTAAGGTATTGGCATTGTGTCCTGAGTGCTGGCTGGAGGGTGAGGGTGGTCCATAGATGTGCCCTCCATTAACTATCCACAGATTCAGACAAGGACGCACTGGTACATGAGAGATGGACAAGGACTGGTGCCATGCACTCCCACAACCAGTAGCAATACCTAATGCTGGGTACACACCAGGACGACTAGGGCCCGATCCCCACAATCTACAGTAGATCCAATTCCGATCAATTGGATGTAGATTGTGTGCTGATTGGGCCCTTTTCTGACCTGGTGTGGACCGATACCGATCCGATGTGCGGTCCCGCGGGTCGGTCGGTCGTTATTTAGATCCTACCTGCTGCAGGTAGGATCTCAATGACGACCATACAGCCAGGTGCGGGTCGCCATCGGATCGGACCCGCTCACGGTGCACATCGTGAGCGGGTCGTGCCCCCCCGCGTCACCGTGAGCGGGTCGGACGAGACACTGACGACCCGCTCACGATGTGCATCGTGAGCGGGTCGTCCTGGTGTGTACCCTACATTAGTCCTCCACTGGGTGGCGTAAGACGATACTGTAATATGAGATCTCTTACTTATCACTAAGTGGGGCAGATGTACTAATAACACACATCAGCAGAGGCAGAGCTGCCCCTCCCGGACCCTGATCTCCACCCGCTGCTGTATGTAGGGTATGAATCTGTCACTTTCTCTCCATCTCTAGGCTCTGAAATTCAGCCTCATCTCTGCCCAGAAGAGCGACCGTCTCTCGCAGCTGTCTCTCGGGCACAAGCACCACCTGGGGGTGGATGGGTATCCGCTGGACTATGATCTGTCTTATGCCTATTACTCCAGTATCGCCCACCAGACAATGAGAGACCGACTGCAGCCGGATAAACATCAGGTGCCCGGTGACACTGGTCATGGGAAGAGGGGAACTGGGGCGGCTAACAGCACACACACACCTGTAGTACACACGGTAATACACACCCATAGCACACACCAGTAGCACACACCCGTAATACACACCCATAGCACACACCTGTAGTACACCCCCTGTAATATACAATTATAGCACACACCTGAAGTACATACCCATAATACACACCCATAGCACACACCCGTAGTACACCCCCGTAATACACACCCATAGTACACACCTGAAGTACACACCGGTAATACACACCTATAGCACACACCCGTAATACACACCGATTGTACACACCTGAAGTACACACCGTAATACACACCCATAGTACACACCTGAAGTACACACCCATAGCACACACCCATAGTACACACCTGAAGTACACGCCCGTAGTACACACCTGAAGTACACACCCGTAGGACACACCCATAGCACACACCTGTAGTACACACCCATAGCACACACCTGTAGCATACACCTATAGTACACACCCGTAATACACACCCATAGCACACACCTGTAGTACACACCCGTAATACACACCTGTAGTACAAACCCGTAATACACACCCATAGTACACACCTGTAATACACACCCAAAGCACACACACCTGAAGTACACAACCGTAATACACACCCATAGCACACATCTTTAATACACACCCATAGTACACACCTGAAGTACACACCCATAATACACACCCATAGCACACACCCATAGCACACACAAGTAATACACACATGCAGCACGCACCCGTAATACACACCCATAGTAGTACATGCCCATAGCCGACTTTCTCGGCTCCTGATTGGTCGCTAGGCGGCCAATGGAATCATTCTGAGGGACAGCCCAGGACTTTCAGCATGGGCTGGTAAGTCCTGGAGGGGGGGAGACCCCTTCTTTGGGGGGGTCCCCACTTCCCCAGGACCCCTGCCCATGCTGACCAGCCAGGGGGATAATGCTTTGGCCGCGGGACCTTATATAATAAGTGTCCCCCGGCTGTGGCATTACCCTGCTGGCTGGTTGGGTCTGGTGCTGGTTCTTAAAATACGGGGGACCCCTAGTCATTTTGTCCCCCGTATTTTGGGAACCAGCGCCGGACCTTGAGCCTGGTGCTGGTTTCATTAATGAGCCCGGGGCTGGTTATGCTCTGGCGGGGGACCCCGCGCTGGTTTTTTTTTTTATTTTAACTGTTTAATAATTTTTTTACACCAGAACCCTGCACAGAACATTGCGATCTGTGCAGGGTTCTAACAAATTCGCCCATCAGAACCTAGTCTGATTTTTGGGTGAATTATAGACACACTTTATACAAATCGCATACCATTAAATATGCGATTTGTATACTTTTTCATGTGAAAAGCAGCCATCGCATTTCCAGTGTGTCCAACTTGTTGGCAAAAATCGCAGCTTTTTCGCAGCTCATTAAATATGCAAAAATGGAAAAAAATGCGATTTCGGCCGTTTTTGCGAAAAAAATCGCAAAAGTCTAATTATCTTATCCCATAGAATGTCACCCAGTATCTTTATGTATTTATGAGCTCAGAGAGAATGTGAATCAGTGTGAGTTTATTCTTCTTATCTGAATTTCTTCACTTTATGATCCTGATTGGGTTCACCTTGAACGATTTCTACCTGGACCGATAGTAAATCGTCAGGGTGATTCCCTGGTCAGGTTGGCACCTCTTGTCCTTATATATGAGGTGAAACACGTGTCGGTGGTGCTGAGTGTGTTAATGCCACTATTTACTAATATAAATATCTAATTAATGCATTTTGATATGTGATGGGGATTTGATAAAGGGAGACTCTTCTTTGCAGCTTTCTGTCAATACAGACCAAGACTAACTGGCAGGGAACATCTGACTGGGAAGAAGCTGTGGGAGAGGAGAAAAGCTATGCAGTAAAAATTATATAAATGAAACAAAAAGCCCTATAAAAAGTGGCAAATACCAATATCTACTGTATATATATATAATAATATATGCGGTGAAACACGTGTTAGTGGCGCTGAGCATGTTAATGCCACTATTTACTAATATAAATATCTAATCAATGCATTTTGATATGTGATGGGGATTTGATAAAGGGAGACTCTTCTCTGCAGCTCTCTGTCAATACAGACAGAGACTAAGGGCCTTATTCTAGTTGGAGGCTAATTCCTTCTCAGATGGCCAAAACCACGTGCACTGCAGGGGGCAGATGTAACAGGTGCAGATAGAATTAGATTTGGGTGAATTATTTTGTTTCGGTTCAGGGATACTAACTGACTGCTTTATTTCTACACTGCAATATAGATTTCACTTTGAAGAAAAACCAAACCCAAATCTAATTCTATCGGCACCTGTTACATCTGCTTCACCTGCAGTGCACATGGTTTTGTCCATTTGAGAAGGAATTTACCTCTAAGAGTGAACTAGAATAAGGCCCTAACTGTCAGGGGACATCTAAGTGGGAAGAAGCTGTTGGATAGGAGAAAAGCTATGCAGCAAAAATTATATAAATAAAACAAAAAAGCTCTATAAAAGTGACAAATACCAATATCTATATATAATGATAAGAGGTGCCGACCTGACCGGAGAATCACCCTATCGGTCCAGGTAGAAATCGATCAAGGTGAACTCAATTAGGATCATAAAGCGAAGAGAAAATTCCCATTAGAAGAATAAACTCACACGGATTCACATTCTCTCTGAGCTCATAAATAGAGAATCATACTGTTTCAATCCCCAGCCTACCCCTGTCTCTCACAATAAAGAAAGTGTAATACAAATGTATCAATGTAATAAATATTTCTGGGCTGAATCAAAATAGTAACAAATAAATGCCTAACATCACATTTAAGGTCCATACACACTGGGCGACTATGCCCAGCTTGTATGGACAGTGATGATCGCTATCATCACTGGGGGGGAAAGCCGCTCAGTGCATACACACTGAGCGGATTTCCCCCTGCCTGGCGCCTCAGTGGAGGGAGGAAGGCTTTGATAGTGCAGCGCTATAGAAAGCCATCCTCAAAGTAGATGAACGGCTCTCCCAGTGATGATGCAGGAGCACGCAGCAGTGCTCACCGCTCATCAACGGGGCATACTCACTGGGCGTGGGCAGCTTTGAGCTGAAACATGTTGTTTTGAGTGTCTTTAAGCTCAAAGTCGCCCAGTGTGTATGGGCCTTAACTAACATCCTAGTGGCATTTAACAGGCTCTGAGCCAGTGATTTTACACTACACAATGGGGGTTATTCTGGTTGAGTGCACCAAACCGCACCCGCTGAATGTCTGGCCGCCCACCCACCCCCCTCGCAGCACTGGTTTGCCCGCACAGGCTGCAAATGGATGTTTAGCATAAACATCCATTAGTATGCTGCATGTAACCTCCCACATCTTTCGATGGTCGGCGACCATCGAAAGATGTGGAAGGTACACGCATATAAAAGTGACTTTCAAGTCCCTTCCATACGCTGCACGCTGGGACGGATATGGGCGGGCAGCTGACATCCGGTGATGTCAGCTGTCAGCCCCCCGACAACATCGGTCATCCGTGCAAATGCACAGAGGGCGGAATAAATAAGAATAACCCCCGATTTCTATCTTTGTAAGCACAGTATATATGTTGAATGTATTGTCTATAATTTTATCCTCTCATATCACCCTTACATTATTCTGGTCCATGTTTCACTAAAAGGAAGGAAACATAGGAACAGCTTTTTAAATGAACCTAATAAAAGTTAAATATTAACGCAACAGTACGAAAGTAAAAAACATATTCCTCATTCCTAAGGTGTGCGTCTAACAGGGCAGCCTCTTTTCTCGTTATCTATTGTGGTTGCCCAGGACTGCACCCACAAAACAATGAACTCTATGGTAATTTGCTGTATTCCAAGCCTTTGATATTAGGCATAATATATTACAGTGCAGACTTTTCTCTCACCTCTGAATATACAGTACAGAGCACACTACACTGTGTGTGGCTGGCAGGAGTCTATGCACCCCAGTAACCCTGCACCCACACTGATGTACAGTACAGAGCACACTACACTGTGTGTGGCTGGCAGGAGTCTATGCACCCCAGTAACCCTGCACCCACACTGATGTACAGTACAGAGCACACTACACTGTGTATGGCTGCCAGGAGTCTCTGCACCCCAGTAACCCTGTGCCCACACTGATGTACAGTACAGAGCACACTACACTGTGTATGGCTGGCAGGAGTCTATGCACCCCAGTAACCCTGTGCCCACACTGATGTACAGTACAGAGCACACTACACTGTGTGTGGCTGGCAGGAGTCTCTGCACCCCAGTAACCCTGCGCCCACACTGATGTACAGTACAGAGCATACTACACTGTGTGTGGCTGGCAGGAGTCTATGCACCCCAGTAACCCTGCACCCACACTGATGTACAGTACAGAGCACACTACACTGTGTATGGCTGGCAGGAGTCTCTGCACCCCAGTAACCCTGCGCCCACACTGATGTACAGTACAGAGCACACTACACTGTGTATGGCTGGCAGGAGTCTCTGCACCCCAGTAACCCTGCGCCCATACTGATGTACAGTACAGAGCACACTACACTGTGTATGGCTGGCAGGAGTCTCTGCACCCCAGTAACCCTGCACCCACACTGATGTACAGTACAGAGCACACTGCACTGTGTATGGCTGGCAGGAGTCTCTGCACCCCAGTAACCCCGTGCCCGCCCTCTGTCACCCCTGCAGGCCTTTGTTGAGCACATCCGTCTCACCGATGAGGACGTCCTGAAGCAACAGACTAAGGAGAACGATGACCTTTTCATGTGGCTGAGATTCCAAGCCAGGCAGGGAGTGACCTCCGCTCAGGTACTGCCCGCGGTGGTGCAGTGGGAGGGGCTACACATGTAGTCCCCAGCCTGCTTCCCATGTGTGCCAAATTAAATTTTGAACCAATCAATAGAGCAACACCAAATAGTCAACATAAATATTGTCAACATGGACAAAACATCAATCTGAAAATGAGGTTTTCGGGATATATTTTGATAATTTTTATTTACTTTTTCAGACTTCACCATCTCTGTGGACGATTGTGCACAGAGTTGACACCATTTTATTTTAAAACTTGTGTCAACCTTTTCTTGTGTCAACTTTGCACATGTCAACCTAATGAACAACACCCAATTCCATTACCCACCAGCTACAATTACAGACTGCAGTACTGTCGCCAGGCGCAGTGCCCATATTCTCCGCCGCTGTCACTGTTGTGTCCGCGGAAGCTGCACTCAGACGTTGGCAGCGTCGCTGCTGATCACAGGGGAGTGGGGAAAGTTCTGGAGGATTTATGGCGACAGGACACTTGTCAGCTCTGTGTGCAGGATGTTTACTCAGTATATAAGGAGCAATTACTAAGAGGACATAAATCAGGCGCCCTGGCAGAGCTGCTGTCAGTGTACATGTATATCTCAGCCTGGCACAGCTGCTGTCAGTGTACATGTATATCTCAGCCTGGCAGAGCTGCTGTCAGTGTACATGTATATCTCAGCCTGGCACAGCTGCTGTCAGTGTACATGTATATCTCAGCCTGGCACAGCTGCTGTCAGTGTACATGTATATCTCAGCCAGGCACAGCTGCTGTCAGTGTACATGTATATCTCAGCCTGGCACGGCCGCTGTCAGTATACATGTATATCTCAGCCTGGCAGAGCTGCTGTCAGTGTACATGTATATCTCAGCCTGGCACGGCCGCTGTCAGTGTACATGTATATCTCAGCCTGGCACGGCCGCTGTCAGTGTACATGTATATCTCAGCCTGGCACCGCTGCTGTCAGTGTACATGTATATCTCATTTTGGCAGAGCTGCTGTCAGTGTACATGTATATCTCAGCCCGGCACAGCTGCTGTCAGTGTACATGTATATCTCAGCCTGGCAGAGCTGCTGTCAGTGTACATGTATATCTCAGCCCGGCAGAGCTGCTGCCAGTGTACATATCTCAGCCCGGTACAGTTGCTGTCAGTGTACATGTAAATCTCAGCCCGGTACAGCTACTGTCAGTGTACATGTATATCTCAGCCCGGTACAGCTGCTGTCAGTGTACATGTATATCTCAGCCCGGCACAGCTGCTGTCAGTGTACATGTATATCTCAGCCCGGCAGAGCTGCTGTCAGTGTACATGTATATCTCAGCCTGGCACACCTGCTGTCAGTGTACATATCTCAGCCAGGCACAGCTGCTGTCAGTGTACATGTATATCTCAGCCTGGCAGAGCTGCTGCCAGTGTACATATCTCAGCCAGGCACAGTTGCTGTCAGTGTACATGTATATCTCAGCCAGGCACAGCTGCTGTCAGTGTACATGTATATCTCAGCCAGGCACAGTTGCTGTCAGTGTACATATCTCAGCCCGGCACAGCTGCTGTCAGTGTACATATCTCAGCCATGCACAGCTACTGTCAGTGTACATATCTCAGCCCGGCACAGCTGCTGTCAGTGTACATGTATATCTCAGCCAGGCACAGCTGCAGTCAGTGTACATATCTCAGCCCGGCACAGCTGCTGTCAGTGTACATATCTCTGCCCGGCACGGCTGCTGTCAGTGTACATGTATATCTCAGCCTGGCACGGCCGCTGTCAGTGTACATGTATATCTCAGCCTGGCAGAGCTGCTGTCAGTGTACATGTATATCTCACCCCGGCACAGCTGCTGTCAGTGTACATGTATATCTCAGCCAGGCACAGCTGCTGTCAGTGTACATGTATATCTCAGCCTGGCACAGCTGCTGTCAGTGTACATATCTCAGCCCAGCACAGCTGCTGTCAGTGTACATATCTCAGCCCGGCAGAGCTGCTGCCAGTGTACATATCTCAGCCAGGCACAGCTGCTGTCAGTGTACATATCTCAGCCCGGCACAGCTGCTGTCAGTGTACATATCTCAGCCAGGCACAGTTGCTGTCAGTGTACATGTATATCTCAGCCAGGCACAGTTGCTGTCAGTGTACATATCTCAGCCCGGCACAGCTGCTGTCAGTGTACATATCTCAGCCCGGCACGGCTACTGTCAGTGTACATATCTCAGCCCGGCACAGCTGCTGTCAGTGTACATATCTCAGCCCGGCACGGCTACTGTCAGTGTACATGTACATATCCCTGATCACTAACGCTGTCTCTGCTCCCCAGCAAGCGGTTGGCCGGATGCTATTCTGGGGTCAGCAGGGAATTTCCTCCAACCCCCAGGCTGCTGTGAAGTTCTATGAAAGGGGGGCCCGCGACCTGAAAGACCCCGTGATGATGTATGATTACGGGGTTGTGCTGCTGAGGGTGAGTGCAAGCTCTTCTTCCTTACACCATTATATCCTGCTAATGCCTGCAGACCACATGCAGATGTGTCACTCATCCACCAGCAATGTCCATCTTATGACGTAACCAATCATGTGACAGTCCTAGCCATGTTGGTGAATAAGGGCCTTATACATATTTGCGCGCTATTCTGGAGGTGGCGCATTTGAGCGATCACTGGTGCAATCTTCTGTGTTGAAATTCCTTTATTAAATAAATATATCTATATAGAAAAGGCTGACTACTCCTCACCTCTATAAGGTGAAGTACCGCCAATGACCATTAGAGGCCACTCAATGAACCACATTGCTCCTTTATGTGCTAAAAGATGTCATAACATAATGTATATATGTTTGTGTGTATACAGTATATATATAATACTAGGTGATTCATCGCGCCCTACGGGCGCTCTTCACACCGTCGTCAGGGGCTGCGCCCCCTTAATTTGTGAACATTTGTATATGAGAAAGATGGTTAGAATTGTATGAAAGATGCCTGTATTGCAACTTGAGTTATAGGTGAAATGTGTTAAATAGAGAGCATATGATGTGGAAGGGGGGTGTATTGTTTTGTTTAATAAAAAAGCGGTTACAGAGTAAGATGTACATTGATAGTGTGGATGGTACAGTGACATTTGTGGGGGGGGGGGGGGGCTGTGTGTGCATGTTGTTTAGGTGTGTGTGTGTGTGTGTGTGTGCAATAGTATAGTAGGGTGTTTTTTTGAGTCAGCGGCTCCCCACTGGCGGAGGTCACGACACAGGAAAACAGGAGGCTGGGTAGTGATAGGGGTGTGTGGGCATAAGGGGGACTAAAGAGGAGGGTGGGAGATACTGTGCAGCTTCTGCCAGTGGGTGAGGGTCCAGTGTGGCAGCACAGGAGTACAGGACGGTGCCCCTGAGTCAGTGTCTCCTCCTACTGGGTGGGAGTTAGGGTACATGAGAGCAGGAGGCTGGGCTATGAGGCATGATAGGGGCATGTGGGCAAAACAGCGTCAGCGACTCCCCAGTGGTGGAAGTTACGGTTCAGGAGAGCAGGAAGCTGGGTAGTTATAGGGGTGTGTGAGTATACGGGGGACTAAAGAGGGGCTTAGGGGTGCCGTGAATTGTGGGAGGGGCGTGGGGGGTTTCGTGAATCAAGGGAGGGAGGGGGCGCAGGTGTCCGCGGGAGAGGGCGGGGGTTCGCAAAGCGTGGGAGGGGGCGTGAATTGCGGGAGGGGGGGGGTTGCGAATTGCGGGAGGGGGGTGTGTGCGGGGGGGTGACGTGAATCGTGGGAGGGGGTGTGAATCGCGGGAGGGGGGGTGCGCGGGGGGTCCGTGAATTGCGGGAGGGGGGGGGGCACGGGGCGCGATAAATCACCTAGTTGGTTATATATTCTTGTGGAAGGATGGTAGGATGTTGCTGTCATTCAGAATGCATTTACATAAACAGTAATAGTAGCAGTAAAAGATCTGACTTAAAACACCTACAGTAAAACAGAACAGGTGTTATATATTATACAAAGAATTGGTTGATGATGTGTAGGTTGACGTGCACATAATTGTCACTGTAAAAAAATTGCTACAAGAAAAAATCAACACAGAAAGGTCAACACATGTAAAAGTTGACATAAGTGTGGCACTTCATTGGTGTCCATGTCAACACATGAGAATGAATATGAAAACATTAAAAAAAGAAAAATAAATCTTCAAAAACTCATGTCAACCTTTTTCATTGTCGACCATAGCCGTGTCAGTGTTTTGCATGTGCCATTTAATCCTGGGGTTGCCGTGAAGCGCGAGCGGGGGTGGGGGGGAGGAGGTAAGATGTGTCCGTGAATCACGGGAGGAGGGGTCGTGGGTGGATGCCGTGAATTGCGGGAGGGGGGGTCGCGGGGGGGTGTGGGTGCCGCGAATCGTGGGAGGGGGGACGCGGGGGGTTGCAGTGAATCGTGGGAGGGTGGGTCGCAGGGGCGGGGGGTTGCCGCAATGACAGGGGGGGGAATCGCGGTAGGGGGGGTCGCGGGGGTGGGGGGTACCGCGAGGAAGGGGTGGCCTAGGGGGTCGGCACAAATCGTGGGAGGGGGGGTCGCGGGGTGACACGAATCACAGGAGGGGGTGTGTCACGGGGTGGGGCCGCAAATCGCGGGAGTCGCCGCGAATTGGGGGGGTGTGCTGTGAATCGCGGGAGGGGGGTTGCTGGGGGGTGCCGCGAATCGCCACAAGAAAAAATCAACACAGAAAGGTCAACACATGTAAATGTTGACATAAGTGTGGCACTTCATTGGTGTCCATGTCGACACATGAGAATGAATATGAAAACATTGAAAAAGTGAAAAATAAATCTTCAAAAACTCATGTCAACCTTTTTCATTGTCGACCATAGCCATGTCAGTGTTTTGCATGTGCCATTTAATCGTGGGGTTGCCGTGAATGGGGGTTACTTAATTTATGGATTACCATCACCTGTGCTTAAACACCTTTCTTATCAATTACCCTGGCAGTCTTCCACTGTGGGCTCACTGGGCTGGTTCTCTGTCGTGTGAGTCAGTCATGTGAGTCAGAGGCTCCACCCAGCGTTACAGCTTCAGGCACACTTTGAGTGACAGATGTAGCCAAATATATAAGAGATAGCTATAAGTAACATATAAACATACCTTCCAAACTGTCCCGCTTTTCATGGGAACGTCCTGTTTTTTCTGGATGGTCCCGCGTTCCGCCCGGGCCAGCAGTGACTTGCAGTGGTGTGTGTGTCTGTTTGGGGTGGGGGGGGACGGGGGCAAACCTGGTTCCCATAGCGGTCCTCATTGTTTGTAAATAAATGGAAACAGTTCTTGTAAAGAGGACTATACTATATGTACCTGCATCTATAGCGAGGACTACCTGTACCTACATACACTGTGCCTATATCTATATCTAGGACTACCTGTACCTACATACACTGTGCCTACGTCTATAGCTAGGACTACCTGTACCTACATACACTGTGCCTACGTCTATATCTAGGACTACCTGTACCTACATACACTGTGCCTACGTCTATATCTAGGACTACCTGTACCTACATACACTGTGCCTACGTCTATATCTAGGACTACCTGTACCTACATACACTGTGCCTACGTCTATATCTAGGACTACCTGTACCTACATACACTGTGCCTACGTCTATATCTAGGACTACCTGTACCTACATACACTGTGCCTACGTCTATAGCTAGGACTACCTGTACCTACATACACTGTGCCTACGTCTATAGCTAGGACTACCTGTACCTACATACACTGTGCCTACGTCTACATCTAGGACTACCTGTACCTACATACACTGTGCCTACGTCTATAGCTAGGACTACCTGTACCTACATACACTGTGCCTACGTCTATATCTAGGACTACCTGTACCTACATACACTGTGCCTACGTCTATATCTAGGACTACCTGTACCTACATACACTGTGCCTACGTCTATAGCTAGGACTACCTGTACCTACATACACTGTGTCTACGTCTATAGCTAGGACTACCTGTACCTACATACACTGTGCCTACGTCTATATCTAGGACTACCTGTACCTACATACACTGTGCCTACGTCTATATCTAGGACTACCTGTACCTACATACACTGTGCCTACGTCTATATCTAGGACTACCTGTACCTACATACACTGTGCCTACGTCTATATCTAGGACTACCTGTACCTACATACACTGTGCCTACGTCTATATCTAGGACTACCTGTACCTACATACACTGTGCCTACGTCTATATCTAGGACTACCTGTACCTACATACACTGTGCCTACGTCTATAGCTAGGACTACCTGTACCTACATACACTGTGCCTACGTCTATAGCTAGGACTACCTGTACCTACATACACTGTGCCTACGTCTATATCTAGGACTACCTGTACCTACATACACTGTGCCTACGTCTATATCTAGGACTACCTGTACCTACATACACTGTGCCTACGTCTATAGCTAGGACTACCTGTACCTACATACACTGTGCCTACGTCTATATCTAGGACTACCTGTACCTACATACACTGTGCCTACGTCTACAGTATATCTAGGACTACCTGTACCTACATACACTGTGCCTACGTCTATATCTAGGACTACCTGTACCTAAATACACTGTGCCTACGTCTATATCTAGGAAAACCTGTACCTACATACACTGTGCCTACGTCTATATCTAGGACTACCTGTACCTACATACACTGTGCCTACGTCTATATCTAGGACTACCTGTACCTACATACACTGTGCCTACGTCTATAGCTAGGACTACCTGTACCTACATACACTGTGCCTACGTCAATAGCTAGGACTACCTGTACCTACATACACTGTGCCTACGTCTATATCTAGGACTACCTGTACCTACATACACTGTGCCTACGTCTATATCTAGGACTACCTGTACCTACATACACTGTGCCTACGTCTATATCTAGGACTACCTGTACCTACATACACTGTGCCTACGTCTATAGCTAGGACTACCTGTACCTACATACACTGTGCCTATGTCTATAGCTAGGACTACCTGTACCTACATACACTGTGCCTACGTCTATAGCTAGGACTACCTGTACCTACATACACTGTGCCTATGTCTATAGCTAGGACTACCTGTACCTACATACACTGTGCCTATGTCTATATCTAGGACTACCTGTACCTACATACACTGTGCCTACGTCTTTAGCTAGGACTACCTGTACCTACATACACTGTGCCTACGTCTTTAGCTAGGACTACCTGTACCTACATACACTGTGCCTACGTCGATATCTAGGACTACCTGTACCTACAAACACTGTGCCTACGTCTATAGCTAGGACTACCTGTACCTACATACACTGTGCCTACGTCTATAGCTAGGACTACCTGTACCTACATACACTGTGCCTACGTCTATAGCTAGGACTACCTGTACCTACATACACTGTGCCTACGTCTATATCTAGGACTACCTGTACCTACATACACTGTGCCTACGTCTATATCTAGAACTACCTGTACCTACATACACTGTGCCTACGTCTATATCTAGGACTACCTGTACCTACATACACTGTGCCTACGTCTATAGCTAGGACTACCTGTACCTACATACACTGTGCCTACGTCTATAGCTAGGACTACCTGTACCTACATACACTGTGCCTACGTCGATATCTAGGACTACCTGTACCTACATACACTGTGCCTACGTCTATATCTAGGACTACCTGTACCTACATACACTGTGCCTACGTCTATAGCTAGGACTACCTGTACCTACATACACTGTGCCTACGTCTATATCTAGGACTACCTGTACCTACATACACTGTGCCTACGTCTATATCTAGGACTACCTGTACCTACATACACTGTGCCTACGTCTATATCTAGGACTACCTGTACCTACATACACTGTGCCTACGTCTATATCTAGGACTACCTGTACCTACATACACTGTGCCTACGTCTATAGCTAGGACTACCTGTACCTACATACACTGTGCCTACGTCTATATCTAGGACTACCTGTACCTACATACACTGTGCCTACGTCTATATCTAGGACTACCTGTACCTACATACACTGTGCCTACGTCTATATCTAGGACTACCTGTACCTACATACACTGTGCCTACGTCTATATCTAGGACTACCTGTACCTACATACACTGTGCCTACGTCTATATCTAGGACTACCTGTACCTACATACACTGTGCCTACAGTACGTCTATATCTAGGACTACCTGTACCTACATACACTGTGCCTACGTCTATAGCTAGGACTACCTGTACCTACATACACTGTGCCTACGTCTATATCTAGGACTACCTGTACCTACATACACTGTGCCTACGTCTATATCTAGGACTACCTGTACCTACATACACTGTGCCTACGTCTATATCTAGGACTACCTGTACCTACATACACTGTGCCTACGTCTATATCTAGGACTACCTGTACCTACATACACTGTGCCTACGTCTATAGCTAGGACTACCTGTACCTACATACACTGTGCCTACGTCTATAGCTAGGACTACCTGTACCTACATACACTGTGCCTACGTCTATATCTAGGACTACCTGTACCTACATACACTGTGCCTACATCTATATCTAGGACTACCTGTACCTACATGCACTGTGCCTACGTCTATATCTAGGACTACCTGTACCTACATACACTGTGCCTACGTCTATATCTAGGACTACCTGTACCTACATACACTGTGCCTACGTCTATATCTAGGACTACCTGTACCTACATACACTGTGCCTACGTCTATATCTAGGACTACCTGTACCTACATACACTGTGCCTACGTCTACAGTATATCTAGGACTACCTGTACCTACATACACTGTGCCTACGTCTATATCTAGGACTACCTGTACCTAAATACACTGTGCCTACGTCTATATCTAGGAAAACCTGTACCTACATACACTGTGCCTACGTCTATATCTAGGACTACCTGTACCTACATACACTGTGCCTACGTCTATATCTAGGACTACCTGTACCTACATACACTGTGCCTACGTCTATATCTAGGACTACCTGTACCTACATACACTGTGCCTACGTCTATATCTAGGACTACCTGTACCTACATACACTGTGCCTACGTCTATATCTAGGACTACCTGTACCTACATACACTGTGCCTACGTCTATATCTAGGACTACCTGTACCTACATACACTGTGCCTACGTCTATATCTAGGACTACCTGTACCTACATACACTGTGCCTACAGTACGTCTATATCTAGGACTACCTGTACCTACATACACTGTGCCTACGTCTATAGCTAGGACTACCTGTACCTACATACACTGTGCCTACGTCTATATCTAGGACTACCTGTACCTACATACACTGTGCCTACGTCTATATCTAGGACTACCTGTACCTACATACACTGTGCCTACGTCTATATCTAGGACTACCTGTACCTACATACACTGTGCCTACGTCTACAGTATATCTAGGACTACCTGTACCTACATACACTGTGCCTACGTCTATATCTAGGACTACCTGTACCTAAATACACTGTGCCTACGTCTATATCTAGGAAAACCTGTACCTACATACACTGTGCCTACGTCTATATCTAGGACTACCTGTACCTACATACACTGTGCCTACGTCTATATCTAGGACTACCTGTACCTACATACACTGTGCCTACGTCTATATCTAGGACTACCTGTACCTACATACACTGTGCCTACGTCTATATCTAGGACTACCTGTACCTACATACACTGTGCCTACGTCTATATCTAGGACTACCTGTACCTACATACACTGTGCCTACGTCTATATCTAGGACTACCTGTACCTACATACACTGTGCCTACAGTACGTCTATATCTAGGACTACCTGTACCTACATACACTGTGCCTACGTCTATAGCTAGGACTACCTGTACCTACATACACTGTGCCTACGTCTATATCTAGGACTACCTGTACCTACATACACTGTGCCTACGTCTATATCTAGGACTACCTGTACCTACATACACTGTGCCTACGTCTATATCTAGGACTACCTGTACCTACATACACTGTGCCTACGTCTATAGATAGGACTACCTGTACCTACATACACTGTGCCTACGTCTATAGCTAGGACTACCTGTACCTACATACACTGTGCCTACGTCTACAGTATATCTAGGACTACCTGTACCTAAATACACTGTGCCTACGTCTATATCTAGGACTTCCTGTACCTACATACACTGTGCCTACGTCTATATCTAGGACTACCTGTACCTACATACACTGTGCCTACAGTACGTCTATATCTAGGACTACCTGTACCTACATACACTGTGCCTACGTCTATAGCTAGGACTACCTGTACCTACATACACTGTGCCTACGTCTATATCTAGGACTACCTGTACCTACATACACTGTGCCTACGTCTATATCTAGGACTACCTGTACCTACATACACTGTGCCTACGTCTATATCTAGGACTACCTGTACCTACATACACTGTGCCTACGTCTATATCTAGGACTACCTGTACCTACATACACTGTGCCTACGTCTATATCTAGGACTACCTGTACCTACATACACTGTGCCTACGTCTATAGCTAGGACTACCTGTACCTACATACACTGTGCCTACGTCTATATCTAGGACTACCTGTACCTACATACACTGTGCCTACGTCTATAGCTAGGACTACCTGTACCTACATACACTGTGCCTACGTCTATAGCTAGGACTACCTGTACCTACATACACTGTGCCTACGTCTATATCTAGGACTACCTGTACCTACATACACTGTGCCTACGTCTATATCTAGGACTACCTGTACCTACATACACTGTGCCTACGTCTTTAGCTAGGACTACCTGTACCTACATACACTGTGCCTACGTCTATAGCTAGGACTACCTGTACCTACATACACTGTGCCTACAGTACGTCTATATCTAGGACTACCTGTACCTACATACACTGTGCCTACGTCTATAGCTAGGACTACCTGTACCTACATACACTGTGCCTACGTCTATAGCTAGGACTACCTGTACCTACATACACTGTGCCTACATCTATATCTAGGACTACCTGTACCTACATACACTGTGCCTACGTCTATAGCTAGGACTACCTGTACCTACATACACTGTGCCTACGTCTATAGCTAGGACTACCTGTACCTACATACACTGTGCCAACGTCTATAGCTAGGACTACCTGTACCTACGTACACTGTGCCTACGTCTATAGCTAGGACTACCTGTACCTACATACACTGTGCCTACGTCTATATCTAGGACTACCTGTACCTACATACACTGTGCCTACGTCTATATCTAGGACTACCTGTACCTACATACACTGTGCCTACGTCTATATCTAGGACTACCTGTACCTACATACACTGTGCCTACGTCTATATCTAGGACTACCTGTACCTACATACACTGTGCCTACGTCTATATCTAGGACTACCTGTACCTACAAAACCTGTACCTCTCTCTATATCCATTATCTCTCATTGGGGCTTTATTTCAGGGGCAAGGAGTTAAACAGAACATCCCAAAGGCGTTGGAGTACCTCCAGAGGGCGGCTGATATGGTAAGAAGTATATTACACGTCAGTCCCAAGGGTGTGTAGTGACATTCTGTGGTGAAAGATATTACAGATCCGTACAATAGGTGTCCCCGAAATGAGATGGACGTTCTTATGCCAGGCATGTTCTGGATGTACTGTAAGTCAACCATGTACGTTCTGGATGTAAGTCAGCCAGGCACGTTCTAGATGTAAGTCAGCCAGGTACGTTCTAGATGTAAGTCAGCCAGGCACGTTCTAGATGTAAGTCAGCCAGGCATGTTCTAGATGTAAGTCAGCCAGGCATGTTCTAGATGTAAGTCAGCCAGGCACGTTCTAGATGTAAGTCAGCCAGGTACGTTCTAGATGTAAGTCAGCCAGGCACGTTCTAGATGTAAGTCAGCCAGGCATGTTCTAGATGTAAGTCAGCCAGGCATGTACTAGATGTAAGTCAGCCAGGCACGTTCTAGATGTAAGTCAGCCAGGCATGTTCTAGATGTAAGTCAGCCAGTGTTAGGAGCTGCACGGGCAGCGCCTACGCTCGCCCGGCAGTCTCCACGGATGTGGTCCCGGCGGTTGCCGGGTTACCGCGACGCCGTCGCGTCACCAGCCGAAGACTTCCGGCGGACGGTGACGGGCGTCAGACAGCCGGGATACAACCCCTTCCTCCCCTGCCGCAGCGGTTGCCTAGGCGACGGGGGACGCCTGGCGGCCGCAGGGAGGAAGGGGTGCACATGACGCCGCACGCAGCGTCAGGACAGCGCATTGGCGCGCTATTTAAACTGCCTGGCCGGCGCATTCAGACGCCGGCTATAGTTCTAGATTTAGCATCTTGAGTGTTCCCGGTTCCAGGCTCCTGCACAGCGTTTTGTCCCTGTCCTCAGTGGCCTTGTCCTAGCTGCCTCCAGGATCCCTGTCATCTCCTGGTTGCAGATCCCTGCATTTACAGATAAGTTGGGAGTTTCCCACTCTCTGTTTCTTGCTTTAGCATTTCATTATTGTGTCAGCATTCTGTGTATTGTTACACCTGTCAGCATTTCTTATTGGGTCCATCTTGTGTATTGTTACACTTGTCAGTATTATTTATTGTATCAGTGATTGTGTATTGTTACACCCGCTGGCAACATCATTTGCCTAGGGGGTTTCTGCCTAGAGTGTTATCCACGGGCACCCCCCTCCATAGGGCAGGGTGGTTCTCGCCTCTTGTTTGTTAGTTAGCTTTCCCCTTGTTTACCTCTGGCCTTGGCGGCTGCGTTGTCACTAGTAAGACTAGGTGGCATCAGGGTGGGAGCCTGACTAACGGGCTCCCACGAACGCGGCTATTATTGGTGAAGGTTAGCTTAGCACCCGCCAACTCCACGGGGTGACAACTGAGTTAGGGTTGGCGAGATCTCCCGAGTCCCTAACATTATAGCCGGCCAATACTTCACATTCCACCTCTCCTGGCTTTAGTTCAGTTGTCATGGATCCGGCCCAGCAGGCTGCTAGTCACGCTTTGGCGGGGCAGATGCATACCCTGACACAAGAGCTCCAGAAATTGACCCTCTGGGTTAACTCACAAGAGGAACGGGTACAGGGGGTCTTATCCTCATCAAGAAACCCTGAGCCCAAGTTGAGTCTTCCGGACCGGTTTTCCGGGGAACGCTCCCAGTTTTTTAACTTTAGGGAGTCATGTAAGTTATACTTCAAACTCCGTCCGGCGTCCTCCGGCCTGGAATCCCAGCGGGTGGGAATGGTTATCTCCCTGCTACAGGGGGACCCACAGACCTGGGCTTTCGGCCTTCCCGCAGGGTCCGAGGCCCTCACCTCTGTAAATGCTTTCTTTTCTGCCATGGGGTTGCTTTACGATGACCCGGACCGTGCTGCCTCAGCCGAAGCCAACCTGAGGGCACTACGGCAGGGTCAGGGTAATGCAGAGGCGTATTGTACTCAGTTTAGGAGGTGGGCCATTGATTCAGGTTGGAATGACCCAGCACTCCGCAGCCAGTTTAGAATTGGTCTGTCTGAAACCTTAAAAGATGCCTTGGTTCACTACCGTACCCCGACCTCCCTTGATGAAATTATGGAATTAGCCATCAAGGTAGATCGCAGGTTCCGGGAACGACAGAGGGAGAAGGAGTCCGGGATATTTCCCTCGTCTCCTCTGGGGGAAACCTCGGAGGTTGCCTGTGACGAACCCATGCAGATTGGGGCCATGCGGTTGTCAGCCTCAGAGAAAAATCGCAGGAGGCTTAAGGGTCAGGGTCACCGTGCGGTTGTCTGCCCGTTGAAGGCGGGAAAAGACAGGGCCTAAGTGTTTTAGGGGAAACTCACTTGGGCCTATCTTGTTTTTCTTCCCTAGATTCGATCTTTATTCAGGTTTCTGTTACCTGTAAAAACCGCACTGTCGATACCACTGCCTTTGTTGATTGCGGCGCAGCCGGCAATTTTATTGACGAGGGTCTGGTTCGTTCGCTGGGGCTCGAGCCCATTCCCTTGGTCAATTCCTTGTCGGTCTGTGGCCTAGATGGTCAGTCGCTCTCCAAAGGCAGTGTTACCGCATGCACTCCTTCTCTTCAGCTTTTGGTGGGGGCTCTTCATTCAGAAGAGATTTCCTTCTTTTTGTTTCACTGTCCACTCACGCCACTCGTCCTGGGGTTACCATGGCTAAGGAAGCACAATCCCAGTATCGATTGGACCACTGGAGAAATCACGCGTTGGGGCTCCTCTTGTTCTGACCATTGTCTCTCTCTTCCTCTTCGTCTCGTTCTTCCCGTTTTTTCTTCCCTACCTCTACCCTACAGAGATTTTGCCGATGTGTTTTCCAAAAAGGAAGCAGATACGTTGCCCCCTCACCGTCCCTTTGATTGTGCCATAGACCTAGCCCCCAATGCCAGATTACCCAAAGGACGCCTATATGCCCTCTCAGCACCTGAATCCCAGGCCATGGATTCATACATAAAAGAGAGTCTTGAAAAAGGATTCATTCGTCCTTCTAAGTCTCCCGTAGGCGCAGGGGTTTTTTTTGTAGAAAAGAAAGACGGGTCATTACGTCCCTGTATAGATTATCGGGCCTTGAAAAAAATTACCGTAAAAAATTCCTACCCGTTACCACTCATCTCTGTTTTATTCGACCAAATCCGGGAGGCGAGAGTCTTTTCCAAGATCGACCTTAGAGGAGCATATAACCTCATTAGGATTAGGAAAGGAGATGAGTGGAAGACTGCCTTTAATACTCACTCGGGCCACTACGAGTATCTTGTAATGCCGTTTGGCTTGGCCAATGCTCCTGCAATCTTTCAGGATTTTATCAACGAGGTTCTCCGGCCTTACCTGGGGTTATTTGCTGTAGTTTACCTAGACGACATTTAGATTTTTTCCAAGTCACTTCCTGAACATCGGCAACACGTCCGTTTGATCCTCCAGAAGTTGCGTGAGAATCAACTATATGCCAAACTCGAAAAGTGTGAATTCGAAATTTCTCAAGTCTCATTTCTGGGCTATGTCATCTCTCCCAAGGGCTTTTCAATGGACCCAAGCAAGGTCCAGGCCATCATGTCCTGGGCTCGTCCTACCAACCTCAAGGCGATCCAAAGATTTTTAGGATTTTCTAATTATTATCGGAGATTCATCTGTTCTTTTTCTGACATTGTCGCCCCCATTATTGAGTTGACTCGCAAAGGAGCCGATCCAGAAGTTTGGTCCCCACAGGCCATCGAATCCTTTCACAAGTTAAAGAAAGCCTTCTGTTCGGCTCCCGTCTTACATCACCCGGACCCCAGAATTCCTTTTCTCGTGTAAGTTGACGCCTCGGATGTAGGGGCTGGAGCTGTCCTTTCCCAGAAGGATGTTTTTGATC
Organism: Crinia signifera; assembly: GCF_055691185.1. Classification (NCBI taxonomy): domain Eukaryota; kingdom Metazoa; phylum Chordata; class Amphibia; order Anura; family Myobatrachidae; genus Crinia; species Crinia signifera. Next base: position 400,558,421 of record NC_139218.1, on the reverse strand, counting down.
AGAAGGTTCATCCTTGTGCCTTCTTCTCCCGTAAGTTCTCCACAGCCGAAAAGAACTATGATGTCGGGAATCGTGAATTGTTGGCCATTAAGTGGGCTTTCGAGGAGTGGCGTCATTGGCTTGAAGGGGCCAAACACGTCATCACCGTGATCACCAACCACAAAAACTTAGCCTACATTGAGTCGGCCAAACGGCTAAACCCACGACAAGCTCGGTGGGCATTGTTCTTTACCAGGTTTCAGTTTATTATTACGTTCAGACCTGGTCCCAAAAATGTTAAAGCTGATGCTTTATCTCGTAGTTTCCAGACTTGTCAAAGTGCTGAACTGGAGGATGCACCCATTGTCCCGTCTTCCGTCATTTTTGCGGGTTTGACTCAGGACTTGGCCTCCCGTGTTCTGGCTTCTAAGCCTTCAGCTCCTCAGGGGACTCCACATAATCGCCTGTTTGTCCCTAAACATCTTAGAGAATTGGTCCTCAAGGATTTTCATTCCAGTAAGGTCACGGGACATCCTGGCGTTACTAAGACCCTTGAGCACTTGTCCAGAGCGGTATGGTGGCCCACCATAAGACAAGATGTTGCTCGTTTTGTTTCTTCTTGTCCTGTTTGTGCTCGACATAAGTCTTCCAGATTATCTCCAGTGGGTACACTCCTGCCATTGTCCATTCCAGAAAGACCATGGTCCCATATCTCTATGGATTTTATTGTCGACCTTCCTCCATCTACTCACTTCACCACCATTTGGGTCACGGTCGACCGCTTTAGCAAGATGGCACATTTTATACCCTTGCGTAAACTTCCCACAGCCAAAGAATTGGCACAGCTCTTTATCACTCATGTTTTCAGACTCCATGGCCTTCCCTTGGATATAGTTTCGGATAGGGGGTCTCAGTTTGTGGCCAGGTTCTGGAGAAGTTTTTGTGTTGGGTTAGGAATACAGGTCAGTCTTTCTTCTGGATATCACCCACAGTCCAACGGACAGACCAAAAGGGTCAACCAGGCCTTGGAACAATATTTACGCTGTTTTGTCTCCAAATGTCAGAGCAATTGGGCTGAGCTGGTACCTTTGGCCGAGTTTGCTTATAACAACTCCTATCATGTGGCTTCCAAGAGTTCGCCCTTTCTGTGTAATTTCGGGTTCCATCCCAAATGCAACTCCTTCTTTGTTCCTGGAGATTCTTCTCGGTCGCCCTTTTCCACGGTGGCCCTCCTTAGGAAATCATGGCAAAAGGTTCATTTAGCTCTGAGACAGTCTTCTGCACGTTCTAAAATTTTTTTTGACAAACATAGGAGACCATGTGTATTCCGAGTTGGGCAAAAGGTGTGGTTGTCAACTCGCAACATCAAGCTTCGCCAGAGATGCCCAAAATTAGGACCCAGATTCATCGGTCTATTCCTGATCACTGCTCAGATCAACCCGGTGGCATTTAGGTTGCAGCTTCCCAGAGCGCTGCGAATTAATAATGTCTTCTACTGTTCTCTTCTCAAACCAGTCTCGATGGCTCCTCAATCGGGGTCTGCTCAGAAGCGTAAACCAGTCCTCGTTCAAGGGCACAAAGAATTCATAGTGGAGCAGATATTAGATTCCAAGGTCGTTCGGGGTCAACTCAAATTCTTGGTCCATTGGAAGGGGTTTGGAGAAGAGGAGAGGTCTTGGGTACCTGAGCGATTTTTACATGCACCCAGGCTCAAAGCAGAGTTTTTTAAGACCTTCCCGTTCAAACCTGGGTCTAAGGGTTCGGTGACCCCTCCTCAAGGGGGGGGTACTGTTAGGAGCTGCACGGGCAGCGCCTACGCTCGCCCGGCAGTCTCCACGGATGTGGTCCCGGCGGTTGCCGGGTTACCGCGACGCCGTCGTGTCACCAGCCGAAGACTTCCGGCGGACGGTGACGGGCGTCAGACAGCCGGGATACAACCCCTTCCTCCCCTGCCGCAGCGGTTGCCTAGGCGACGGCGGACGCCTGGCGGCCGCAGGGAGGAAGGGGTGCACATGACGCCGCACGCAGCGTCAGGACAGCGCATTGGCGCGCTATTTAAACTGCCTGGCCGGCGCATTCAGACGCCGGCTATAGTTCTAGATTTAGCATCTTGAGTGTTCCCGGTTCCAGGCTCCTGCACAGCGTTTTGTCCCTGTCCTCAGTGGCCTTGTCCTAGCTGCCTCCAGGATCCCTGTCATCTCCTGGTTGCAGATCCCTGCATTTACAGATAAGTTGGGAGCTTCCCACTCTCTGTTTCTTGCTTTAGCATTTCATTATTGTGTCAGCATTCTGTGTATTGTTACACCCGTCAGCATTTTATTATTGTGTCAGCATTCTGTGTATTGTTACACCTGTCAGCATTTCTTATTGGGTCCATCTTGTGTATTGTTACACTTGTCAGTATCATTTATTGTATTAGTGATTGTGTACGGTTACACCCGCTGGCAACAGCATTTGCCTAGGGGGTTTCTGCCTAGAGTGAAATCCGCTGGCACCCTCCTCCGTAGGGCAGGGTAGTTCTCGCCTATTGGTGTTTAGTTAGCTTTTCCCTTGTGTACCTCTGGCCTTGGCGGCTGCGTTGTCACTAGTAAGACCAGGTGGCATCGGGGTGGGAGCCTGACTAACGGGCTCCCACGAACGCGGCTATTATTGGTGAAGGTTAGCTTAGCACGCATCCGCCAACTCCAATAGGTGACAACGGAGTTATGGTTGGCGAGATCTCCCGTGTCCCTAACAGCCAGGCACGTTCTAGATGTAAGTCAGCCAGGCACGTTCTAGATGTAAGTCAGCCAGGTACGTTCTAGATGTAAGTCAGCCAGGTACGTTCTAGATGTAAGTCAGCCAGGCACGTTCTAGATGTAAGTCAGCCAGGCACGTTCTAGATGTAAGTCAGCCAGGTACGTTCTAGATGTAAGTCAGCCAGGCACGTTCTGGAAGTCAGTCAGCCAGGCACGTTCTGGAAGTCAGTCAGCCAGGCACGTTCTGGAAGTCAGTCAGCCAGGCACGTTCTTGAAGTCAGTCAGCCAGGCACGTTCTGGAAGTCAGTCAGCCAGGCACGTTCTGAAAGTCAGTCAGCCAGGCACGTTCTGGAAGTCAGTCAGCCAGGCACGTTCTGGATGTAAGTCAGCCAGGCACGTTCCGGATGTCAGTCAGCCAGGCACATTCTGGAAGTCAGTCAGCCAGGCACGTTCTAGATGTAAGTCAGCCAGGCACGTTCTGGAAGTCAGTCAGCCAGGCACGTTCCGGAAGTAAGTCAGCCAGGCACGTTCTGGATGTAAGTCAGCCAGGCACGTTCTGGATGTAAGTCAGCCAGGCACGTTCTGGATGTAAGTCAGCCAGGCACGTTCTGGATGTAAGTCAGCCAGGCACGTTCTGGATGTAAGTCAGCCAGGCACGTTCTGGATGTAAGTCAGCCAGGCACGTTCTGGATGTAAGTCAGCCAGGCACGTTCTGGATGTAAGTCAGCCAGGCACGTTCCGGAAGCCAGTCAGCCAGGCACGTTCCGGAAGCCAGTCAGCCAGGCACGTTCTGGAAGCCAGTCAGCCAGGCACATTCTGGAAGTCAGTCAGCCAGGCACATTCTGGAAGTCAGTCAGCCAGGCACGTTCTGGATGTAAGTCAGCCAGGCACGTTCTGGATGTAAGATATTTATAAGTTTAACTGCGCTGGAAATTTTTTGAGCAGCCTTAATGAGGTGGTTTTATAGAAAAAGAATTTATTTAAGGCGCTTAAATAAATTCTTTTTCTACGTTCTGGATGTAAGTCAGCCTGGCACGTTCTGGATGTCAGTCAGCCATGAATGTTCTGGATGTAAATCAGCCAGGCACGTTCCGGAAGCCAGTCAGCCAGGCACGTTCCGGAAGCCAGTCAGCCAGGCACATTCCGGATGCAAATCCTACTTACATGTTCTGTATCATGCTACTATGGATAAAATGTATCTAAGATTCTAAAGAATTTGTTAGTGGATAAATGGAGAAGTTGCTGAACCAATCAGCTTCTAACTGGCACTTATCAAGTACATTCTATACAATGATAAATAGAAGCTGACTGGTTCCTATCGGCAACCTCCCCACATCTCCACTAATGAGAAGATTGTATAACTCCCCCATTAGATACATCTCCCCCTATGACCTCAGTCTTCCAACCCTTTCATCCAGGACTTTGTGCCAGCACTGAACAGCCTGGGCTGGTATTATGAGCAGCACGAGAAGGACTACAGGAAAGCTGCCGATTTCTGGGAAAGAGCCGACAGACTTGGAAATTCTGAGGCTCCGTTCAACCTGGGAATCCTGCACTACCATGGGCTGTACCCGGGCAAAGCGCAGAACCACGTGAGTTCCTCCCTTCATCGGTGCTACGGCCTCTGGGGAGTAGACAAATGGCAATTATGTATTATAATGAAAAATATAAGAATGTGCAGCCACTGGCAAGAGAATGTTTTAATCAAAAGGATTGTGAGGATCTTAAACTTACATAAAACACATTAATTGCTGATATTTCACAGTCATGGTAGATAGAAATCTAAAATAAGCTTATAAACAGACAGACCATCGTGCAATATTATTTAAAACAGGGAGAGGGTTTATTTTCTCTCAGTGCACTGACATCTCCTATATATTTGGCTACATCTGTCACTCAAAGTGGGTGTCTGTGTCTATAACGCTCTGTTCCTGGACTTTCCTCTTAATGTGTGATTGCCTTCATCTGTGCTGAACACCTTTCTGAGAAATTAACCTGTTTAAAACAGGTGATGGCAATCATACATTAAGGGGAAGTCTAGAAACAGAGCATTGTGTCCCTCCTGGAGAGGGTCATGTTGGGAGGTATGTGACAGAGAACCAGCCCAGTGAGCCCACAGACAGTGCCAGACACCCACTGCCTTCCCATGTTGCCCAGCACTGCTACTCCACAGTCACCAGGTGAGCGCCCCCCTCCCGCGATTTGCGGCAAACCCAAACCCCCCCCCGCGCGCGCGCCCCCCCCCGCGATTCGCGGCAAAAACACCCGCTCCCCGCGACCCCCCTACCGCGATTCGCAGCAAAAACACCCCCGCGACCCCCCCTCCCGGATTCGCTGCAAAAAGAACCCCCCCACGACCCCTCCCGCAATTCGCGGCATAACCACCACCCGCGACCCCCCCTCCCGCGAATCGCGGCAAACCCTCCCCCGTGACACCCCCCCCCCCCCCGATTCGCGGAAAAACACCCCCCCCCCCCCCCGCGACCTCTCTCCCGCGATTCGCGGCAAAAAGAACCCCCCCCCGCGACACCCCGCTTGCACGATTGACGGCACCCCCCCTGCGACCCCCCTCCCGCGATTCGCGGCACCACCCCCCCGCAATTCGCAGCAGCCCCAGGATTAAATGGCACATGCAAAACACTGACATGGTTATGGTCGACAATGAAAAAGGTTGACATGAGTTTTTGAAGATTTATTTTAAATTTTTTCATATTCATTGTCATGTGTCGACATGGACACCAATGAAGTGGCACACTTATGTCAACATTTACATGTGTTGACCTTTCTGTGTTGATTTTTTTTCTTGTGGCGATTCACGTCACACCCCCCGCAACCCCCCCTCCGGCGATTCGCGGCACCCCGGCAACCCCCCGCGACCCCCCCCCCTCCCGCAATTTGCGGCAACCCCCCACCGGAACCCCCATGAACCCCGCTCTCCCGCGATTCGCGGCACCCACCCCCCGCAACCTCCCCCCTCCCGCAAATCGCGGCACCCCCCGCGATTCGCGGCAGCCCCAGGATTAAATGGCACATGCAAAACACTGGCACGGCTATGGTCGACAATGAAAAAGGTTGACATGAGTTTTTGAAGATTTATTTCATTTTTTGAATGTTTTCATATTCATTGTCATGTGTCAACATGGACACCAATGAAGTGGCACACTTATGTCAACATTTACATGTGTTGACCTTTCTGTGTTGATTTTTTCTTGTGGCGATTCGCGTCACACCCCCCGCAACCCCCCCTCCCGCGATTCGCGGCACCCCCCCAGACCCCCCACCTCCCGCAATTCGCGGCAACCCCACACCGGAACCCCTGTGAACCCCGCCCTCCCGCGATTCGCGGCAGCCAACCCCGCGACCCCCCCTCCCGCAATTCGCGGCACCCCCCGTGATTCGCGGCAGCTCCAGAATTAAATTGCACATGGAAAACACTGACATGGCTATGGTCAACAATGAAAAAGGTTGACATGAGTTTTTGAAGTTTTTTGTTTCATTTTTTGAATGTTTTCATATTCATTCTCATGTGTCGACATGGACACCAATGAAGTGCCACACTTATGTCAACATTTACATGTGTTGACCTTTCTGTGTTGATTTTTTCTTGTGGCGATTCGCGTCACACCCCCCCACCCCCCCGCAACCCCCACTCCCGCGATTCACGGCACACACACACACACCTCCCCCGCGATTCTCGGCACCCCACCCCGTGACCCCCCCTCCCGTGATTCATGACACACCCCCGCGACCCCCCCTCCCATGATTAGCCGCAACCCCCGCCCCGTAACCCCCCCTCCCGCGATTCGCGGCACCCACCCCCGCGACCCCCCCTCCCGCAATTCGCGGCACCCCCCCACGATTCGCGGCAGCTCCAGAATTAAATTGCACATGGAAAACACTGACATGGCTATGGTCGACAATGAAAAAGGTTGACATGAGTTTTTTCATTTTTTGAATGTTTTCATATTCATTCTCATGTGTCGACATGGACACCAATGAAGTGCCACACTTATGTCAACATTTACATGTGTTGACCTTTCTGTGTTGATT